>NC_044507.1:8147810-8503643 GCF_902362185.1 Chanos chanos
TGCGCTGACATTAAACATCATTTAACTCTTCTTCCTTTTGCAAGGTGAGGGAAAATAATAAGTACAGCTGTCTTTTTTTTGTGTTTATCGCAGATATTTGTGTTTACACATTGTTATTGTTCCACATTTTGTCTCTTGAATAAGCTACTTTCCTGATTCAGCACTGAGGGCTGAATCAACTTGAAAAAGCGGTTTAAATAAACGCTCATAAATGATTTAGAAAAAATGTAACGTCTGCTTTACGGCTGAACAATTTGCACACAAGAACGTTGTATATTTACAAACTTTGCTTACCTTACTCTGTTCTTCTGTACTGGGATGGAGAGACACCAATTTAACATTTACATTTTCATGAGGTTCATTCAATTCTGAGTGTAGTTTGCATTCATCTCGGTAAGATGACAAAATATCTCTGGAGGACTTTTGGAGTTACTTTTAAATATGTTTAATGTTATTAGGTTATGTGAAATGGAAAAATGTGTCAAATCATACAAATGCATTCTCACTCTCTCTCTTTCTCTCTCTCTCTCTCTCTCTCTCTCTCTCTTGCTCTCTGTCTGTCTGGCTCTCTCTCTTTCACTCATATTCTCTGTTATTCAACAGTGAACTCTTCTCTAATCTTCCTCTTTGACAGTTCATTCTGACTCTGTCACAATTACAGACACACACACCGCACACACTTGCACATGCACGCATAGGCATTTAAAAACACATACATATTCTTCCAAATACAAACACATTACAAACACATTATTTCTTTTCTTGTATTTTTTACACACACAGATCTTACTTATTCCCCTATCCTTTATGCAGATGATACACTCCAGGAATTGTGGCCCTCTCTCTCTCTCTCTCTCTCTCTCTCAGACCCCTGGGTTGCTATATTTAGAGGCAGGTTAACTGCTCCTGTCAAAGGTCTGATTTGTATTCCTGGCATGCCCTGTGTCTGTGTGCAGAGCAGAGCTGAGAGGAACAAAAGGAGAGGTTTAAATATGTGCTGCGCTACTGGCCAATCAAGAGCCTGTTTACCCCTCTGCCAATGCCACCAGCTGCTACCGGAGGAGCAAAGAGTCAATCATAGCCCCCTGCATCTCCATAGGAGAAACACAACACACACACACACACACACGGTGAGAGCAAGCGAGAGAGAGAGAGTCTTAATGCACTTAGAGGTTGTTGTCATGGAGTTATTAAACATTAAATCTGTTTTTTCTTTCCCCAATGCTTTTTTTTTTCATTTTTTTGAGCCTCGACAATCTATTTTTGATTTGCATCTGAATCCTTTTGTACTTCAATAACTTACAGTCAATCACAACCTTAGCTAATGCTAATAGTAGATGTGAACCAATCTGTCCATCAAACCATACTAGGAGGTTATTAACACTCAGGACATTTTGAAATGATTGATTTGGGAATTATTGAATGGAATAAATGGAATTTGCAAGTCATATTATTACCACCACATTTTTGCATTGTGAATGTTGCACTGACTGGGAATTTGTATCAGCATTCTAGCGTTACAAACTCCAAATGGCTGTATTGGTTATTCAAACATGTCTGATGAGCTGTTTCATTTATTATTTGTACATTATTTTATTGTTTATAATAGCAACATCATTAGTGATTATAGCACTGCTTAGATGTCTAGAATTTCGACCCTACAGAGACAAAAATGCTGACGAACCTTTCAAAGTAAGCTTGATATGGTAATACTCATGTACCACCACACCCCTGATGAATGTCCAGACAGAATCACTGAGACAGACAGAGAGAGAGAGAGAGAGAGAGAGAGAGAGAGAGAGAGAGAGAGAGGAAAACAGCAAGGAAAGGAAAGAATGGAATCTGGCGTACCCTCATGCTGCCGACCTAACCCTTTGAGTGACATAGCTTCACTCGTAGCTTCAATATGTACCCAACGTTACAAAAAGGCATTGAAGTGAGGAGAGTATTGTCATATGATGTTCTGTTTCGTGTTTCATAAGTCAGTCCTTAGCCCCTCAGTTCAGTGGCTGCATCTTTAAGAATCTCAGAAAATCTTCAGTAAAGAATCCATTTCCTGTTCTTGTGCCTGCCTCACTTCCTGCAACAAGCCCAGACAATTGAATTAGCTCCTTTTCCATCTGGGTGTCTGGCTTCCTTCAGTATCAATTCATCTCCTTCTCCCTCTTCTCTCTCTCTCTCTCTCTCTCTCTCTCTCTCTCTGCTCTCTGTCTCCTATTACTATCAGCCAGTGATCAGTGATGTTTCCTATCCTCCCCTCCTCACACTCTGTAAGCTGCAATTCTAAACTCACAGGGCTCTCTCCTAAATACCATAGACAGCTTGAGTCATAACCCTAAACCCCAAGTCAACCCCAAAGCATGAATTTTAACCCTAACTGCAGGTGGGACTGGGGGTGGGATGGTGTGGGGGTGGGGGGTGAAGGGTGAAGGGGGGGGGGGGGGTTGCTGAGTGGAGAGTTGAGAACAGAGAACAGGCTTTAAAAATGGGAGGAGAAAAAGGAGAGGAGGAGGAGAGATGGAGAGGTTGGTTGTTGGTAGGAGGAGGAGAGATGGAGAGGTTGGTTGTTGGTAGGGGGAGGGGCAGTTGCCTCACTAATGGCTTTTTAAAAAGGTTACTGCCCGTCGCTTCTCTCTCATAATGGGGCTCTGGCTGTGCTGGAAATGCAATTTCCGGGAAAGATAATGTGGGAGCGAGATGGGGTCATGTGTACAGAAAGAAAGAAAGAAAGAGAGAGAGAGAGAGAGAGAGAGAAAGAGAGAGAGAGAGAAATTGGAATGGGACCGTGTGTGTGTGTGTGCATGTGTGTGTGTGTATGTGTGTGTCTGCTTGTCTGTGTTTCTGTGTGTGTTTGGAGACCTTGTTGTAGAAAGGAGGTATGTGTGATGGACTCACTCTATTAATTCTTAATGGTGTATTGTCTTTGGCCACACTGCTGTTATGTATCTAAACACAATTACTGAGCTTCCTGTTGGGCAGCCTTAATCACATACACTCATTAACCCCAGTATCTTAGAGTAGTGTTGACTCAGGCACAGAGTGATGACTCTTTCATGCATTTTTAAAAGGCTTTGATGAGCATTTTAAGAAGCATCACTTAGAGCATATCACATCACAGAAAGAAACAGTAAGAGAGATAGAGAGAGGGATAGATAGAAACACACACAGAAAGAGAGAGGGAGAGAGAGAGAGAGAGAGAGAGAGAGAGAGAGAGAGAGAGAGATCATCAGTGTGGTATTTCTGGAATATAAGATACAGCAGACAGATCACGCTTTATTAACGTGAAATTTAGAAACATACATGTCACTATGTAGCAGGGTGTGAAGTGCTTTTATCTAAAAACTTCTCTGAGGTTTTATAGAGGAAGGGGTTTGAGAGTGGAAAGAATGACAGAGAAATGATATAATGAAAGAGTAAATGAATGGGGGGAAAAGAGAAAATATGATTTTGTTAAAGCAACATCTTTACATATACAGTTTCAACAGATGAAGTGACAAATGTAGCAACTTATTCTTAGTGTCAGCAGAACACTCTTCATCCATCCATCCATCCATCCATCCATCCATCCATCCATGCTTTCCTGTAAGGTGAAGGTTGATGAGTTCACTCTCTCTCTCATGTGGTGACTGAATCTAAATAAATTGCGTCACACAGACTACCCTCATTTCCTCCTTGTTTCCTTCCTCAGCTAATGATGATTGCACACACAACATCAACTCCTACATCAGACAGACAGACAGACAGAAAGAGAGACAGACAGAGACAGAGACAGAGAAATAGAACGAGAGAGTAAAGCTGGTCCTATAGGCTCACATATATAGATTCCAGCTAATTTTTGCCCTCATCTCATAATTACAGACTGTGTCCATTCTTAAAGCAATCAGAGACAACAGTGTTTGGATGATATGAAAACCAGTTACCCAGCACTGGAGCACCTTCCCTGTGAGTGGTAAAGTACAGACTTGGATTCTCTACAGAGGCATTAATCCCACTAGAATCCCGCTAGAATACGTACAGAACTTAATGTATTCATAAAAGTCGCCCACATTCATAAAAGTTGCCCACAAATAAATTCAATTTTGTAAATTTATTTTGTAGATCCTAATTCCATAATTGCACCCCTCTCAGAAAGAGCAATGAATCTAGTTTTTACCGTAACCCATTGACAGTATGTTCTTTCTCTTTCTCTTTCTCTCTCTCTCACTCCCCCTCTCTGTCTCGCTCTCATTCTCTGTCTCTCTCTCTCTGTTTCTCTCTCTTTAACTCCATAGTGGACAACAGTAACGTCAGTGAAAGGCTGCCAACTCTCTTCCCACTCTCTCTCCCACTCTGTCCCTCCCTCTCTCTATCTGTCTCTTACTCATAACATCAGTGACTGAGACTGTTGCGTGTGGTCTGGTTGATTAAGATATGGTTAAGAAATGATAAGCTAATGTTATTGCAGTAATGACTGAGATGCCTTCTCTGACACCAGGAAATACTTGGAGTACCTGAGCAAGAAAAGGTGTCTCACCTGTATGAGAGGCCAAACTTTCAGTGAGAACATACTAAAGGGATTATTTCTCACTAACAAATTTCATTTCAGTAAGAGCCTAGATTCAGTTGCAAATACACACACACACACACACACACACACACACACACACACACACACACACACACACACACACACACACACACACACACACACACACACACACACAGGGCTGGAAAAAGTAAAAGTAGAAGTACTCTTGCTAAAGGAAAAAGTATTCTAAACAGGTCTAAAATAGTAAATTTACAATTTACTAAAACGGTTATCAGTTTAACTGTACTTAGAATACTTTTTCTCTTTTTTAGCAAGAATCTTCTCAAGAATCTTCTACTTTTAATTTTTCCACTACTGCACGCACACACACACACACACACACACACACACACATACAAAATCGTGGTGTCACTAAACTGAGTTGACTTGTACCCCCTTGTGGTGAAACAGTAACATTACCGATCAAACAGAGCCAAAGCAGGCTCACGCACAAAATGTGATAAATAACGTGTAATAGTGTTGCTCAAGTTACTACGCGATAAGTAACAGAGGAGCAAAAGGGAGACGACACATGATCTCAAGAGAACAAACAAAGCAACCAATTTACATAAAAACACTGTATGTAGTGATGGTGCAGTAACCCACTGGTGGATTCTCCTGCCAAAGTAAGTGTACCCTCTCTGTGCTCGAGGCAAGATTATTTTGAATTGCAAGATTTTACTGCTTTGCATATCAAGATCTGCTTCATTAAATTCTAATTCTGTAGTACAATAATTTAATTATACTAGTTTATGATCTGAATTATATCTGAAGGCATTATCTCTCCATCCCAGACCAGACGAACAATCATTTTATACGTCATAGTGTGTGCAGCAGTATGAAAGAGAATACTTTGTCATGGTCTTAACTATTTGAATTTGTACTGTATGTGAACCTGTAGTGTGCTTCTGATTTTACATGGATGTAGTTTGGTCCGTGTAGTTGATATTTAATGCTTAAAATGTGAACTGTGACACATAGTAGCAGTCAATTAAGCTAAATCTTAGAAATCTTTAACAGCAGCCAGTAAATATTTTCAGTACTTCCTACTCACACTGAACTTCAGACTATGCTAATTTTGTGTCCATAGCAACCCTTACGTATCACAGGAGACGTATTTCTGCGGAAGTCAGCGAAACAAACGACGTACAACATGAATGTTTACCTTTAACTGAGCTAACTGAAATAAAAGTGAGAACTTTGTAATCTTAACAGTATATTTTTTAAATTTGTTTTCTTGAAGCGAGGATAGACACACAACAAGTATGGGAACAACAGCCAGTCAATTACCGAAAGAGCTCCTTTCAGAGTATCAGGTAAGAATTGCTAACTGCCTAGCTAACTAACTAGCCATCATAGTACGTTTAACTAAACTACGTCAAGTCGTAATCCTAAAAGCTAATTGACGGTTTCAAGTTCGACATTTATTACTGTTTTGGAACTTTTCTAAACGCTTTATAATTTGATGTTGTTCCGACCGTCGACGAAACGCCGGCGGATGGCCTCTTAATCTGCTAGATTACTGTTTATAATGTAAAACAGACAATTAAAAATGTCAAAGAAATGTCACAGAAACATAACTGTCTGTCATCACGTCCATTAAACTAACATCAAGAGCTAAAATGTTACTTGATGAGTAACCGTACTTTGCTTAATGTTTGACGTGTTAATGTTCATTTCTGTAGTGCTTTTCTCATTAAAAGTTAAACCTGACAGTTTTTTGGGTAATAACGTTGTATTACAACTTATTCATTTGAGGGGTTCGTAAAATACATCAGTCGTGTGTTATATTAATACGGTATATCTTTTCAGGAATTGACTTTTTTGACAAAGCAAGAAATCTTACTGTAAGTACAATTCTTTCCTGTCATTACTTTACTTTGTATGTCGAGAGACTGGCGAACTCAGACTTCCTTGTGAGGTGGACTTTGATGTATTGCACTGCAAAGTGAACGGTGAAACTTAAGTCATTGAGGAGATGTTACGTACAGATGCGTGTGTTCTCACAGGTTTGTATAAACTTTATTAGGGCACACAAAAGATTTAGTGAACTTGCTGGAAAAGAAGACAGACACCACCCTAACCCAAGAGTACCTATGAGTAAAATTCTCATGCTACCTGAACTCAAGGTGAGAAAGTTTTAATATGTTCATGAAAATATGAGAAGTGTTTCTTTTTCCTCTGAGAGACTACAAATTCAGTGCATCTTTGTCAGCATATCTTACATGCTGTGTTTTTAATATGAGATTTTATTCCCTGAATTCCGTCTTTTAGTCCAACCCTTTTCGGGAAAGAATCTGCCAGGTCTTCTCAACTTCTGATGTTAAGGATGGGAGCTTAAGCTTTGAGGACTTTTTGGATCTCTTGAGTGCCTTCAGTGATTCAGCAACCCTTGAAATAAAATCTCACTATGCATTCAGAATCTTCGGTAATGTCTGTACCAGTTACATTCATGTGTTCTTATAAAGAATGGGTTATTCAGAATGACAAACAGGAGAGATCCTATAACACTTTTCTGTCGATTCTAGACTTTGATGATGATGGCACACTGGATTCAAGTGACCTGGAGAAGCTGGTGAACTGTTTGACAGGAGACACAGACGACACAAGACTCACCGCAGAAGAGATGAGACAGCTTATAAGCAATGTGAGTTCACTGGATTCAGTTTGCATTTTGTGTCCCATGGCAATCTTTGTTGCATACAGCTGGACCCAAAGAGACATTTGAGGCACAGCTCAAAACTCCTGCAGGTCTCTACTAAAGTTGTCCCTTGTGTTCTCTGTCTAATTCTACAGATACTGGAAGAATCAGATATTGATAAAGATGGAACTGTGAACCTCTCTGAATTTCAGCATGTTATTTCCAGATCTCCTGATTTTGTCAGGTAAGGAGAATTCGTTTTAATGACTGTCTTAAATGTCCTCAGTAATAATTTGTAACTAACAGAGGGGTTGTTCTCCAGTTCCTTTAAGATTGTTCTGTGAAGTCTACGAAAGAGTGACGACAGGAGGGGAGTGATATCATGGTCCAAATTCACACCAGACATGAGCATTCACTGATTTTACAAATGATTTTTATGTAATGCCTTACATTTAAAAACAAAACAAAACTGTTTTTCAGGATTTTTTCCCAATGTTTTTCTAATAATTTTCTGTCCATATTTTACATATTTTTATGAAAGAATTGTTAACTGTCTAACCTGTATTTTACAAAACTTGTTTGCATATTAAATAAACTATTAATTATATGTCTGCTCATTCTTAAAGCAGAGTAACATTTGCATTAAGAAGGAGAATTTTTTCTCTGTACAGCACGCACAAATGTGTTCCATAACCCACAGACTACATCTTGCACCCACAATCCATGGCTTGAAAAGTAGGCCACAAGCATAGGTTCATCTGAACTGCACTCTGAACCATGGCCTAGCTGGCCATAGTTTCCTGTGTCAAAAAAAAAGTGCAAATGTAATTAGTCACTCTTAGGAAACGCTGATACTACTTCTGTTCTCATGTCATCTTATTTAGAGTAGTGAAAATCACTAGACACTTGTGTATGCTTTGTGCACAGTTATCAAAAAAGTCTAAGTCAGTGTTGTTCAGATTTCATAAAACTAGGAAGTGAACACTCATACCCCATCCCCAGGTGTAGAGATTGCCTGTACCTATGAGAGGAAACACACACACACACACACACACACACAGTTGAATTTACAGTGAAATTCACGCATATTCTAAATTTCCTGATGGAAAATCGAAGTGGCTCTTACTTGAGATGGCAGCTGTGTGGCGAGATCCACAGCTGACTTTGGTGATTTCTGTTTCCCGTGCAATATCGATCAAGGCTGGGAAAGCTTGGACTGAGATTAATACGTCCTTACTGCTCTCTCCTTCATCCTGTCTCGTCTGTTCTTCATTTCCTAAAGAGAGAAGCCAAAATATTATTTCCTAGAGATTATTTTAAGTGTGGAGATTATGGAATTGATATCTGGGTTGAGACGGTAACCTGTTCTTTTGACGTTCAGACGCTCTTCTTTAAGGCCTTTTGATGGAAGGCCTAGTTGGCCACTTTCATTCCAGCCCCAAATGTACAGGTCACCTCCTGCTGTTTAAAAAGACATTTAACTCAACATTCACACATTACAGAATTTGAAAAAAAAAAAAAAGAAGCGTGAGTTACTTTTTTCATCTTCTCTGCCTCAGACAATATGTACGATGCCATGATGTAATCTATCAAAACATTGTGTGAACTCTATTCAGATATTTTGCTTTTACAAGGGGGGTCTACAAATAACTTCTACAAGAAGCTAAGTTCTCTGCAGCTACATTAAGGTCGATTTTAGTCACCCATGTCAATTACACAGGCCCTGATGTGACAATATCAATAAACAATGGAAATCGGGTGGTAATATCACAAACTTGACTTTTCACTGATCTTATCACAACCTTCGGAAGATCAAGGTCTTATTGCGCTAACCACACACAAAAAAATAGTCGTTCTTCCAAGACTACCATCATAGTGGATTCACGAAGTTCTGGGAAGATTAGGGAGTGTTATGACACAAAACAAATTATTTTTACCACTGATGCAGGCAGAGTGCCAGCCACCTGCAGCCACTGTACTCATAGGAACACCCCACAGTGCCTCTACAGCTCGCGGTTCTTTCCCATCCACTAGACTGCCGTGACCCAGCTGCCCGTGGCTGCCAAGAGAGCACAGGCAAACTCACACAAACAGAAGGTGCGTACAGAGCAGGCACTAATTACAAAAATGCAGCACAAAGTAACAAAATTCCTATTCCACCTCCCCCACCCCCTACCTGCCAGAACCCCACGTGTAAACGGTTCCACAGGCACTTAGGAGAATGACGTGTTCTGTTCCCAGGGCTAAGTGTACAGCTTGCAGGTCCGGAGGGAGAGGACGGAAAAATGGGGGCTTTGAGGCAATGTAGCCCCCCGGCACCAAAGGCAGTCTTAAAGAGTGCTCTGTACGAACGCATAAAATAACTTCAACGCTTTTAAAACTTTCCACATGCTATATGAGGACTGTGAATTTTATATAGACGACAACAATACCAGTGGTATCTGGGGTGTGCAGATCCATCTTCCAAACAAGTGCCTTCTTGTGCTGCTGATGACACCAGCCTTCAATTTTGTCTACGAAACTAAGGGTCAGGCAACTTTCATTAATAAGGGCATCTGTGCACCCTCGGCTCTCGAGAACGTGATCACATCTGTCACCGTCTGCAGAGTTAGAGCCAAAACCGGAGAGACAGACGTAGCTGTCACCTGAAATAGGGGTAAAGGTGTGAAATTACTCGTTTTCTTTAAATGTGCATGGTTATCGTGCTAAATAATTGACAGGATACGATTTGTGGGAACCACTAATGAGCCAACGTCATATGCTGGCTCACTCACATAGTGGTTTGGAGGTGACTGGAACGTCATTAGGAATTTCAAATTTACAATTGTGCCACAGAGGTTTGTCACCAACAGACAAAAACTGATACAAGGCACTGAATGTTAAAAACTCCTTACCACTTGATCATGAGGAGACATCAAGTGAAGAGCTTTTAAAAGTTTTCTAATTTTCATTCTCTAACCGTTTAAATGAATGGTAGCTCGCCGACTCCAGCTAGCCCCAATGTTAACGCTTCTTTCTGCAGACGTTAGATTACTCTCCCCTTTCTGGTTCACCGCCCCGTAGCACAGTTTCAAAAGTAGCGGAGAGGTTACTTTGATGCTTTCGCTGTCAGTCTTAAACTCCGAGCGTGAGCATATCTGTCCAAACCCGTTAAAACCAAAGCCAAACCAATTCAGTAAACCTATATCTTGTTGCTGGCTCATGTTGCCTCGGTTTTGAAAGCGGATGTCAGCGGAAATGACAAAAGCATGCACTGAGACGCTCGAACTCTGTACACGTTGGAATGCATCAACACAAAATTGCAGCGTTTTCAGCACAGAAAACTTGAAGAATCCAGTGAGCACTAAAGTTAACCGTTGCTTGTTTATTTACCTCCCGTAACCTGGAGGACAGAGAAGGCGGGGCCGAACTTTTATCGAAACTTAGTGAGGTGTTACATGAAAATCCGTCACCATCATCGTGTGACTATGGGTGGCGCTATGAGGCTCGCATGTAGACAGCGGTAAAATTAGTTCCATGTCACTACATAAAGCCACATACGCCAAAGGTCAGAGTGGAAATGTTTTATTCTCTTTGGCAGTGTCGTGATGTTTTTTTGCGCTGAATAAAGCAGTTGTATTGCAGTACCCTTAAGACGATGTGTTGTTTTAACTTAACTTACGTCGTAGGGTAGCTCATTAACAGATTTTCACCTTCCAAAAGCTCAGACAGGAAAGCTATAAATGTTCTCATTATTTTGAATAGATACACAAAGCCGATTACATACAGTTTGTGTTATTTACAGCTCTTCATCAGTGACATAAGGAATTTTCAGTTTGGATAGGAGCAACATCCACAGACGTGACATGCAACTTCATTTTAAAGATTTAAATTTCCTCTGCTTTCAGATTTTAAAACAGTTCTGTCTGGTGTTGATAATGTACTGTCTCCATTATTCAGCAGATCCACCAAAAGGACAGAAACTGATATGACCCTATGGTGCATGTCCTTTCAAATTCATAAGTAAAACATGTTGAATAGTATGCAGTTTCTTTCTATGGTTACACTCAGCTGAGTGCTTCAAAATACTTCAGTCACAGTAAATCATAAAGCGAAAGACTTGCAGTGAAATGGTATCCAAATAAAAAGTAGAAAGTAAAAGTAAAGTATTTCAATAGAAACAAATACAATTAAGAGTTTGATAACTTATGTTTTAATGCAACATTTAAAAACTTGACAAACAGCAACAAGAAATGATTCAAAAATCTGTAAACAAAAATTACAGGATCGAGTGATTAAAAACAGTTGAGGAACACCAGTAACCACGATTAAAGTCCATGCTGAATATATTGGAATACATGCAAGTAAATCATGTGAAATTTGCATTAAATTCCAAAAATATTCACTTGATCAAGACAAACAAAAAAGATGGCATAAAATAAATATTATGTTATGTTCTATATTTTAATTCTTAAATTTATAGAAAATATTAGACTTTAATAATTTACAGAATTGACAACAAAACTTTCTGAAGTTACACATTTATTTAAAACAAATAAAAAGTCTGAAATATTCATTCAGCCCAGTATTCTTCCACCACGAGGACAGCCCTAATAAGTTTTCTGTACTGTCTTGTGGTCAATGCAGTGTGTTTGGACTTAAGTCTGGAGACAGTGTGATATCCATTGCTAAAACTGTTGTTGTAAATTAACCATTTCTAGACTCTTGATGGGGCATAGGCTCATGTTCTTGCTGAACAATCAAAATGCTGACAAGTGTCAACTTTTACAGAGAGGAAACCAGATATTTGGCCAAAATATCTTGGCATTTGCTGGAGCTAACTATTCAGTTGTCCTTAAAAATGTCTACTGATGTCAGACTTTTCACTGGTACGCATGGACAATAGCCCAACTTTGGTTTCATCTCATCTCACATCACTGCTCATGACAACTTAAGTTCCAGTTTTGTTTACCAAGAGATTTTGGCATTAACCTGAATAGCTTTTTAGTGACCTTTCCAGAGGCCTAAGGTGTACAGTAAAAAAAGAAAGGTTTGCTTTGAGCAAAATGTTGTCTATGTGTTTTGTGGTTCAGGAATGCAGGGTCCCACCATTCTGCAGGGCTAGCTCTGTTCCACAGAGAAGTTGGTTTCTGCCCTGTGAGGGAGAAGAGTTCACAGATTAGAAACACCCAAAGTCTAAATTCACTGCTGTAGTGTTCTTTGACATGTGGATGATAGAAAAAAAAAAAATTTGTGCGCATAAAGACCTAAAAATGTAAGACATCTTCTAAAGAATCAGTCCTTGAAGTTTTCATAATTCTTGATTAATAATCTACTTGTTTTGGATAGTAAACTGCAATATATAAACATTTATACTTCTCATTTTATATTACAGCAGTCATAATACATACAACTATATAAGTTGTAATAATCAGTATCTATATATTCAGATTGCACAAGAATTTCACAATGCCATTTGCAAAATGACCAATTTTTCTTAATATTAGTTCAAATGTAAGATTTAATTACAAATTCACGTTAGAACCAAGATAACTAAAACCAATTTCCCTTCTTACACAGCATTTAATTTATTACACCATTTAACTGTAAATGCTGTTCCACAAGTTCACACAGGCACCTGACCCTAGTATTAAGCACAATCAAGTTTGCATGAAATGTATCAAATTTAGTTGGGTTTAGGGACATTAAAAGAAACCATAGACAAATCACAATTTATAACACTGAAGATTGTGTAGCCAATTGGGTGGGTGTAGCCAGACATAGAACCATATGGAATTATGGGATTCCGTCTACTGAAATTCTCTGCCACCTGCAAATAGTTTTGCATGGAAGCCCAGAACATTGAAACTAATAAATTGGAATTGGTTTTGCTTATCACCACAAAACTGGACATATATCCCTATAGATAGACTCTTTTTGCAAGTAGCTGTATAAAATATCATGCCCCCTGGACAAAGGGTAGGATAAGCTGAACTCATCATGCTTATAGCAAAATCTCTGAACTTGTTAGCCAAAGTTGGTATACCCTTTCAACCTAAAATCCCATTCCTTCAAAAACAACTAAAAACTCACAAGTCACTCCTGCAAATGCAACATGTATGTCACATGCAAGTTAACTACTCTGCAAGGGGTACTGAAGTAAGCACAGATTTTCTTTGGAAAATTACAATGTCTTCATATACATTAAAACACAAGAAACCAGAACAAAAATCCAAACAAAACTTACATTTCGGAATGCTTGTTAACCCTCATGTGATTGTTGTACTCCAGGATTGGTGGAATGCTCTCTTCCTCCTCAGGTACCTATGTGGAGAGATCAGAACAAATAAAGAATGACAAAGAAGCCCAGACATATTCAGCAACAAGATTTCTTTCCTACAGACAAAGCCAGTTGGCCACATCTTCCAGCCATATCAATTTAAGCTCTAGCATGCAAGTACTGAAAGCTCAATATATGGATTAAAAAAAAAAAAAAAGATGCCCACCAGACCATGAAGGGCATATAGGACTTTCAAAAATACTGTCAAAATAATATGATACTGATTCGCTGTTTCTACATCAAACACTAGTGTTGATGGTAATAGCTAATGGTGGTACCTCATTACACTGTGTTACTTTGTTGTTGTTTTTTTACGCTACTGGTTAAACATATGGGTGAATTTCCCATGCTTGCTAAAACTAAAGAGGAGGGACAAGATTGTTCTGGAAATGCAGCATTTTCTGAAGCATTGTTCATGAGGCTTAATCTGTGAAAACTGGCTGCTCAGTTCTGTGTCTTTTGAACTTGGCTAGAGAGGAACAGACTGCTTTTCATGAGGAGTATAGTTAGTACGCCTTAACCAGTGTATATGCACAATTACAATATAACTACGACTTAATTTTAGCAGTTCTCCAAACAGACATGGCAATTCTTTAATCAAAGAACAAGAGACAGAATAATGTATACATACTTTTGAAAGAACAGTCTCGAAGAATACTTTGGAGACTTCTAGTTTCACTCAAAAGGGCAGAAAACAGTCCATATGGAAGACTGGGAGGTCTTACAGGAGGTCTATTCAGACTCTACCATAGGTTGTTGTCTGGCATTTGGTTTCAACATGCATCAGTGACAACTGGCTGCAATTATCACTTCAAAAACAAAGGTTACCAGATTCTAAAAGGGCTGAATATGATTCTTCAGCAACTGTACACACGAGACTAGGGTGACTAATTTATGTGTAAACATTTAATTGGAAAAAGTGCTGTGTACTCAGTCATTACCTGCCTCTGATAGCATTTTCAAATTGGCTCAAAACAATACTATTCACCATGTAATAGATAATGTAATTTATTTACTAAATACATAACTGTCTTTTTCCAAGTTATTCTGTTCACTTCAATCTGGTTATACTGGATATCCAAAACTCCAGTGCATCCGGTTAAAACTAATACGTGCAATGTTGTCTCACCTCCCAGTAGAATTCATCGTCAAAACAGTTTTCATCTGCAACGTCACCCCAGATAGGTAGCTTCAGGATGAAACCTGAAGGATAGGGTAAAACTGTCTCACAATATGTCCTTATGAAAAAACATTTCACATTGGTATTTTACTGAATAAGTGTTTTAAAGCATAATAACCAAAACATAACAAATTTAACAGGCTTTTAACCCACAACTGACCATTTTCTGTCCCCAGGGCAGATCCCTCACGACTGCTTTTCTTTGTTATCAAATATATGGATTTGTTAACGTTCACAAACGCGATTTGGCATTGCAATATGATCCTAGTTTAAATGTTGCATTTGAGGGACGATGATACAACGACAGAAAATTAAGTTACTAATAATTTCACTCACCAACGAAAGTACCTCCCCCAACTCCAAAGCAAATAGCCACGCATATCCCTGCTGCTTGGTGCCCGCCTTGAACAGTTGGAATCCGGTCCTCAAAGGGTCCATCAAAATCAAACGTATTCCTCAACCTACAACAGAACATGCCAGTACATATTAAATCAACAAATTCACATGTTATGTTTGTGCTATAAATAGGTTCTGAAATGCAAATGGCTGCACTTTACCCCAGTTCACCATAAACTGTCTCGCTGGCAGCAGCTGCAGTAATGGCACCCACAATGCCACCTAAGACCCCTGGCATGGCATGGAGGTTGTGGATGCCACAAGTGTCCTGGATTTTGAGCTTTTTCTCCATAAACGGCTGGGAGGTAAGAGACAAGCACAAAAACTCTTGTTACATACAAAGTAAAAAGACTGCAAATGTAAGGAGATGAGTATTATAATAGCATTAGTTACTGTCCTCATTTTACAAAACCATAATCTGGCAAATTTACATGAAGGTACGCTACAATACACCAGCTCCTAGCTGGATGTGGAGCTGCTTGAAGTTGTGCTTTTTGATTAAAATGCAGAAATTGACTAGTTTGGACCTGCAGGCCTGTTTTAAACAAAACAACTTACTGTCAGAAATAGGTAACCCAGTGTGGAGATGATACCACAGCAGAAACCCACGATCAGAGATCCATATGGTGTCAACATGAATTCTGCTGCTGTTCCGGCAGCAACACCCCCTGCTAGTGTAGAATTCTGGATGTGTACCTACAGCAGATCAGACAGTTATTTTACATAGAAATCTCCACTGATACAGACTATTGTACTCTTGCATGCATACACACACACACACACACACACTATATATATACACACACACACACACACACACACACACATATACACACATATATATACACATATATATACACACACACACACATATATACACACACACACACATATATACACACACACACACATATATACACACACACACACATATACATACACACACACACACACACACACACACACATATATACACACACACACACATATACACACACACACACACACACACACACACACACACACACACACACACACACACACACACACACAAAAATATATATATATATATAAATAAAATTAAAAAAAAAAAACCCTGATATTTCCATGAACCAGGCTGACAGTTTCGTCAGATGTAAAATAAATACCCTAAAATCAATTCCAAGTCTATGCTTTATACATGAACTTACTACATTTTAGTAGAGATCGTCAGATTTCTCTAGTGACATTCTGAAAAACGCTGTGGTCCCAACATTGTGGCAGTTTTACATTGGAAACCTTTGACCCATGGTGCATCACGAATACACAGCTAGAACTGTGAAAGGTTATTTTGAAGAGTGTATTGCAATGACCTGACCAGCTCTATTTGTAAATAGAAATTTCTAAAATGATTTGTAAGAGACAATTAATCAGTTACTTTAAACTTGCCTTCATAAGATTTTCCCCTCGTAGGGCAAAACAAAAACAAAAAAACAAACAAAAACTGTATTCACCAAGTCCAATGATTATTGGTAGGATTATTTGTTCATCCATCATGCTAATTATAATCACTGTAGCATAATTACCATGTCAACTTTGCCCGTCTTCTCAAAAAGGCTGGAAATGGCAAATGTGGTGAGGACACAGGAGGCCAGACAGAGGTAGGTGTTGATAGCAGCGCGGTGCTGTCCGTCTCCATGATCCGTTATAGCTGAATTGAAACTGGGCCAGAACATCCAGAGAAACAGAGTTCCTAAAAAGAAAGAAAAAAAATCAATCCCAATTCAGAAAACAAGATAAATATCTGCAAAAGTTCTCAAATAAGGGTGTCACGGTGGTATGTGCAGAGTGTTAGGAATAGCCCCTCCTGAAGAGACTTACCAATCATGGCAAAAACGTCAGAGTGGTAAACGGATCCATGGAGACGTTTGCTCTGTTCTAAATTCGGTCGATAGAGGACCCATGAGATTGAAAGGCCATAATATCCTCCAAATGTGTGGATAACCATAGAGCCCCCAGCATCTCTTGCCTGGAAGGCGACAGCATCGAAGATCAGACAAGCATGAACCATAGTGGGTGGTCCAGATGTAGGAGACAAATGACAGTAGGTTTATATGAAGTGGCTACATGATCTGTGATTACCATATACATGAATAAACACGAACATAGGAAATGTACAATAGTTTCACTTGTATCACTACTATTGAATGTTTCAAATGAACTGCAGCCCTGTTGTCTAATTATATTAGCTAGCTGAGTTATTGGCATAAAGCTCTTGTATTTTGTCTGTGAAACTTACATGGATGAGGTTGAGGATGATGTATTCTTCAACGGCAAACAGTGTAATGCCAAACAGTGTCAGCACCATTAGCTGAACTGGGCTGACCTTGCCAAGCACAGCTCCATAAGCAATCAGACACCCCGCCACACAGAAGTCTGCATTAATAAGACTGGACACAGAACAAGGCATCCAGACCTTACTACCATCACAAGGCCTCATAAGGGACAAGTCCACAAAGTTAAGGCCATTTATGAGTAACTGACTTACTAAATGGACACAGTATGAATTTTAGAAGGTAATGCACTATTCAAAAGAGCCAAAACTCTGTTGCTTCACTATGTGTATTTCAAGTTATATCCTTCTGCATTACAATAAAGAAATTCATGACAAATATGTCGAGCACAATAACCTGAAGGATGATGATTGATGGATGAAAACTTAAATATCATTTCAATACGAGTCTTCGCTTTGAGAGCAGAATTCTTTTCACAGCTGCGGTTTCAGTATTGTGGTGGCACTTGTATTTTATTCCACAAACAATGAATAACAGCTACTGATCTGAAATAATGTATATCCCTGCGTGACATTGCTGATCCTGACATTGCTGTGTCAACAGACAACAGTTTAAGAATAGGTGAGTCTCACAATGAGGGCATGAAAAACTGGTCTTTCTACCCACACCCCTGGTAAAGGTTCATCCACAGATGCAAACAGGGAAATATTACATAATGCAAGTGATCTATAGGATAATTCCTTTAGAGACAAATCACCCTTACCTTTCCACACCAATCTTAATCTTGCCATCGGTGTAGTCCAGAGAGTGAAACCAGCCCTGCATAAGGAGAGCCCACTGGAGACCAAAAGCTGCAATGAGGAAGTTGAAGCCCACTGCACTGAAACTGTATCGTTTCAAGAAGGTCATAAGAAATCCAAAACCCACGAAGATCATGACGTGAACATCCTGAAAACCTGCGCGAGGAAGGAAAAGTTCATAAAAGTGTTGGGATTTTGGGGATTATTTTTATTTTGGGGAAGACACAAAATTGAAAGAAAACGGCAACAAGGAAGCAAAAGATTATTTGGGTCCTTTTCCATTTCAGTTACTATCAAAGTTTCACATTTTAGATTTACGATGTAGATGTGTCATAACTCTGCTGAGTCAAAGTCTGTCCTCCATGTAAACACATATATCTACATTTTTCTATCACCAGCCTTATTTGGTGTGAAAACAGAGCCTTAAGAGTGATGATGACAAAAAAAAAAACAAACAAACATCCATAGCATGTTCTGTTGTCCAGAGTGCTCATGTAACAACTGATGCCAGGGGATAAAAAAATAGCTGCAGACTCTGGAGGAACCTTTATTTGCTCTGTACACATCGTAAAGGAGGATGAACTCTGAAGAGGTCGCCTCTGGAATCTTCCCACAAAGCTAGTCCTGCTCCTGTTTCACATTCCATATTTCCATAGATCCATTACAGGGTGTAGCTATCCATAACTGTTTGCCTCATAACTTCACACAAAGACAGACTTCTGTGGCTAGTAATACAAGAGGTCTGTTGGAGGAATGATAAGCAACAATGATACAGTTGTTTCTGAACATATCAAGTGCACGACAGTCTGCTTGGGACACATTTAGGTGTGCATGATAGGCAAAAAAAAAAAATTCTATTCTGTTTTTGGAACACTCTCCACCCAGTTCTCATTGCCACAAATGGGGAACTCTTGAGCTTCACAAATTCACTTTGAGGTGACAGTTATACCTTAATATCTTGCCTGCAGGTTTTTCAGCTTGAGGACCTGCATTCTAGAATTCACTCAGAAAATTTGAGAAATTCTGAGTATTCCGTGTATGTAAGTCGCTTTGGCTAAAAGCGTCTGCCAAATACCAAATTGTAATGTCTGAAATTTAATACACACGAGGTTTGCTTTCCAGACATCTGTGACACACCCTTAGGAAACTGTACAGCTGGAAAAATTAACTGGTTCTCCATACAATGCAGTGTACCCTTAAATTGTCTCTTATACAAACACACACACAATAATGGATTAGAACAGCCAAGTCATTTTGTCATGAGTGCACATGAGCCCCCCCTCCCCCCTAAAAAAAAGTACCACCCAAACTGTTAAACTGTACATTGTTTAGCTAATAGGGTAAGTTTTACCTTATTCTAAGCATTTTTGCTCCGAATGCCAGGTTTCTCTGAATTTTTCTTTCTCTGTATTTTGCACTAGTCACTTTCTTCATTTTCTTGACTGGAAATAAGAAATATCTCAACACTTTGTTTAGCCCAAAATTTCAATTTTATTTGTCATACCAAGAAAGCCTATTGCCACATGAGTATCTATGTAGTCTCTGGAACACTTTGACAAGTGTTAGAACTTTTAAAGAGCTTTTATGGCTAACAAGGTTCCTGAAACTATGACTCCTTTTATTTTGCTTGATGATCCAACTATCAGACAAGGCAGAGCTTCAGTGGTCCATGTACTGACTTTTCACAGGTTAATATTAGTCCTGATGAAATTTAGAGTGATATTCAAAGCCTTTGATTTCTTTTACTAAAGCCATTCTCTGATCCACAACTTTATCCTAGGGTTCCTCCTGCTACATATGGTTGATACTAGACCGTCTACCACTCATCCGCAACTGTTCCTGCAACCACTCATCCATTTTATATATGTTTAATAGGTGCTGTTTACCCTAAAACACACACTTAATGAATGTACAGTAAGAACAATATTCATGTACTGTTATCAAATGCAAAATAACTCAACATCTATAAATGGAACTAAAACAATACTGAAATGACGGCGACGGTCGGCATTTCAGTGATCTCAAAGTAAATCCATTATAATTTAAATGACAGCTGGCTTTACAAATTTCTACTTCTTTACGTAACTTAATGTGAAACGTGGCAAACAGTCTGCACCTATTTCTGGACCTGAGGAGTGGTCGCATTGTGGCAGCACCGCCTGGGAATTCTATACTTCCCAGGACACTCAGACAGCGAGTTTGCTCCTCCACTTATACATCTTGTAAGACAACTCACTGGCAGAGTGAACAATTGCTCTGGAATGACTGGGCCCATGAAAAACAAAGACCACAAGTTGAGACGGAGAATTACCAATACAGGTCACCAAGTCAACTAATCACGTGTTAATACTAATCGAAGCAAAATATTTCGTTTTGTGGACTTCTGGTAAGCATATTCAAAGCGTTGTGTAAAGAATAAACCACACGGTTGTGTGTAGCCTAATGCGCCCAAGCACTGTGACAATATTTACATATTACAAAGGAGTCATAGTATGTTAACAAATTTGATGGCGCAATGCAAACTAAATCAGATAGCATCTCACATGTGGGAATCATTTAACGAAAAAGAGTCCCACTCTGTCTCCGTTAGAGGTCCGTACTTTGTTTCGAATAGCCTGATGTTATATGAGGAATGACACTAAAACTCAAGTTTTGTCCACTCGAAATTATTCAAACATATTTATGATATACATGGTTGCCAAACTTTTAGCAGGAGTGTAAATCATTTAAAAAGATCATCAACGGATAAGACATCACTAGCATGTTTTAACTGTGGAAAATGACTAAAAAATAAGTACACTGATTTAAAAGCAAAAATAAAAGAATATATAGGGGAGAAATTCGTTTGCTTCTATGAGTAATCGGTTTTTGATCACTCAGTTAAAATACTGATTTTAATAACTCAGTAATCAGAGCTTACTTGGATATCTGAAGTAGAAGTCGTTCTCTATATCACTACTAATATTATGCGCAATTCTATGTTCCATCCAATGAGCGTCGGATTCCTCATCATATCGGATGAACACACCGAAGAGAATTATCATGGCAGTTTCCCAAACGAAGCAAACAGCAGGTAGACTCCATCTTATATTGGTATTTTTCGGGCGGTCACAATATGACATACAGCCCTCGAAACAGTTTCCCATCTTGATATTCTGAGAACCGTCCACGAGCACCGATGCGAGGGGCCAATCTCCTGTGAGATAACGTGTAATTGGCTTGTATTATATAGACTCGTAGCAGAGGTGTGTCCATTTCTCTACCAACCACACTTCTCCTCAGAGGGAAATTAACAAGTGTAACTTCACAAGAATCATGAGAGCTCCACCCAGAAGTCACCTTTTATACAGCGTACTACATAAAATGATCGCATTTACTAGTCACACTTGTGGTTAACTGAGCCAAGCAGGAGTGTCAACCTAGTAATACGGATGGATGCGTGTATGTCTGAATTATATCCACTTTATGGATTAAATGATGTGATTAACTGAAAGGGTTTAACAGCTAGATCAAACAGAGTTGGCACTATTGGTGGTGGAGAATGACTGGAAGGCCTTTAAAGCTGATGGTTGAAGGAACTTATCAGTTGCATAGTTCTCACTTGAAAAGATGGCCGTGTGATAAAAACGCCTTTTCTTTAGTTACTTTCTGTGAAGCAGAGGTTGAACACAAAAGACAGTTCAAACAAAGCCACTGGTGTTATGTGTACAACACTCACTGTAAAGCTAATGCTTTGAAATAGACTTATTGGAAGATATTACATACTTCAAAAAAGTATAAGGAGATAACAGGCATTCAGGGGCATGCAATATAAACAAAGAATTATCAGTGCCGTGACACTACCCTTTTATGTGGGTACCATTCTATGTAGTGTTTCTTTGATATCATTCAGCAAAGTTGGCATCAGTTGTCTCTACTAGAAAACCTCAAAGCTATGGATTCACTTGACTCAGAACCCTCATGGAGAAAAAAAATCCAAGGGTAGCAGTTGGAAAGGTGATAGCAGCATTTTGCGATAGCTGGTAGAGTATTCACGTCTTCCATCAAACTATGCTTCTATCTTCCTTACTCTTAAATCTGCCAAAATCAATGTTTTCTAGTTTGTAAAGTTAGACAGTACATCGTCTGCTTTGGTGAGAGTTTAGTTTGGAATGCACTAATGAGCAAAAAAGACTAAATATGGATCATTATAAGCTGAGTTATTGTTGATGCAGTGATTTGTTTGTTTTGTTTGTTTTCACTATTAACAAAGATGTGACCAATTTCTCAGAGTACTGTAAACTTATAAATCAATGCTTGAGTTTGGACTGTTTCACTTTTAGCAAAGAGGAACTGCCATGTTTATCATGCCAAAAGAGATGTGGTCTGGCAAACAGTAGCCTTCATATCAATTCTGAAAAACAAGATGTCAATATCAAGAACCGCCAAGCATATAGAACAGAATTAAGGGTGTGAGAAAAATAGTTTTGTGTGACACAGCCAAAGCCGTTCTATGGAAATAGGCTCCACTTGTGCACCTGTATTAATTTCTGATGACAAAGGTCTCCCATGACCGATATACTGCCTTAGCTACAGGAATCATCTCCTGGAATTAATAAGTATTTATGAACATGGGCCTCATGGGTCTTTTAAAGACACCAGACCAATTAATCTCAAATACTGAGATGGGGGAGGTGTGGTGAGGTGGTGGTGTAGTGGAGGGTGGTGGGTGGTGGGTAAATAGTGCCCATCTGCAGGTACTCCTTTTCCAACGTATTACAGCAGAAACTATGAAGTCTCTTAGAAAGGCATAACATACTCTGCAGGGCTTTTTCAATGATTATTCCAGAAATCAAATAACAAGAACAAATAAATGTATCCAGCAAAACAATAAAAACGCTACCAGAGCTTATACCAGAGCTTATACGTTTTCAGCCGAACATTTTAAATCAAAGCTTTAGAGCCTTTTAAAAGATAACTTAACAGTTAAACATGCAAAATTGACATTATAGTACAAAAATATTCTTTTTTAAAAACAAATTTGGAATTTTCTGCACAAGAGCCCTTACACAGACATTGTTCAAAGCTCATGGGGTTAAATCAAGCAGTTGTAGTTTGAAATCCATTTGAGGAGATAAAACATAAAGGGTGGCAGTGAAGTATCACTTGGTGAAATAGTGGTTTGGTTGTAATTGTGTAAATGCTTGGGTCTTGTCACTGCTACATATATACTTGACTGTTTGCATGTGTATATTGGTGAGATGAGATCTGTGGATAATTTTAAAAGATGTCAGTGTGGTATTAATTATGAAATGCTTCTAAGGCCAGACTCTTCAGTCAGTATTCATTTTTTGTTTAGTAAAATAGTATATTTATAGACTAAGAGCTTTATAACAAACTTCAAATTCTGACATTAGCAATGAACTGTTAAGTGCTCAATAAAAATCATGGAGTATAATTCTGCTGTTATAAGGGGGTTAATTCACTTGTTTTCTCAATGGCATATATGTTTGAAATGAATTGTTAAGTGTTCGATGCAGTACATCATAGTTTCCAGATAAACTACTTATCATGAATTTCCACAAAACGAAAAGTGTCGAAAAGTACGACCCCGGCAGGACTCGAACCTGCAATCTTCTGATCCGAAGTCAGACGCCTTATCCATTAGGCCACGAGGCCTGTGTGGTTATGTACCTGGTGATAGTACTTACATCCATAGTACAAATAATTTGCTGCTGTCAAACTGTTTTTGTCAGGTTTTTGTGTTACAAATTTCCACATTTATCAAAACATAAGCCACGCTACATTATTTTGCAATAAAGGTGTTTGCAGTCAATTAATATTACGAAAGTTATCCTTCACAACTGTGACCTCCATGCCTTTCCGTGTCGCTGTGAACACACCGACACAAACATGTGCGTCAAAGTTGTGAGAGGGGCTAACGCACTTTGGTGGAGTCCTAGTTCTGCGAATGATTATAAAATACATATATGAAGGACCTAGACACATTGTGTACGCAGAAATGAGAAACCAACTGTGCTAAACTGGATGGTACGTTCTGACACGTGTGACTGTTTACATTCTGATTTGTGCAGCTGAGTTTATTTGCTTTAGTTGCGTAGTTGTACGCCAGCACTACATTCAAAAGGCCTATTAATTTAACCAGATAGTGTTCCGATAACGCTTTGCATGAGTTCAGTTTTGAGTTAGAGTAGGTTTGAACAAAGTCCCACCGGAGTCCGGTCAGGAGCATTACTGTCTATCGACTTTTACGATCCAAACCACATTTAGGTTTGAATATTATTGCCAAAGTAGATGTAAGTAAATAAAGATTTGTAAGCTCATGATTGCCTCAGCTTTTTTACTGTGAAACTGACGATATTTCATCATCAGCTGTATGAGTGTACTATCCTTCTGCTCTCGATTTCTAACGGTTTACAGGTTGGATGGAGCTAGATTCTCTACAGACTATGTGAGAAGGTACAGGGGCACCAAAGTCTAGACTGAGGAAGCAATGCTGCGTCTGGTATGTCATCCATGGCGACGCTCCTCAGGAGCCTTGTGGAGAAGATGGCGTTCGTCCGTTGCCAAGCCGACTTTAAAACAGAATCAGGACTCCCATCAAACACGGCTAAACCCTCTCAAAATCCAAATGTTGTCCAGAAACCTGCAGGAGCAGATTTTCCGCGGGCTAGCGCAGGAATACGAGGAGAAAGACGTGGAGCGGAGTATGAGGCACTTGGAGAGGCATCAGCTATGGGGTAAAGAAGTGACCTTGCAGCCTGATGTAGAACTGAAGCTACCTCATATGTATGGGGATGACATTGACGGACACTTCCGAATCCTTGCCCAGAAACAGAGCTTCCCTTATTTAGAGGCAGCCAGTGTGCTCCAGCAGGCAGAGCTCCCTCCGATGCCTGAGGAATGGGCCTGGGAAGTGGGCTGGACATACTATGGACCAAATGGAGAATGTAGGAAAGTGGACTTCCCAGAGGAGAACGTCCTGGTGTTTGATGTTGAGGTTTGCTTAAGTGAAGGCCACTGTCCTACTCTTGCTGTGGCTGTTTCTCCAACTGCTTGGTGAGAAGAGGCCTTGTAGTGTACTGTTGTGATATTTGCACTACACATCCAAAAAAAGCCCAACGTCAACGTTATTGTAATATTAGAGGTTGTAAATGATTTACATAGGTTTAGATTCACTATGTCAAAGTAGCCGTAACAGTTTATAGCAAGGGTGGGCTAATCTGGTCCTGGAGGGCCAGTGTCCTGCCGGTTTTTGTTTTCACCTCTTAGTTACCTGTTGATGTTCACCTTGAAAACAGGTGTGCATGCTCTTCAGCCAATCACAGATTGTATTTAGTTAGTTGACAAGAAAAACAGCAGGACCATGGCCCTCCAGGACCAGATTTGCCCACCCCTGGTTTATAGACAGATACACCCCTCAATAAAATCAGCATCCTTGGATCAGTCCGGTTCAGGAATAGAAGCCAATCGTAGCTCCGTATTCTGACAAACTGCTGGGTGTTTGATTTAATGTCATAGGAACAGCGAACAGAACGATCCTTTTTTTTTTTTTTCCATTTGGACACTTTAGGTATTCATGGTGCAGTAAGAGGCTGATTGAGGACAGATACACGTGGTCTGATAGGCTGACCCCAGCTGATCTCATCCCTCTGGAGACCTCTGCTAACTCCAGCAAACCACCCAAAGGACGTTGGAAGGAAAGGCTGGTCGTGGGGCACAACGTCAGCTTTGACCGGGCACACATCAAAGAACAGTATCTGCTTAAGGTGAAATATGCTTCACAAAATGTTGTTACATGCTTGTTCAAACACAGATGGAAAAGATGCGCACTGTCATTAGAGAGAGTATCTGGAACTTGTTAATAAATCTGTTCCCGAAACATCTGACTTTTATTTGACTTGCGGCGACCTCCTTTTTTTATCTGCTCCAGGTATCTGTAGCTTATGTTTTGTTTACTTTATTTTATTTCGAACAGGGCTCGAAGGTCCGCTTCTTGGACACGATGAGTCTGCACATGGCTATCTCAGGTCTGACTGGTTTCCAGCGCTCGCTCTGGATGGCTAGCAAACATGGGAAGAGGCGAGGCCTACAGGAAGTCAAGGAGCACATGAGGAAGACCAGCCTTCGTCACGAGGGCCCGAAGGTTAGTGCCCATTATAACAGATCTAGAATCGACTTTCCTCCTAAATGCCGTCCTAACCAGAGTCCTTATTCGCAAAGGTCACATCCCTGAACTCAGATCAGAAACAACAGACAAAGATTGTGTAATCAAGATAAGAGACCTTTTGTTGACTGCTGACAGGGATACAGGTCCCTCTAGGTCAGTGAGTTATCACTTTGGAATAATGCTGAATTTTTCTGAGCTCGTTATCAAAGGAAGAAGTTAAGCATTATGATGGTGATATTTTTACACATCAGTACAAGTGAATGCACTGTGACTGTCTTGTAATCATGGTAATACTCTTGATACATTGTGACTGTTAACTGATGTAGAAATGCTTGTTTTTGGTTACTGTTGCAGATTGGCTCTATGGACTGGGTCAACATAAGCAGTATTAATAACCTGGCCGACGTCCATGCCCTTTACGTTGGAGGAAAACCTTTGAAAAAAGAAGCCCGAGACATATTTGTGAAGGGCAGTATGCTTGACGTCAGGAACAACTTCCAGGTAGAAAAATAACACATTCACCTTGTGTTAGGAAAATGTAGTGTTGCTACCAGCATTGACTGCCCTGTTATCCTACGCTGCAGGAACTGATGCAGTATTGCGCTCTAGACGTCCTGGCAACCCATGAAGTATTTACCCAACAACTGCCTCTCTTCATGGAAAGGTGATTTCATCAACTCCCAATGAAGGTGTTTCCATGCCTTGTTCTCTCTGATGTCAGAAAGAGGAAAAAAAAAGCTCTTTCCAGCACTTTCTTTGTTTTTCACTTATATAACTCTGAAAGTACATTGGCACTAAATTTTAGATATTTATTGATGGTGGTTTCACGACCGATTTAACGTAGTCAGCGATGGTCTTTCGTCATGTCCTTCCTTAATCTCTCTTGAATGCTTTGTCTTCCCATCTAAAGATCCTGTAATTCTAGCAAAGCATCACATGTGTATCTGTGCCAACAGGTGTCCTCACCCTGTGACATTTGCGGGGATGCTGGAAATGGGTGTGTGCTATTTGCCTGTTAACCAGAATTGGGATCGCTACTTGGAAGATTCACAGAGCACATATGATGAGCTTGAGAGAGAGATGAAGAAATCACTGATGATTCTGGCAGACGACGCCTGTCAGTTAGTGCAGGATGACAGGTAAGAGTGACCCATCTCACCATCACACACCGCTGTACTAGTTGCACTAAAAGGGCCGTGAATCAGACTTTTGTCAAGCATGTATTAACACTCAAATAATTAATCATATGCAAGTATTAGATCCTGTTTCTGATCATATCACATCAGTGAGGAGTGAAAGTAATTTCGCTGAAACGCTACTGACATTACGCCAGAAGGGTCCATTTTTGAAAGCAGCATTAGAAAAATCACGAGTCATTCAAACAGTGTCTGTATCATTAAAGCGTATGAAAATGTTTTTTATTTGCACTGGCCCGTCTGTTGAGCAGATATAAAGAGGATCCCTGGCTGTGGGACCTGGAGTGGGATACTCAGGAGTTCAAGCAGAAAAAAGTATCCGTACGCAAGAAAGACCGAGCCAAACAGGAGGCAGGGGCGGCAGCAGCAGCAGCATCTAGCAAGTCCGTAGGAGACTGGGACGAGGGTAAGACGCGTAACTGAATCCAAGAGAGCCGACTCTGACAGGTTAAATATTCAACTTTAATCTTCTTCAGGCTGTTCTAGCGGTGCGGTCCTGTTGTTTCCATCACAAATATCAAAGAATGATGTGTTTTAGATGGGTGAATCGCTATGTAGCATGTAGCGCGACTAATGTAAAGCTTGTACTCTCCACACACTGTACTTGGTAGTGTAGCCGATGAATTTGAGGCTGAATCAGATGTAATAATTTTATTTTTTTTTCTCATTTCTGGTTTGACAGACCCTGGGCCTCCCTCTGAGGAGGAGTTGAGCAGACCTGACCCTGTGACAGAGATCCTGGAGAGGCTGAAAGGGACGGTGAGCTGTCTACCCAAGAGGAGACAGCACCTCCCTGGACACCCTGCGTGAGTTCCTCCCTCGTTCGCCATTTTAGAGAAATCCAGTGGGTCACTGTGTGCAGCTATGTCAGAAACCTTTAGTTTGTTACAACGTTTTCTCTTAACGTCCTCCCATTCTACAATGCCTGAATCTCTCTCTCTCTCTCTCCCTCTCTCTCTCTCTCCCTTTACCGCTTCCTTCCTCTCTCAGCTGGTACCGCAAGCTGTGTGTGAAGATGTCTGAGGAGGAGGCCTGGTCCCCTGGGCCAAGTCTGATAAGTCTGCAAATGAGAGTGACACCTAAGCTGATGGGACTCACTTGGGACGGCTTCCCGCTACACTACACAGAGAAGCATGGCTGGGGTTACTTAGTGCCAGGCCGCAAGGACAACCTCGAGGCAGCAGAGCAAAGTGACGGACCTGCGTGTCCATACTGGTAAAATGTGTTTCAAATAAGAATAATTTATAGTGATTTGATTTGAAAGACTTTTGTTGTTAACCAACCTAAGAGGTCCACCAGTGGTCAGCGTGATCATGGAATATTATTGTGTAGGGCAATTGAGAAATTATATAAGGAGTACTGTGAACAGAGAGGCAAGGAGAAGCCGTCGTGTCTGGATGACCCTGTCTCCGCTGACCTCATGCTGACTGACAGCTCCGTGTGGGAGACGGTAAGAAAACAGCAACATGAAAGCGTTAATGTCTCCACCCTCATGTTGGTATATTGTTTGTCCAGTGAAGAGCTGGGAAGGCACTGAACGTCTGAGTTTGTCTGATGTGTTGAAGGTGGAGCAGCTGAGTCGACTGGACGATATTTCTGACGATGAGGCCCCTCTCAGAACTGTTCAGTCCAAGCGGACAAAGGTCAGGTTCTTTTTGTCGTGTGACCTGACAGACCCCTGATATGTCTGTAGAGAGGTATTTTAAAAAATGAAACCCATGAAAACTGGAATGATCTGGACCATTGCGGATGTATGTCACAATATTTTCTAAAAGCGGTGGACTGTCCTTTTATCGACGACTGTTGTGCTTTAGGGACCAAAGGATATGGAGGTGTTGCCAGAGGAAAGTGAGTGTCCTTATCACCATGGGAATGGTCCCTACAATGATGTCAATATCCCAGGATGTTGGTTCTTCAAACTCCCTCATAAGGTGCATGAATAAGTGAGATTAGCAGGCCTTCAGAGCGGTTTCTGTTGAATGTAGTTCTTACATGTTGTTTGTTGTTAAAGGACGGAAATGTCAACAATGTGGGAAGTCCATTCTCAAAAGACTTCCTGTCAAAGATGGAAGATGGGACCTTGCAGGCTGGGCGGGCAGGCACCAACTCTACACGAGCCCTGGAGATCAATAAAATGATCTCGTTTTGGAGGAATGCACACAAACGAATTTGGTATGTGAGGTGAAACTTATGTCCTGTTGAGTTACCAGTATTTCGGAGCCTGGGTGTATAGAGGACATTACTGCATATTTTTGATTGATGGATTGATTGATTCTTGGTTGCTTACACTCCACTGTGTAACACATTTTTTGTAGTTCTCAGAAGGTAGTCTGGCTACGCAAAGTGGAGCTTCCTCGTGCTGTTACAACGTATGTCAGTTAATGCAGTCCATAATGCATATACAGTCTTGAATATCTTAGCTTCTACCAAAAAGCTACTCGAAGACATGACTTCACTCGTAACCTGGTCTGGTTTTCTCTGCTGTTCTCCATAAGACATGAACATTTCGACGAGCAAGGACAGTATGGTGCTATACTGCCTCAAGTCATTACTGCAGGAACCGTCACTCGGAGAGCAGTCGAGCCAACCTGGCTGACAGCCAGCAATGCGCGGGTAAGGGCTTTTCTAATGCGCCATTTCCCAAAACAGATTCCTTCTATGCATGTTATGCTTGGCAATAAAGTCATTATGTTTCTGATTTGATGGCAAACGCGTTAGTTTAGCTCAGTTGTTAACACGATCATCCCCGGTGAATTTACACGTTCTGTCAGGATGTTTGTAAGTCTGAGAATGTGTCTGTGTCTGACAGAAAGATCGTGTGGGGAGTGAGTTAAAAGCCATGGTGCAGGTGCCTCCAGGTTATCACCTGGTGGGGGCAGACGTGGACTCTCAGGAGCTCTGGATTGCTGCTATCCTGGGAGAGGCCCACTTCGCCGGCATGCATGGTGATTGTTGATTCCTTTACCAAACTCAAATTTATCTTGTAAAGATTTATGGATCTCTTGAAAACTGACATGTATCTCACAGAAAGAAAGACAAGGTCATGTCTTTTACACAAAAATGTGCTTATCTCAACCTGGAGGTTTTCTTTAAATTGTACTGCGTCTCATAGATATAACCTGTTAGGTTTTTTTTTTAGTCAGAGAAACATTCAATTTGCTTGGATTGCAGGCTGCACTGCCTTTGGCTGGATGACTCTGCAGGGGAAGAAGAGTCAGGGCACTGACCTACACAGCCGCACTGCAGAAGCTGTGGGAATCAGTCGCGAGCACGCCAAGGTCTTCAACTACGGACGCATCTACGGAGCCGGCAAACCGTTTGCTGAACGCCTTCTCATGCAGTTTAACCATAGGCTCAGTCAGCCTGAGGCAGCTACCAAAGCCCAGCAGATGTATGCACTCACCAAAGGCCTGCGCAGGTACTTCAACACAGTTCGTAATGGGATTAAGATCTGTCACTCAATTAGTAGTTATCACACCAGGATCTAGATGGTTTAGTTTGAACCTACTGTATGTGTACTGTATGTGAACTGTAAGCGTGTATTTTCATTTACATTTTTGTATTTGCTGTATTTTGCCACTGAGTCAGTAGATAGTTCTTGAAAGGCAACATAGAGATAAAACGGCAACAGCGACTGAATGGAATGAGTTTCATGGATGCATTGTACTTGCATTGTTCCCATGTACAGGTATCAACTGACAGAGGAAGGGGAGTGGCTGGTGGAGAGACTGGGTCTGGAGGTGGAGAGAGCGGAAGATGGGAGCATCTCCCTGCAGGAGGTGCGTCGGATTGGGAAACTGGCAGGACGGAGGTAGTAAGCACACCAAACACTTCTCTAAGAGTTACATCTTTAGATACTACATAATTTTATTATTTCACAGCATAACATTATTGCTGTAGTTTAATGTGTGACAAATGTGTTCTTTTAAAGTGTGTGAATATATTGTATGTTTGTTTATTGCCTTGGTTATGTCCCCTACAGATCAAACAACAAGAGAAAGTGGGAGTTAGTAGGTCACCGTGTCTGGGCAGGGGGTACGGAGTCACAGATGTTCAATAAACTGGAGAGCATTGCTCACTCCGACCAGCCCTCCACTCCAGTACTGGGCTGCAGGATCTCCAGAGCCCTGGAACCAACAGTTGTTAAAGATGAGGTAAAGTCCTTATACCTTATATAATCCACATATTCTTTTAACAGTCTGTCCAATGTGAATCTGAGAACGATCACACACTTACAAAGACACAATGTTCATTCAGATCCATTTTAGGATGAACCTTAAGATGTTGAACCTCTACTTTTCCACAGCAGAAAATAACGTTAACTACGTATGTTTCCAGTTTATCACCAGCAGAGTGAACTGGGTGGTGCAGAGTTCGGCAGTGGATTACCTTCACCTGATGTTGGTAGCTATGCGCTGGCTGTTTGAGGAGTACGACATTGATGGACGTTTCTGCATTAGCATCCACGACGAGGTGCGCTACCTGGTACGGAGTGAAGACCGTTACAGAGCAGCGCTGGCATTACAGATCACCAACCTGCTCACCAGGTCTGTACACCTCATGAAATATGCTTAAACTACAGGCAGAAACTTCATACACTTCCCATAAAATAATCTTAATCACAGTAATGATGACCTGGTTTCAGCAGAGGACTCGTATCCACTGCAGTGGTTTATATAAACAATGCGGCAAGATGACTGATGAGGCTCAAAGTGATAAACATACAACATAATTATCTTGTTCATTTGGTAAATCTACATTAGGCCTGGACGATATGGGGAAAATCTGCGATGTGCGATATATCACTGTTCAATACTGCGAGTCATATGACGATATGACTGGTGATAAATGAACAAATACTGAAGTGTGCGTATTAGCTATACAGCTCCTATGTCTTTCCGCTTTAATAGGTACACTACTAACATAGACCACAAACACGGAATAGCCTGCCCATTCAATAAAGAAATGAAAAAAGTATTTCGTATGACGGACTATTAGGCCCACATTGAGGGAAAAAAATCTGAAAAAAAGTCGCAATTTTAGGCTTTGTGTTACTGTAGAGGGGAAATATCAGAAGAGCAGCCTGTTGTCTGCGTTACAATGAGGAACGTGGAGCATCTTGTGAAGTTATGCATTAGTATAGGTTTCACAAATAAGGAAATGCTTATTCTTTTGGCACATCAGCACTATATTATCATAAGTATCAGGACTTGACATGAATGCATGGCACGTGTAAACAAAATGATTTTTCTTATTCATAGCATCTCAGGCAGTCTTTTGCGATGTGTTCATCGCGCAAGTACATTGCGATGTCGATAAAACTGCGATTTATCGGTTAGCACTAATCTGCACTATCAAAAGGAACCCTGAACCACTCTTGAAGAGCTTTTGCAAACTTTTACTGTAAATTTAAATACCAATCTGCTAGATGTATAGAACAAGTGTGCTTATAAGATTTTTATTCAATCACTTCCCTTCTCAGGTGCATGTTTGCTTATAAGTTAGGCATGAAGGACCTCCCGCAGTCTGTGGCCTTCTTCAGTGCTGTGGATATTGACCAGTGTCTGAGGAAAGAGGTTACCATGGACTGCATGACCCCATCCAACCCCACTGGGCTTGAGAGTAGATATGGCTTACCACAAGGTATAACCACTGCATCACAGATCTAGCGCCTACAAACACTGACTAAACTTACATAAACATGCCGTTTACCTTCCTAGGAAAACTAACACAAATGTGTATGTGTAACTAAAAGCAGTGGGTACACATATGCAAGAATTAAGTTAAAAAAATCAAATAACAAAATTATCTGGCTTGTTGTAAGCTTCTTGAATATCCACTGCATAGGTGCAGTTTCTCAGAGGCAACAGTTATCCAATGTGTTTAGTTTATCCAAATACTACATCACACAGTTTCTAATTAATTTAAAGTGGATTTACTTTTAATATTTTTACAAATCTGAATACATGCATAAGCTACAACATAAAATGAAAGATTGCAAAGATATCTTTCTGGTATGTAGTAAGTTAACATGAACTGATAAATAGTAAACCCTTTAGGCAGAAAAGCAACAGGTCTTCAGCATTATTTAAACATTCAGATGTATACAACCATCCGGAATAAACAGTTTCGGGCTCATTTTTTGTATGATTTCTAAACTTGAAAAAAAAAAGTTTTATGATTTTTCTTTTCTTTCTTTTTCTTTTGTTTTTTTACAGGTGAGGCCTTGGATATATATCAGATCATTGACATTACCAAAGGCTCTTTAGCTAAAGGAAGATAACAGGATATTACAGTTGGTCAACTTCCTAAAGGGTGGGACCTGGCGTTCCAATCAAAGAGAGAAGCTGACCATCATAACCACTGATCTGAAATCAGTCTTACTGGGACCAAGAGTAAGATGATGCAGTAAACAATGGGCGATTGCCATGGCAACATGTACAGAAAGATGGCTGAAGATCTCTCTCCTCATTGCTTTCTCCTCTTCTTCTTTGGCTCCTGGCTCTCCTCGGAAACCTGGGAGGATTCGGTCTGTGGTGAAAGATAAACCAGAACGTGGACACGTGTGTGGTTATGAGGCTGATCTCAGACCATCCCAATCGCATGCACAAAGTGGATGAAACCAAACTATACAGGCTCTGTTTGAATGAGTGTCTGGACATCTACGCTGATGCTGCTTGTTTTGGAGTATGACTGTAATAATGAACAGAGGGGAATCAGACCTCCTGGCTCTGTCCCTCCTGCTCCTGCAGTGCTGCCTCCAGTGTGGCTGCGTTGATCCGGAAGTCTCTGGAAGTGCTCAGCTTCATGTACTGCATCAGATTCACCTAAAGAGGGCAGCAAAAACACAAACATGTTTTTGTTAAGATGCAAACGGGGCCCTTCTGAACCGTCTCTGCTTTTTCATATTATATTGTCTCATGTCGTCATTCAGCCCATTAACCTTGGTCAGGTTTTTTGTTGTTGTTTTTTTTTTTTCTAAGATTCAGGCCATACCTTTGATTTCTTGCAGAGAACAATCAGAAACTTCTCATACTGTTCAATGTTGAATATCAAATTGGGAATGGCCTTGGTCCCCCGAAGAACTTTAGCCTGTGTAAGAGAGAGCTGAGGTTTAATCACATCCAGGTGTGATATATTTTAAGGCTTAACTTTGTTAAATCTCTTCGGAATGGAAACACTGGAAAATACTGAAGAACTCAGTGTAAAAACACGCACAACAAGCTTTTATAAGAATTTAAAGCGATTAAGTACAAAGATATATTTGTTTTTTCTAAGCACTGGGCACTGTTAACCACTTCATACAGAAGAATGATTTTGCTACTGGCTTGCCAACGAACGCATGTTTGTTGTTGTATTAGATTTGTGAACAGTACTAGAGCTCTCATAATCCAACAAAGAGATCGTGACGTATTTTCAGCGTGTTAACAGAAGCTGTTCAGGCTCTTACTGAAGCAGCCACATCCACCTCTTCTTCTCTCTTTTTCTTCTTCTTCTCTGTTCCCTTTCCACTAGTCAGCTCACCGCTCTGTGGGCGAGAGAGTTATGTGAACAGAGCGTTGATCACAGTAACTGTGCATATTGCTAACCACCATAGAGAAACACAACGCGGCGGTTTACCTGAACATAGGTGATGAACGAGTAGCACTGTGGGGTGAGATGAGAACCCGACAGTTTGACCTGAACACATACACACAGGCGTGTCGCTGGTTAACATCGTTATGTTGAAGAAAGCCGTTTGTACAAACATGAAATTGGCGGTATTCTCGAGAGAAGAGTCAAATTCTGTAACTGGGCAGAGAATTTTGTTCCTCACCAGTTTCTCCAAGCGTGCTGGGAGCTGAATGGAGTGGCTGGAACACAGCTGGATGTACTGGGATCATGAGAAATGAGGTTGAAGATTTCGTTGTTAGGGGTTATCAGATACAGAACCATGTCAAAAGACTGTGTTTTTAGATGGGATCAAACTGATATGTATGATCATTCTGAATGTTACAGCACTTGACCTTTCAGCAAAGCAACTTCCTGTTTTCATGTTCACAATAAAAACCATAAGGACTGAATGCTTTCTCCATTTCTCATTGCATGATTTTTCTTCCTTCAGCTGAAGGTAATGAACAAGACCATCTTTGTCCTTGCTAACAAAATGTTTCATCGACACCAACAAAGGCAACTGATCTAATATTAGTAGGAGAAAACTGTTAACCACTACTTGCAAGAAGCCATGAAGGAGCTTTAAATGACTGTTGATTCTCTTTAAGACATTGAGGGATCTGCTCGATGCTACAGAAACCCTTTACATTGCTCCCTTTGGCTTTAATGGCCCAAAACATGTAGGAGGGACTCACATATTTGACCAGAGTGGTGAGGATGCTGTATGTGCTGCCAAGCTCCTTCAGTAAAGTGTCAGTGCAGACTCCAGGAGGTAAGGCCGTCTGAACCAGCTCATTCAGAGCCGTAAGCAGAGTACCCAACTGCTGGATTACTGCCTTCTCCACCGGGTCCTGGTGCTCTGCTGTCTGCGTGGTAGGCTCTGACAGACAGGTATGAACAAGAGACAGTTTCAACACCAATGACAGCAGGTAGCCGGCTCAGTAGCGTCTCTGTACAAGCTGTAAGATCGACTTGACTTTGCTTTTTTTCCTGCTCATGCACACGCACTAAACTCATTAAAGGACTGCTGATCAATGTCTGAAATGCAAGTTTGTCAGAGTGTACCTGAGGTCGTCTTGTTTGAACTTAATTGGCTTTTCTTCTTAGATATCACCCAGTCCACTTCCTCCAGTACTCTTCCCACTTGGGACAGAACCAGTAGCTGGGAAGGTTCGAGGGAAACCACATAAAGACAACCTTTTTTTTTTTTTGCTCATGTATTAATTACTGTCTCTTATCATCCTTACGGTAGACATTAAGATAGATAATAATTATATCTGGTACAAATTGGCAGCTACTGACACACAAAGAATGGATTTTGTACAGACTAAATAAAGGCCTCTTAAAGAGTAAAACATTCAGATATACACAGTGATGGACAGAATGACAGTTGACTGGTTGAATACAGCAGTGTCAGTCTTTCTGAGGCCTCACCGTGATAGGTGCAGCAGTCTTTAGGTTGACCATGGCAAAATGAGATTGCTTCTCCACCTCCACATCCTGTAAGACCATAACGAGCAAAAGACATGAACCAGTGGCAAGACAGATGGACAGGGAGCGTCTCTCTGTTGAAGGACCAGCTGAAGCTGTTCTCATATAAAAAAGGTGTTACTAACAGTACAACGACGCTTACAGGTTCAGAGAGAGAACACTTAATAAATTCCACATGTTTCACAATACCAATATAATTGTCATCTATCTGCTCTGGTAACATAAAACCCTGCTGATCACAAACAAACACTGTCCATGTTACGTCATTATCACTGTTTTGTATTACATGAGCGTGAAAACACATCCACATCAGACTACTTTTCTTTTTTGATTACACTTCATATGAGTTGAGCCAGTGAAGCGAGTCCACATACACCGGTTATGTTGTGTTACCAAAGTATTAGTCATACTTGGTCCATATAATTCACGTGGAACCTACGGCTCCATTAAGAGTCAGTGAATCTGTGATGAATACATAGTTTTTAACTGGTGTGTATGGTAAGAGTGAGTTACGGTGTGTGTACCTGGTCTATATCTCCCAGCTGACTGTGGATGTCCTGGCAGAGTTCCCACAGCACACTCACAGGGCTTTTATAGAGTGTGTACAGGCTGAAGAGCAGGGACAGCAGGCCCTTGGAGAATGGCACATCCTCTAGCGAAAGACGGAAACAGAGCAGCTCTTAAACTCTGCTTCACTGAGAAGACACTGACAGTTTACTGACAGCATATATGATTTATGCATGTAACTGGAATTACATTATGTCACTGGAAATGTCTTGATTTATCATCAATGGGGTCCCCCACCCCCCCACCAGTGAATATTTCCGCATTATGAGTTAGACATTACGTTTGACTACATTGTCTTCTCGTTTCTCTGTTTCTTTGTTTGTTTGGCTTGTTTGTTCCTGAGGCGACTGTTGAAACCAGACTTACCAAAGCTGGTTTCTTTGCAGATTTTCACCGTCCATGTAATCATCTGGACAAACTGTTAAATAACAGTGAGAGTATTAGGGATCCAAGAATGATAACTTCAACTCAGACAGTTTTGATTTATACACAGGTATGGCTTATAGTTATAAAAATATTTTAATACATGCTTAAAATATGTATTCTGTAACAGAGATATTTAAAATAGAGAGGAATGCCATTAACAGTTGTGAGAGTCTTTCTCTTTTCCCTCTACAGTTTAATTTGAAAAGATTTCCCTAACATATGGACATGTAGTTGTGAAAGTCTACCTGCTTAATTTGAAAAGATGTCACTAACACACAGACATGTTATGAAAAGTCTACCTGTTTAATTTGAAAAGGTCTCAATAACACACGGACATATTGTGAAGAGTCTACTTGTTTAATCTGAAAAGATCTCACTATCACACGGACATGTTGTTGTGAAAAGTCTACTTGTTTAACATGAAAAGGTCTCAATAACACACGGACATATTGTGAAAAGTCTACCTGTTTAATTTGAAAAGATCTCACTAACACATGGACATGTTGTGAAAAGTCTTCCTGTTTAATTTGAAAAGGTCTCACTAACACACTGACATGTTGTTGTGAAAAGTCTACCTGTTGTGAGGTTGGATCCAGCTGATGTGAAAGCACATTGAGGATGCTGACCAGCAGCTGGGCCTCTTTACTGCTGAAGTCCTCCTGACCTCCACTGAGTTGACTGAACAAAGCACGCTGTGCTCAGAGAGAGAAAGAGAGAGAGAGAGAGAGTGAGAAAGAGAGAGGGAGAGAGAGAGAAAGAGAGGAAAAAAAAGAGAGAGAGGGAGTGAGAGAGAGAGATGTTTAACATACAGAGGTAAATGCCATTAAGGCTTCTCCTCACTATCATAAGCGTTTTTTCTCCTCAAATTGTCTGTGCTCCTCTGGAGTCTGATGTTTTCATGAAGTGGTTGACAGTAACTGAACTGAGAAAAGGTCTCTGAATAGAACCACTTTATCTGTGCCTTAAACTGTGTTGGTAAGGGTCTGAGTCAGCTCTCATTTAATATGACCAATGTTACTTATTTGGCATGGTGACTCAGATTTAGCACAAAGGACAATAAAGGAGTACCTGGAACTGGCGGATGTAGAAGGCAATCTTTTCTGTCAGGTTACCGTTCTTCATCTCCTCATCCCTCTCCTCCTCTGACACATCTTTAAGGACAAAAAATGACAAATTTTCTATTAATGTACCGTGCTTAATCTTTGTAGTCCATAGACCATATTCACAACAGGGACATTTATCAAGTTCTTCAATCATTAACTGTACTGCATTAGTTCTACTGAGTCTTCAGTATCACTTGCACTGTTGTCAGGAGAGGCCAGTGATGGCTATGATAAAGATAAGAGACAAGCAGCAGCGTGCAGCGTTTTACCCAGGGCACAGAGAAAGTTGGCCACTTTGGTGGGATAGCGATGCACCACGGTGCTGAATACTCTCAGCAAACCGTCCAGACACAGCAGAGAGACACTCTTCTCCTTGGCCCCTGCATCCTCTACTGCAGACGGGATGTTTGTGTATCTCCACATTAGAACGCTGCACAAAGAGACAAGAACCTGTTATGTTTCTCACAGTGCACAAAAACTGCCCAATGTCCTAAACACGTTTTAAACTAAAGATGAATTTTTTGCTTTTGCATATTTGAATATTTTAAAAGTATCTCCAGGACTAAATGATTCAGTTTGACAAACGCAATGTGTAACTGTCTCAGGTGGAGATATGAGCGTTTTTCAGAGCTGCACTGGTTCAGTACAGTATTACCTGGTGATGTCACAAAGGTGGCGGAAGATCTTTTCTGGGCTCTGTCCCTCAGGGCCGTCTGTGTGTCCTGTGTCCTCCACCTGCTGGATCTTCTGTAGAGCCACGCTGACGGAGTAACGCAGGAACTCTCCACTGCTGCGCAGCACAGAGAGGCTCTCCTGCCGGCTCTGAGTGCTGTCCCTACCCCGGAAAAGACACACTTCACTGTTACTATGACAAATCAAGAGCAAACACACAAAGGAACCAGCTGCCAACTATCTCTTATCTCTCACACACACCCAAACACACATTCTCACACACACCCAAACACACATTATAGTTTCTGTAACCAGAAAGCAACGCACACACACACGTACACGCACACACACAGATTTAAAGCTGTGTCGGTGTGTGTGCTCGTTCTGTGTACCTAAACAGAGCCGTGAGCAGGGTAGACACAAAGCTTAGGGAGAGCAGACTTCGAGGGGTTTTACTGGAGGGGACCCTGCCCTTTTTTGACTTCTCCCTCAAAATCTCAGCCAGCCTGTGGTAACGATTAAAAAGCTCCAGTATTTCCTCAAAGCGGCCCTTGCTGTTGAAAACACACAAAGAAAGACATCACATTATACCATTGATACCATACCTCTCATTCCGTTACAGTTAAACGAACAAAGAACCTGTCCAAAGTTACCTGTAGTTGGCGGTAATGAAGTTGTATTCTATCAGAACCTCGTAGGCTCCCATAACTAGTATAGCGTATATGTTGTTCTTCACCCCTACACTTGAGGTCAGAGAAAAGTCTGCCGATTTGTCCTGTGTGACAGATACGACATATGACTTAAGATGAATACATTCATAGATCTTTCTCTTTTCAAGATGTTAATCTTCACACCATTTTGACAGCTAATTCAAGAGAAGTGCTTCAGTTGTCAGCCTTTGAAGCCAGGCTCTCACAAATACGACTGCGTATCACTGCGTACCAATTCAAAGTCCTCCAGATCGCTCTTAATCAGTCGTCTCGTCACGCTCTCCAGCATGGTCTGGAGCTCTTCTTGGAACCCTCCTTCCTCCTGCTCATCCTCATCATCGCTATCGGTCGCAACGGGCTGTCTTGACTCCCGCACACCTTGGTACCACAGCAGGCATTGAACCGTGCAGCCCAGTAGGTGAGCCTGGCGCACACGGAGACACACCATTACAAAACGCAGAACGGAAGACCTCTAAAAGACCATAAGGCATCGAATTCGTAAAGCGTAACACATTGTAAAATGTGTGACAACATCAGTAGTCCACTGAGGGACAACATCAAATCCCTTGTCCTTATACAGACAGCAGCAAATTTCAGAAGCTGAGAAGATTAATAATCGTGCAATCACACACACAAGCATACAAACACACCCCAGTGACACCCATATATGCAACTGAGGCACAAGGCCACGGGAAGAGTACGATACCAGTGGCTCCTGGAGAAAGACCTGGTCTCCCTGAGCGCTGATGCAGGATTCCAGCTTAAAAGGAGGCAGCAAGTCCGGCTCTGGTTCATAGTACCGTTTAAGCTGAGACACAAAACACAAGGATTTCCAGAATCACTGTTCTGCAGTACGGACACTGTTCTCTTCGTGCACAAACACAGTCACGCAAGCGTAAGGTCACAGGACAGCGACTTCATCCCAGTAACTCCCAGTCAAGCAAGTCCTGGTGTGTGATGAAAACAAATCTGTGAAACTGTTTAAATAGACCTGAACAAACCCGGTTGGAAAAAAAAAAAATCTTGGACATCAAAGTCAAACATTAGTGTGTTAGAGCCATTTTTGATTTTTGTGGCAAATCTGATGTGGACCTGTGAAAGTAAGAAGCCTTGAGATTGTTTGTAAAATGAATCACAATAAATTTGGGAAATTTGGACTCAACGAGCGGACCCTCACGTCCAACGTGATTCCACTACACCCACGGACAGAACATCGACTCACCTGAGATAAGAGGGTCTGCATGATGGAACTGGCCAGCTGAGAGTTGCGACGGAGAACATCGTGGAAACCCTGAAAAAAGTGTCGTTCGGTCAGTTCAGTCATTCAGAACAGAGAAAAGGCAAAGCACACACAGGCGAGTCAGTGAAGAAAATAAAAATAAAAAAAAACAAAGAACGACAAAGGGGTCAGACAGAGGATGGAGGAGAACTGGCGAGCCCAACCTCATAGAGCATCAGACGCACGTCCGCCTGCTGGCCCAGGCAGCGGCGGAGGCTGCTGAGGATCTCCAGACAGAAGGCTTCGTTTGCAGCAGAATTATAGCGCGAGTGGACGTCTGCTTGGACCTGTGCAACAAAAGATTTTAAAAAAAATTATAAATAAATGAAAACATTTCCGAATATTCTATCCATTTTAACTGTGTTTGCCAACTGTACAGATATTTTTTTCTTCTGGGATCACACTATTTGTTCTGTGTGTTTCAGTGACATGGTGCATTTCTCTGACCTGACTGGAACTCAGTATCTGACTGGCCTGGCTGGGGGCCAAACTCCCCAGCACCCGGAAGTTCTTCAGAAGTAACAGGAAGCCTGCCACGGCGGATTTCCGCCCATCCAAATGACTGCAATAAAGGCATTGACCGATCATTTAAAAAGGCAGCGAAAAAAAAAACAAAAACAAAAAAAAACATGCATTTTGAAATGTTAATTGCATGACGATTGGGTGATAAGAACAGAGAGACTGGCACCTGGAGAACATGGCCTTTCTCAGCACCAGAATCAAAGAGTCCCTCATGGACATACTGACTTTCAGCAGGGGCTATGGAGAGGACATGTGACTTTAAGAGGTAGAATACACACAAAATTTGGAAGAACAGTAATCATAAAAGTGAAAACAGAGCTTAACTGGAACCATCCACACATAGAGCATCTCAAATAGAAACCCACACAAGCACCTCTGCACATGCATTCAAAATGAGACCTGTCAATCAAGCTTTTCTAAGAAAAGAGAAACTCGCTTGGCTGAGTTTAATGTCCCTACCTGCACGGCTTTGAGGACACCCATCACAGTGTTGTGAGGCAGGTACGACAGCTGATCAAATGTCTCAGTTACCTTGGACGAGCACTCCAAGAGGATCATGGGAGCAGACATAACTATGTTAGAGAGGAGCTCTGTGAGGAGGAGAGAGGGAGAGAGGTTTGTGAAACGGCGACGGCGGCCGTAAAAATGGACGAAAGCCTGATGATTTCAGAGAAAAGTTCATTAATCTTAGTGTGAAGATGGATGGGTACATGGTGCAGGCTGGGGTGTTTCTCTGCCTGTTCGACTGAAAGGTGGATTCAGTACCTATAAAATGACCCACTGGTGAAGCCATCTTGGTGTACAGTCTGTTCAGCACTTGTTCCAGAATCTCAACTCTGATGAGCTCGTGCAGCTGCACACAAAATCAGTTGGCAACTGAAAATTCACAGTCATGAAAAGGCTGGTTTAAATATGAGAGAATTCTCTAGTATGAGAAACGAAAATAAAAGTGCGATGAAAGCACCTTGAAGCTCTCGAGCAGAACCTGACTTCCCAGCTGACATGCCAGTTGGGTTGGGGTTTTTGCTGTGTTAGACGGTCCCTCTGACGTCTTCCCAAATGGGCCTGCCTTTGGCCCAAAAGAGTCCATGAGGATGAATCCCAGCTGAACCAATCCCTGAGTGACATGGTCCCAGCCAAACACACTAAAGACAAAATGTTCTCTCACAGTCCATTACTGTTTATACAGCAATAAAAACTGTCTCACTGAGACAAAAATGCCATTCCTGGAGGGGCAACAGGGTGGGAGGGGGCAATATTACATTAATTCGAGCACAATTATGCTTTTAAAAATATCATTTGCTGTGAAATGGCGTAAGCATGAGCAAATCCTTGTTTCTCCATGTTTGGCCAAAGGGAAGAAATTTGCCAAACTTAATGGATGTGTTCAAAGGTAACAGAGTCATGGATGATACTCTTGATTCCCAAAACACATTATTATTTATCAGTTTGTAACTGCTTTGGCAATAGGAGATTCAAAGGGATTGACTGAAATAGCACCGGAAAGAGGATCCATTCTAATTTTATGCGACACAAACAACACTCTAAAAAACAGAATTTAAAATACCATTTTTTAAATATCAGGTTTGACATTTTTCATAATACGTATTTTTTTATTTAAAAACATACTACACTGGTTACTGCTCACCTTGAAGACACCAACACTGTGTTGTACAGATACAAAACTACAATGCTATGAATGAGGCAGGAATAGGTTGCTCTTTTACAAAAGTTGCTCTTTTACAAACTACTCTTTTTTTACAATAACTGTTTTAAATACAACTGCCACTTCAATATTCCCTCTAAAAAAAAATCCTTCATACTAAATATTACAAAACAAAAAGAAGGAAATGTTTTGAATGGCGCCAAACAAATAACGTATTTACCGCTGCGCCAGTGAATTTGTTCGTACCTGTTTTTGACCGTGTCCAGGATCATGTGTGCGATACTGTTCCCCTGGGGAAGCAGGCCCTGCAGAAACTTAGAGCCCTGCTGGATTTGTTCATCCTTAAAACTCTTGGTAATGGCACTCTTGAGAAAATCAAACACCTGAAACAACAAGTCAAACCTGTCAGACGGCGTAAATCAAACGAACAGACGAGATTAATAAATAGTGCAGGGAACAAAGAGAGAGAGAGACAGAGACAGAGAGAAATAGAGAGGGGGGGGGGGGGGGGGAGATTTAGACCTGTTCTTCATAACGCTGAATCCGTGCAATAGACAGGAGCAGGGCGATGCTGAATGAACACAGCATTCTGGATGGTTCTGCCTGAAACGTCAGCGAGAGAAACCATAAAAGTTTCCTGTACAGCTCACGAGAAGTCTTTGAATTCAGAGTAGACCCTGTATGGAAAGGGTTTATACACGGCGCAGGCGCGTGTGAGGGAGCGAGAGAGCGGCTCACTGACCTTGAGGCTTTTCAACAACTCCCTGCCTAAATCACAGTCGAGCCGCACAGCGAAGACAACGTGTAGAATAGCAGTTCCCTCCACGTGCTTCAGCTGGTCCAGGGGAATGGTCTGCACTCCTACATCCATGCCCCTGAAATTATTAACAGGATTTTAATGGTCATGAATAAAGTAAGAAGTCACAGCAAAATGAGCAAATGTGTTTGAACATGCCCGTAAGGCAATCCTCCGAAAACAGGCTGGCGACGTAGCGTGAAAAACACAGACGTCGTTACTCGGCTTCACGTAAAAACGAAAGTCACGTATAGTCTCAGATAGTCTGATGTCAATACTTACTCTCCATCCTGTTGCTCCTCTTTCTGACACTGATCCTGCTCTTTGAAATAGTTAATAATTCCCTCCAGCACCAGCTTCTTACAGCCCTGTTCAAGAACCCCCCACGCCCCCCCAAAAAACATCATAAGGTCATTTAAATACACTACACAACACATGGTGTGGTAACAGACTTGGTCGAACGAGCACAAAGTCCATTTTGTAAACGTTAAGCATCGATACAGCTCACAGTCAACAAACCTTTGCAGACAGCAACAGGAGCTGGTAGATCAGGGGAGGAATCTCCTGTAGGTCCAGTTTATTGAACATCCTCAGGACCTTCTCCATAAAAAACTGCAGCTCCTCAAGTGACAAAGGCACATCTCTGAGAGCCGACACACAGACATGTCAGGCACATCAACATACTAAGCAAACAGCCCGGCTGACACGGGATTACACGCACCGAGGTCCTTGACTATTTCAGTTATCACAAACATCCTAAAACCCTTACATTTTCACAGTTACTGAGATCTTTGGAGAATCTCTTTAACTGCGACATGCCTCTTTGTTATTCTACACATCATGTTTTAGAGTATTAGAAACAGATTCTATACATATCTTGAATGGGATACAGAGCTTCTGTGGTGTCCTTAAAATGGACTGACACAGGTGAAAACTGCACTTTTCCAGCTATGTGAATCCCCAGTGAAAAACACAACAAAGGCAGTTTCTAATATCTTACATACCTGAATATGGTAGTGAGATGGATCACACACTGTGGGTCCCATCTATGAACAAAGAATTCATGTTCAAAGGGTGTGAATGAGTTTCTATTTTGGAAGTACTTGATACAAAAAAATTTACTCTAAAAAGTAGTACCACAGAAACAATAGGTTTTGACTGTTCTGAGTCTCGATGTGTATGCAGATGTGCATTAATACACAGAAGCAGAGACACTGTCTGTGTGCTGAGATAACTGTACATTTTGGATTTGTTTTGTATGATTGAAAGACATTTTGGTTTCACAGACTAACCCTGTTTGATATCATGGCTATGTCATAATGGCTGTGTTATTATTAAAGCTTTTACATGGGAGTAACATTCAAAACGGTTTGAGACCTTATTGCAATGAAATACATGAAGAGGCAAAACATCTAATGTGAGCTCCACATAAAACCACCAGTTCAAACCAACAGCATTATTTGTGAACACAGCCTAATTAAGCCCTCTAAGCCTAAAATAAGAAATATCCACAAGGTTTGATCTGGTTGGCAACCTTTAATTTATCCCATGTTAAACAGGCTCTAATCTATACTTACTGTACACCATGTGCACACATCAGGTTTGACAGAAACTCAGTGCAATTGCTTATTATTATTATTATTTATTGACCGACCAGGCATGTTAATTTTCAGGGATATTCTGTCCTAGAAAATAACTCCACAGACAAGGAGCTATCTCTGTATTATCCCTACCTGCTGGAACAAAGGCTGTTGATCAGCTGCTTCTTATACTCATTTCCACTTAGCTCACCTTGACACCAGTGACAGGGAGATGAGAGAAAAAAAAAATAAATAAAAGATACATCCAACATTAGTTTCTTAAAAACTGTTAACGGTACATTCATGGTTGTCATTGAAGGCCCCTCACCTTTGCCGTAACCCAAAGCCTCTGTGCCAGCCAGAGCAGTGAGGATGGTGGGGAAGAGCTCGAATGATTTTCCGGTGCCCATTTCGCCCACTTTGACCGCCTCCACGAAGAGTGACGCTAATTTTGCCAACGATGGACCCGGCAGGCTATGCGTCTACGGTACAGTATTTGGAAGAAAAAAGGAAAAAAAAACAAAAACAAAAACAAAAATAGGCGAGTTCAAATATTTTGTGCTTATGCGACAAAAAGGGAAATTTTGAGTGATAAAGCACTTTACTTTGAAAGAGCACATAATTCAACTGAAATAATAATGGAGACAGATCAAAAATGCATTCTGTTCAAAGTGTCAAGAGTTTAAGTGATTTAAATAATTTGAAAAGAAGTCTGCAAACCTCAAACATTAAGAGCCCGATAACGTCAGAGGCCACCTTTGCCTGTAGGTCTCCAGACTCACACAGAGGAATACAGTGCTTATAAACGAGCAATCTGCGGTCAAGCCCCTCTGAAACAGCCACTGGTGAACCTGCCAGTACACAAAAAGACACATTTTACCACATACTGTCACCCATAAAAGCCAGTATATAGAGAGGCTTAAAGACAGACAACTCACAACAACCTTTAAACACTGCTTTGATTAAGGCACATGTGTCCTTTCCCTTCAGTGCACTTTTAGTGACCAGTGTTTTCAGCTAGAGAGAGAGAGAGAAAAAAAAGAACATCACAGAAGATATTAGGCTCTGAACGATTTCTTAACCTTCTGTCATTGCTCAATAATTACTGGACTTGTTTTGCAGAAGACTACCACATGTAAACATACGCACCTGTTCATCGGATATGCTGGTGAGGTGCTGCTGTAGCTCTTTTGTATCCTCCGTTTCCGATAAGGATAGAATCTTTTCGCTGGACATGTCTGCGTGAAGAAAGTCATTTTATAGCACTGACCAAGAGCTGTCCAATGACAATACACTGACAACCGAACAATCTATGAACTGTAGATCCCATGTTACAGCTCTGGCGTAACCGCGGTAAACACGACAATAAAAACTGCTCACACATTACATACATTTTTATACATTCCAAGAAATATATGAGACGCAGATCATGAGTGTTACACTAGAAAGTCACTCATAAGGTTGCAAAATTTTACTGGAATGTCAAAGCTACGTTAGCACTTCTAGCCGTCTTTACGAAACAAGGCAGTATCACAGTAAGTTTTGGCTAACTGTTGCCGTAAACAACCCTGTTATAGGTAATTTGGAGAATGAAATTGTACCGAATGTAGCGGCAAGGGAAATATACAGTTAACTATGAGTAATCTGTTACTGTACATTTACATTACCTGTTTGCAGAAACGAAAAATGTGTTACTTAGCAAGAGTGACTGACTTGCAGCGCTGTCCGAACCTCCCGCCAGTTTACTTGAAATGCAGTTCCTGCTTCGTCACCAGACATGGGCCCTGAGATTGGCTATTTGAGCTTGGTAAACGCCCACAACAAGTGAAGTCTTGTGTTGTTATGACACTGTGATTAGACTGACATGGTATCTTGTCATTAATTTTTTCAACCGCTTGAAGCAAACAATGCTGTAGGTTAGGGTTATAAAAAATGCGTAGTATTTTACTATAGTAGTAAAATTTCACCGTTGTGACTAAGTGCACATACTGTGTCCACAATTGTTTATCATCCAATGGTACTGACATATGTTTTAAAAACGAATTTATTCACAACATGAAACTGGTTTCAGCTGTCACTGTAGTCATGACACAACATTTTAACATTCTAGTAAAACCGGACACTTGTTTCTCCATTAACATCCTGGAATAAACTACGTTCTCTCTCTCTTAGCAAAATGAACAGTGACGAGGTTTCTTTTTTACATAATGCGGTATTGACAACAATATGAAAGGAGTGAACACCTTTGATGAGATGACCACTGCACCATGAGCAGCAAGAGACTTGACTGGAAGAAATCTGTGTTTCCAAGTGGTAAAGGGCCTATGTTGGCAGTATGTGCAGATGTCATTGGTGTGCTGCCAGCTGTGAAAGATTTCATATTTCAGGCTGATAACAGAGTAGCTGGAGATCTTAACCTGTTTACCTGTCTCTCTGTCAACGATACTTAATTAAACCATCGATAGTTTTCGCCATATCACTGGAAGAAGAGTGCTCATATGCTGTGTTTTATTTTTCAGAGCTAATGACCTTTCCCCATACATAGTGTTTTTCCGAAATAACTTCTGTAATATTTATGGGGAAATCATAATAACAACTTGATGCATACTGCTTTACAGACCAGTATATACATGCTCACCCTGACTGCATCTTAACACCGACATAAAGTAATACAATTCTAAAACAATGTTTGAACAGTACATATCATTCTCTGTAAGGCAAACAAAACAGGAGTTTCCAGGAAGTACATCAGGAGGAGGTAGCCTTATCTAAAGTTTTCCAAACTTCCTATTTTACAATGTTACCTCCAAAAGAACATACCCATTATGCTTCTCTGCAGTCACATGACACATGACTAACCATGATTAGAAGAATAATAAGGGGGGTTGTCCTAAATAAACCAATAGAAACTGTTAATGTGGCCACAGGGTCTTGTGTCATCTTCTTTTAAATCCCTTTTTGATGACAGGTGACTCTGTGGCACCAATCTTTTCAATTCCTGAATTATGGTCCGAAAGAAACTTTTTTCTTTTTCCTTTCTTCATTTTTCATCCAGTGAACACTCCATTCACATTTGTAGGTAAGTTTCTATATAAATTAGAAAAATTGCCTTAAGATGTAAGTTGTCCAGAATTAAATGTACAGCTGCAGGCAGTCAATGAATCACATACCTGTGCCAATGAATAAACAAAGCTGTTATAATGATTTCATTTTTTATTTCTACTTTTTTTTGTAATGTCACTTGAGGTTTTCATTTAGAATTTTCCAGCTCTCCTTATATTTTAATCGAATTAATTGGGTCAGTTTCATACCCGGAAACACACTGTTGTTGTAGTTTGTACAACAGATGATTAATTAAATATGCAGCCGTGGCAAAGCAAAGGCAGATCCATTTATGTGGATTGATTCGTATAAATTACTTTGAACACATAACAACGGATTTTACAGATATTAGATAAGTCAGCAAAATGGCTGTTACATTACCCTAGACACATATCAGCATGTAAGATAAGGCAGTGACATTCAAAACCACAGCCACTCTTAGCTCTTCTTGAGACAGACATGCTTGTCCATAAAGGGGCAAACGGTAGCCTGACAGGTCCAGCACTTTTCCGTTGTGTGTTTCTGCTGTGTCGTGTGCCCACAGACTTTACACTGACTCGTGGTCTTGTCAGTCTGGTCTTGGCCTGCCGTGCCTTTGCTTTTTTGCTTGATCAAACTCTCCAAGGAGCTTTTGGTAGCGGCATCAGTGCAGTTGGCTATACCCACCACAGTGAGGCGGTTTGGGTCCCAGACACAGTCTTCCTCATAGCCTCCCATTCCAGCGGGCAGCCAGGCTGTGTCATATCCGCTCTGGTGCCAGGACGTCCTCATGTGTTGGCTTTGTGCGTCTATTCGCTTCACCTTCCCCACTCGCACCTGCAGCTGGAGCACCACCCTGTCGTTGGGGGAGCAGAATCCTGGGTAGCCCATGGCCTTGTTGATGTCACGGCTGCAGTAGACTCCTGGTCCCAGGGTCCCTCCCGTGGAAGGCCTGAAGCCTGAGGTTATGATGGCTGTGGCACTGTTCTTGTGTGTCCCATGGTACATGGTGTATCCATGGCTCTTTTTGGGTGCCTGACCTGGGTGTAGGTGTTTGTATTTTTCACAGGATGCCTCCCATCCACTAAATTTTATTGGCATTTTGGGATCTTTTGTAGCACTGCAAGAGGAGAAAAAATGCTTGGGTAAGAGGACTTCCTCTACATAGTGTAGCTTGATTTCGGCATTGACACAGAGGTCATTCAAAAGTGGGACTAGTAAAGGAACAGCCAAAATATAAACCTCAGTAACTATCCTCCCTGCATAGGATTAGACAAAAAGAAAAAAAAACATGAATGTACAAGATCACCAGTCTGTTTAGCAAAAAGGCTATGGCTGCACCCTAAAACTAAATCTTATCGGTCAGTTCTCCCATCTCATGTGGGTCTGGTCGCTGCCTTGTATAATATCCTCTCTTTACCTACTGTTAGGCACAAATGATCACAGAGGGTTCGCACATCACCGTAAATACGTGTACATTTGAAATGTATTACAGCAGCAAGCGTTACGCAAGGTGTCGAGTGGTGAATGGAGGACAAGCAAAAGCTACAAAGAACCTGCACTTAGCCCTGACTTTACAGCGCAGGATCACCTGAACGGAAAATACAGCCAGCCAACCAACCAGCCAACCAACCAACAAAATGCTGATTTCGGTGCGCTGCTTTGTGATGTTTGAAAGGGTAACCAACAGCATACAAGTGGACTGTCTTAGACTTTTTAACTAGATAGTTATGTATAGTATGGATGGACTGAATGTATTGCGAAATTGTACTCCCTGTCCGACATTATTTTTCCCTAACACGGCCATGGTGTAACCGAGGTAACGAAACTTGATGTACATTGTTAGATATAGCCTAATTTTGACTGACAATTCTTCTGTCTTTTTTCCTTCTTATTTCAGCATGATGTTTGCCCCGCCCCTTTTATTTTAGCCTACCAAACACAACAGCGGCGTTTTTACATTCCTAGGATTTCTGTCGTGCCAATCCTGATGAGAGTGAGCGCTCCTGTACCATTTAATATAAAAGGGAGAATAGTAATACTGGGGTGAGCATTTCGTTAGCGTTGTTACCTGTCTTAAGAGTGTATAACTTAGAAACATATACTAGCGTCACTTTTGCACTACAGTGCCGTCTGTGTTGATAGCTGCCTTCATTGGGAGACAAAAGTACTCTCTGTCTATGTCCCTCCATTTGTATGATTTTCAACTCTACAACTGTACTAAACTTGGTTTGTTTTGTATCCCCAAGTCAAGCTTCCCATCCAATCCTCACTTTTTAGAGTACATAAATGAAAACTGTGTGACTAAAGCAAATTACTCAGCACTCAGAGTACAAACCAGGAAGAGACATTCTTAGTTCTTAGTTCTTACTTCTCACTTCACCCAACACAAAAAAAGGGAGACACGAGCAACAATTTAGCTAATGAACTAAACATATTTTTTTGTGTCCAAAACTGCTGTCGTTAGATTTAAAATGTTGTGAAACGATTTCAATGCAAGAGAACAAACTGACCTGAGCCGTTCCCCAGCTCTTCTGTCGAACACACTTTCACTTTTGCTTCTGACACACAACAATAATCCTCAAGAGTTGTGTGTGTGTGTGTGTGTGTGTGTGAGTGTATGGGGGGGGTTCCAGGAGCACCTGTTACTCCAGGTAGAAAATCAGCCTCCAATAAGGAAGCGACAGCACAATGTCAGGTTCAACTCACAGGTCAAAGTATGATGTTTAAAACAACAAGCTGATTACAATATGCGCCCCCCTCCTCCCATCTGAAGAAAAACAAGAAACAGTTGCTTGGAATATCATTTTTATTTCATATCTCTGTGACTCCTTTTCTACTACTTGCAAGAGCTGAACTCTCACACATTAGTTTAAAACATACTAGTGTATTTGTACCTAATGCTGAAATGTGGGGAAAAAATACTCAAAGATAGTGAGCAACATACTTTATGATTCAGCAGTGTAATACAGAATGTGTAGAATAGCTGTTGATTAAATGGTTGACATCCTTTGAAGCTGATACTTATCAATCGGTCTGTTACAATGAGCAAACAGAATAAAAGACAGTATTAAATGAATTATATTTTGCTTGTTCATCTGTGACTTTAAACTTGATTTCATACTAGCATTACAACAATCACAGTCCAGTTGCAATATGTATGTTTATGGTCTGAATATGTGTGATGTATGATATATGAGTATGGAAAACAATGCATAAATTGCAAAGCTTTGTAGCTTTGTACTGGTTCTGCTATGCATATTGCTTGTGTTGTGCAAAAGAGTACATGTACACACACACACTCACACACAGCATTCCATGAATGTGTCCATTACGTACTGAAGTAATGAGGAGGGGTTCACTCAAAGATCATTGGATGGAGGAGTGCTTTTGGAACACATTATATGAAGTCATACTTTTCCACATGTATAAGTCATTGAAAGCTAGTGATGAATACAAAATTTAGGACAGTGCCTGACTAGAGAGAGTAGAACATTGTGTGTGTAAAGATTTCAGGTGTACCTTCTAAATGTGAAAAATGAACTTCGCCCATCTGCCACATGGGAGAGTGAGTCTATTTCCGTTCTAATTGTCCAGTTTCCCATTATAAGATGTCCGCGTGTGATACTGAGCTACTTAAATGATATAAAATTTTCAGAATTGAAAAATCATTAAATGCCACTGTGATGTAATACTAGTTCTTCATTTCGAAGGCATTTCAGTAAAAGCACTTGTATTCAAGCAATTAAAGGGGTGAACATCTCTAACCACCCTGGTGTAAATAGTCCATTAGAGCCTGAATGTCTTGCCCCTGCTATAATATTTACCTTATTTGCATTCTCTCATTCTTTAATGACAAATACTGCAGATACTGACTAACATAATCCACTTAATCCACTAATGTAGTAATATACTTTTGCCTGTTTTTTAATTGTCTGTGTAGCCGTGGTATGGAACTACTGAGACTTACTTAAGAGTAGAATATTTTTGATCTGGGAGGTACAAAGTTAGTGCTAATATAGGATGATAGCGCAATTAAACTATCAGTTAATGATATTTAAGGAATAAGGACTCCTCAACAAGAAATGCCATGTTCTTGTGCCACATCTGTCGAAAGCTGAAGACAAGTTTGTAAGCTTGACGTTCAAAGCTGTACGTTCCAGAAGGAGATCAGCAAACCCAGTAACCACGTATAACTCTGCAGAAACACGCTGATGGCCGAACAAGGCAACACTGTATCTGCAATTCAAGAAAACAACAGAACGGTTTTTGTGGGACATTTTACAATTTACAATTTGTTATTTGGCAGACGCTTTTACCCAAAGCGACTTACAATCAGTTTTATAACGGTGCCTTAAGCTTTAGATTAAATGGCTATTAAATAATAAAAAAAAATATTAACACCAGTTATGTGAACATGGTTTAAGTTAGAAAATTTATAAAGGTATTGACAAAATACCTCATGTATCATGACAATGGTTTTATGTTACATCTGGAAATAGCCGATTCCATCTATTGCTGTTGCCATTTACTTTTCAGCCAACATATTGATACATTTCTGATTCAGTTCAGTGTTATTTTTAAATTTCTAAAGACAGCACTGTATACATTTTGATATTTGATATTTTCTATATACAAGTTTTCTACAGAAACACAAAGTAAAGTTTAGTCAATAATTATGATAATAATATAATTAGTGAGGTTGTTTAAGTGAAACGATACCTTTTTCTACAAACAGTGTATGCATCTCCTTGGTTACAGTACAAATGAAGGTTGTATTTTCAGCCAGGGTGTACACCATCATGGTCAGTCTGAATCCATATGGGTCCAGGTCTTTCACATAGGTATTGTGCTTGAATTTGGCTTCAGATGAGCTCCCAGACACATTGGTGTTAATAATGGTCTCTTTGCCCCACTGGGACATGGAGAACTGGTACTCCGCGATATAGTTGGGTTTTGGCTTCATGTGACAGTCCACCCTTAGGTCTCCATCTTCTTCCTGACATACTGTCATTATCTCCTCCGGATCCTGGTCATCACTTAGGACACAGCTCATCAAAACTGTTAATGAAAATGCATACATCCGTGGCCAATCAAATCTAGATGATCGTTTGTTCACACACAAAAAAAATCAAAGATAGGAGTTACATGGCAACTCTGAAAGGTGGTGTAACTACCATTCACTCTTTAACTGGCATATGGATGAGAGGACAGTGTTATAACACAAAGGTTGAGCAGGTTATTCACGATATTTCACGTTAAATAATGCTCTGATACACATTATCATATTCTTCAACTGTAATTCACACAGACGTGACTTTGAACAAGACATTATGAGTGCCTTACCTGCTAAAGTGATGATACATACAAGCAGGCCGTTAATCATTACGGTTCGACTTCCATCACACTGCAGACGTAGGGGGAAAGAGGATGAGAATCGTTATTGTGGTTCAGAACACCAGTGCAATTGACAGTATATATTTACACTATACGTTAAAAGCAAAAACAAATATAAAATTCTTTATCGCCTGTTTTTCGGGCGATATATACAGATTAAGATAGGAAAGGACATGATAAGGACAGCTCGAAATCCGTCGCTTAACATCGGTATTGGGTGCGCACCACGAGGAAACTGAAGACTGCAAGATATCGCCGCAGTAATAACAATGTGTCAGCGGCAACAAAATAACAGCAGAAATAAAGTTTTATGGACGGGAAGGCTTAATCCTCACCAGCATCATTTCTTCAGAATGAATTGTTTTTTCTTGGGTGTCACTCCTGGATCTCCAAATGAAGCCACATACCTCAGCAGTATAACAGACCCACCTAGCTGCTGCGTGCAGCACTGCTCATGAGCAGAGACCCAGTCACCCTGCGTCATGTCTCAGAGACCAGTTTAAAAAGCCTATGATCCTAATTTTACAGTTACTTGCCGCTGGTTTAGCAGTTAGTCCGAATTTGTATGAAGGCTGATTATTTTCTCCAGTGCATACTGTGTTGCTTTGTCAATGCGTGAGTGAAAAAAATATGAATGGACTGTGAAATGTGTTGCCCTTCAAAACACTGAAATTATCCATGCACAGTGTTCTTGTCATGCCTTCCTCGTGTACAATTTCCTATGCGTTTTGATATCCCACGTGGATTTCATCCCCCGGTGACCGCAAGTTTCGTCAATTTGAACACATTGCAATGTAGGACAAATACAAAAATGCACGAAAATTCTTTGAGGTGATCCCTTAACTTAAATATATGAGTTTACAGGTCTTTTCTGAAACATATTGCATTTGTTTTTGTGTGCAGATCAATAGTGATCAAATGGCGCATCAATTATGCTTAAATAACACAATTTGACTATATTTTATGATACATTTATATTGTGTTATTACATTTTGTTTGGCACAGGCTATCAAATCAATTTTCTGATAATGATACATAAACCCATTAAAAAAAAATTCTGTTCATTTGCAACAAACAGCACAAAATTCAGGATCTGTATACTCTGTGGACATTTATTGTGTGACACTTCTTGGCAAAATGAAACGAGCACATTCCTGTTCAACTGGCATTCTCTTTATAAAGAACAGATTAAAGCATAGGAGGCCGAGAAATAACATTTCGCCATGACAGACATTTCGAGTTTGCCGTCACTGCATGTCTGTTAACTGCATTATGAGATAGGATGAACAAAAATCAGTTGCTGGATATTTGACCTTTATGCAACACCCAACCCAAATTATGTTTATAACTTTTCATTAAAATGGACTTATGGGAAATGTTAATTATGAAGGATAACATTTTTGTACTCTATATTAGGAGCGTTAACATTCAGCCATCACAATTTCTGTAGGTCCTATGTGTATAGTCTTCGTTTTTGACCGGGGATCTTTTACAAGGTTTCAGTCACTTTCATAAACACGGACTGCCGCTAAGGACCGCCTCGCGTGCAGGAAGAGGAGGGCGGTACGATCGAGAACCATAGGAAGTTCTCTGAACGTGCGTCACGGGAATCCGCCCAGTCACGTAAAAGCAGGAACGGATAGCGAAAGATTGCAGGTCGGACAGCTGTTGTTATGATGTAATGTTACTCCTTTGGTGACTACGGATGGCTGTGTGTGCCAGGCTCTGCGGAGTGGGTCAGTCGCGTCGGTGCAGACGGCGGCAGAGTCACAATCAGCAGGATAAGCAGAGTGATTCTGATATGGACATAGACGAAGAGGAGGAAGAGAGGATTGTTGGCAAAATGAGAGCCGATGCTGACGGTGGTTGTCCTGAGATCTCCGATGGTGCAGGGCCTAGGGGGGCAAATGACGCCTCAGCTAAACGTGTTGGTGCAAGTGTCAACAGACTCTGTTACGAAGACACTGGTTGTGTAGGGCCACCTAATCCGAAGTCTTTGTTGGATTTACCGCCTGAGCTTCTGGTGGAAATCTTTTCTTCCCTGCCCGGTACAGCTCTGCCAAACCTGGCTTTGGTATGCAAGAAATTCAGGCAAATCCTCAGCACGGAAACGATTTGGAGAAGGCGTTGCTTAGAGGGTAAATAACAACGTAACATATATTATTCATTTGACGGCAAACATGTTTTCTGTCATTGTAGTGACAGATCATATGCACGGGCTCTGTCATTGGGTGTTCGCTGACGTAGGCAAATTTAGGAAATTAAAAAATATAACGTTCAAACTTTTATTTTGTGTCAAACTGAAAATATGTATGTTCTCCAAGGTAATAACTAATAGTTATCCCAAGAGCTGTTAATGAGCGTGTGATGATTTTGAAAAAAATGCAGTTGCCTTTATTATCCATGGCGTCTTGTTACGCAAGTGTTTCAACCTTTGACTCCAGAAGAGAAGAGACTTCAGCATGAACTAATCACAAAAATGGCATTTTGTGATACCTCGTATGCAGCGGACAGGATGGACTCATTCCGTGTCCTGTAGCCTCTATGCTTTTTTGCAGACAGGGCATTCCAAGTCTTCAACAGCGGATCTACTGGAATTATTAGTGAGAGATAAGATATGCATTAGTGGCAAGTGGTAACATTTAGCTGTTGCACTGTTGTAGCATATTACTAAATGTTTTACGAGGTTTAATGAAGGCAACTGTAATGGGTTGTTTAGCAAGTGTCTCCCAGGGCAAGAATTGTTCCTGGCCTACAAAACATCTATATAGTGAATTACACTGGATTGTAGGGAACCCTTAGGAAATGCCAGTTTTGACTTTCAGCACATGACATATATTATGGGTGTTTTTTTCCCCCTGTCCATAGAATTTGGCATGAAGGAAGACCTGCGCAGGATGGAAGTGGTGGGAGTGTCCAGTCGAGAGCTGTATGTTAAACGTAAGTTTGTCTCTTTCTTCCTTAAAAGCCTCCTCTAACACCACAATTAACTCAGGAGTTGTTTGAAAACTTTCACTGAAATGTTACCTTTTCTTTTTTCCCCCCGAAAAGACAAAAAATTCCAAAAAAACCCATAATATCAACGTCTAAGCACGTGTCCTTTGGGACACATGTCAGAAAACAAACAAACAAAAAATAACCTATGAATAGCACTCTGTTTGCAAGTTACAGTGGGTGTCTGCAAAATCAGCCGTGCAGACCTGCATGTCTCGACTCTGTCTCCTGCTTCGTTCCCGAGCTTTCATCTCTGTTTTATTCCCACCTCAGACATTCAGTTTTGACCTGAGACTCCGTCTAAACTACATTTATTCTGTTAGGTTTATGCAACACAGATGAATCTTTCATTCTTTTCCTGACCACTCTTTGATTTTCCTCTAGCCCTCATGCTGGAACACTTAATGATATTTTATGGTTACCCTCAGACAACCCCTTCTGTATATCAAGTTCCAGCCTTGTCCTGTATATCGAGTTCCAGGTTTGTTCTGATAAATACAATCTCTTTTTCTTACGGCCTCCTTTATCTGCACAGGACCGTAAATAATGTTTATTCAGTCAAGGTTTGTCCCCAGAGACCCGAGCGGGTGAAAATGGAGTTTTGGACTATGTTAGTACCAGCTGTCCATTAAATTTCTCTAGTGAAAGGGAGTCACACAGTGCACAGTCTCCTAAAGTGCTATTGGCACTTCTCACATAAGTAAACCAACAAGCTGTGTAGAGTAAACAATGCGGATAATGTATTTTACGCTCAGGGTAATGGCAAAACTAGTATTTTAGCATAAAAATACTGGTCGAAATAAATTTATAACATACGGGTACCAGAATTATTGTCATCTCAAAAAAAAAAAAAAAACATTCAGTAAAATCATATAAAATTTAATCTAGCATAGGTTTGGGCTTTTCAACCTTGAAAACTGTATCGTGGCCCTCCAGGGCTCCCTGTTTTACTAGGGCACAAAAATGTGGTAACACGCAAAACATAAAATCACACTCATACATTTTCCTGAATATTACAGTTTTGGAAACAGAGGAAAAATTCAAAGGTCCAATCTCTAATTAACAGAATCTCGTAGTCACCAAGGTGTTTGTGGCCTTCCAGTGTCCCACTGTTGTATAAAAATGTAGTAACAAGCATACATTTAGATATGATTCCATGTCAAAAGGTGAACAGATTTGAAACGGGTGCAAGAAAAGACCTTAAAGTGGGAGACGCCAACAGCTGTAACTGTCAGCCTATACGCTGTATGCGTGGATAAGACAAAATATAGATTCTTAGACTTGCACACCAATGGCGAGGTTTCATGTTTGCAGAAGGTATGCATATGAAGAAAAAAAAACGTCTGCTCTTCCTTGGGCCTTTGTAAATCATAATCCAATGAGAATGAGGATTTTTAGCCAGTTACCTTGTTGTCTTTGGTAGTAGAATGAAACTTAGCCACACATGCATCTTTCATCAAAAAAGCATACACCAGAGTCCACAAAGAAATGGTTTATTGACCACATGGTCAACATTTGCCATTTCAGTTTCCAGTTTTCACCCCCTTTGAAAACTGATGATTTTCTAGAAAATGGTCACATTCTAGAACAAGACTCAGTGCCATCAACCTTTCAGTGGAAGAGCACGCAAAGCACTGAAAACAGGGGTGCCGAAAACTGCTTTTTTTTTTCTCAGTGTGTTAAATGTTTGGTTAGTCTTCATTATTTTCAATGCATCAATCAAAAATGATTGCGTCAAAACTTATTCCATATGTTTTTAACTAACTATAGCCCAGAGGTTATGTGATTTTTCATACAATCATTTTGTGATGCATTAAATAATTTTGATGTTTGTGATCAATGTAGCTGTAATTAGTGTAACAACCTTTTTTCAAAATCTGTTAGATCTTTCATGAAGAAAGATTAGACAGATTTTGCATAGCGCTGAAACCTATCGGGAATTAATATTTGCAATAAAACGTAACACACATGTTGAGACCTCTTTAGGTAATTTACAGTATTAGTCCATTGTTATTAGGCCACCTAATTCTTTACACCATCCATGTGTGGCTAATATGTGAATGTCTCACAGTATGTGGAATTAACTGTGTGTGCTCTTGTTCACTCTGCAAAAATCCCGCACACTTTTCACCCCTTGTGAATGTGTTATACAATGTCCCTTTCTGCCTCCCCTCCCCAACCCTGTGGTGTATCTTTCTGTGTACCTGCTAAGGTGTGAACCCAAGAGTGAAGTCAGGACGTTTTATGAAGCTCCTTCCCGATTACGAGCACATGGACTATCGGGATGTGTATAAACACTGTATGTACTGCATTTGTGTGAGGGCTTTTTCTCCGCAAGTGTGGCCTGATCATAGCTCTGTAACCTGCACTGTGCTTAAAGAGGACAGGGTTGATTATAACACTAGAAAGGTAGAAGACAAGGTAACATAGACCGCCTGTGTGTGTGTGTGATGTTGTCTTGCAATTGTGTGTGCTGCTCAACAATGAATTGAGATGTTTGTTAACGCTTAACTTGATTCGTCTGTGTTAAGGTAGTAGTGTGTCACAAAACATATGCAGCAGGTGACTGGGTGGGTGTGATTGGTAATGTCTATGTATTACAGCCAGACACAACCGAACTCATTTACTAGTTTCTCCAAATAGTCTCCTTAAAGTGTTACATTTGTTGCCATTAATTTATAGCTGTGAAACTTGTCATCGTAACTGCATGCTACAAGTACATGCTGTTATTATTTTCTGCTGCAGTATGTCACTTAAAGTATTACCCAGTGTGTTTTTTTTTTAAATAAGTATGAGAGGCATTTAAACTTTGTCTCTCTTGTTTGCCAATTTAATTTTCATTTTCAATTATGGATTTGCATAGATTTTTTTTTTTCAAATGTTGAATATACTGTTTTTTTATTGTATTTCATTGGCTCTGATACCTCCAATCAAACATGTATGTTTTCACGGATGCTGCTCATGAAGTGCATTGCTGCATTTACAATTTGGTATTTACACAGATGCTTTTAAACCAAAGCAACTTACAATTAGTGCATGAATCAGGCTTAACTACCTGACATTTGTGACATGTGAAATTTCTCACATGTTTAGTGCATGTTTGCATTTCCTTTGGTTTTATAGCTGCTCTTTTTCATTAATATAGTAATTTAGTTCTGTTTTCCCTGTAATCGTGCAGGACAGCGTCTTTAAAATCTGCGTGTTTTGATGATAGCGTACCTGATTATGTTGTTCTTTTTTTTCTTTGTGCATAACACACCCTAATATTTCATGTTTTCAAAGAAGCGTCACTGACTTTGAAACATGATCAAATTGAAAATGGTATTCCTTGATTATTGCATTAGATAGTGTGACCCTTTAGTCTTGTATGGTTGTATTGCCATGACAGTAGTTGAATGTGACTGTCCACTAAGTTTGGGAGTGTATTTATAGAGTTTGCCATGACACTAATGGAATGAACAGGGGTTTCCAAGCTGACACAAACCTACTATAAATACAGAAATCAGAAATGAAGCTCTTCCTTTTAAAACTGTTTAAACCTACAAGACGTGTTATGGCAAAGTCATGAAATCTTGTTACAGATGTTGCTGATTTAAAATAATGTGATTATGTGTTATGTTCACGCTCTTTTTGATATTCTATTACTTTACTTCTGTGTCCTTTTTGTTATTATTACAGTACTTCATCCATACCGACACATTCTGGGCCTTTGGCAGCCAGACATAGGCCCCTATGGAGGGCTTCTTAATGTTGTGGTAAGTTACACCAATATTGGATAGTAAGTGTGTGAAAATATCGAAGAATTGTATGCATTTCAACGCAAGACTGTATTACTCTTAAAATATATTTATGGATAAAATAATGGATACAAATAATCACCCAGAAAACTGTGTTGTGAAACTTTTTATTGAACATACGCATTTAGGATAGGTATGCACACACACACACACACACACACACACACACACACACTGCACACACTGCCTTACCTCTCTTTCTCCATCCTCTTTGCTGTTCAGGTTGATGGATTGTTCATAATTGGGTGGATGTACCTACCCCCCCATGACCCACGCGTGGAGGACCCCATGCGCCGTCGTCCGCTTTTTCGGATACACATGTGGGAGAATAACAAAGCCACTGTGGAGTGTATGTACGGCCATAAGGGTCCTCACAAAGGAGACATTCAGGTGGGTTCTTGAACTCAGCAATTCCTTTGTGGCAAAATGTGTCTACTCTCAGGTATTACTGAAATGAAGAAAACTGAGTGAGCAAAGAAGTGTTATGTAGATGATTAAAGAAATGTTGTACGATTAGAGACTGTATACCCAGCGTTTCATAACCAATTAACAGGCTTAACTTTTTTATCCAGCTCTACACTGACTTCAGTTTTAAAGTCGAGAAAAATGCATTGTCTTATCCTGTCACTGTTTACCATGTGTTGATTATTGATGTCTTGTGTCTTCATCGTTTGGCATAACTTGTTTCATTTTCAGACAGTGAAGAAGGATGAATTCTCCACCAAATGTAACCAGACAGATCATCATCGCATGCCAGGGGGGAGGCAGGAGGTTGGAGATATTTGAATTCTTTGAACTTCTTCATCTCAGTTTTAGCATTAGTTTTCCTGAGAGGATTAGGTTTTAATCAGGCATGAACACCTGGTGTGGAGCATCTGTCTATGTTACGGTCGGAGTGAATCGCGTTCTGACTAGACTTGCATGATTGTTGCCATTAGTCAGACTCTAAAAATCGTGAGATAGTTGATAATCTTTGTACAGACACCTCCTCGTTTTATTCGCTGTTTACACTCCTGAAAAAACATGGTTCTCTACAGGTTTAGCTTAAGTGTGTTACTCTATTGTTCTGTAAAATACAGAGTGACAAAGATGTATCTCCCTATTTTAGGGCATGCTTTCATTGAATTCCAGTAACTATGACCATTCTAAGTGATGAGTTACATCTCCGTAATGCTGATGAGTGCATCAGCTGGTTTTCCAGAAATCTGTTTGTCCTTTGGCCCACACAGCTTTGAGAGAGAGGGCCAGTGCTAATGGTGCACAGAATACGCTGTTTGTGCGCTATTCGTAATGATGTTGCGTTTGAAACATTCTTATGGCTGGTGATTGTGTGTGACTGTGTGAAGGAATTTCGTACGTGGCTGGAGGAGGAATGGGGACGGACACTGGAAGACATTTTCCATGAACACATGCAGGAGCTGATACTCATGAAATTCATTTACACCAGCCAGTATGAGTAAGTCTATTAATAAACACCCATACAAACCGTTTTTAATCATTTCAGTGAAACATCAACCCTGTATGCCCGAGAAGTCATTACATTTTACCTAGGTGTCAGTTGCTTGGTTGGTTCGGTAGGTAATCTTGTTCAGTGCGTGCATCAGTCTTTACTGATCAATCTGATGTCTGATGTTTGATCTCAAATTGCTGTGGCAGTAATTGCTTGACGTACCGTCGGATATACCTCCCGCCGTGCCTACCTTCAGACCTGATGCAGCCCGGCCTCTTTAAAGGAACTTATGGCAGTCATGGGCTGGAGATCATAATGCTGAGCTTCCATGGCCCACGTGCCAAGGCAACCAAGCTAACTGTGAGTTACCCTCTTCATTTCTTATGTTAAACCCTTACCCTTTGCTCCTAACTCTGTAATGTTCAGAAACTCGTTTTTTAATCCAGTGGTGATGGTTCAAGAAGGAACTCTGTGAAGTCAAAGCCAACTGAGGTTCTCTTGCTTTACTCCTCCTCAGTCCCTTCATCAAAGAAATGAATGGCTTAAGAGGAGGGACCACATGAGCGTAAAAAAAAAAACGAAAAACAAAAAATTTATAAGTCAGACAAGTGACTTTCCGAAGTCTATCTTAACAGTGCATGACAGCCAGTGTTTTGTCAGCCATCAGTGAGAGTTCAACACTAGGTGACAATAGCAAAATTACGTTGGTGGACCAGAAGAGCGACATATGTTTTACGAGTACACATAGTCTCTGTCCTTTTGTCCAGGGAGACCCAAATGTGCCAGCAGGTCAGCTGACGTTAGATATTGACCTGAACCGGCCGGTGTGTCTACCAGACCTCGAGCATCAGAGGAACATTGAAGAGTTGTCCCGCCTGGTGCTTGGGGTCCATGAGGAAGCACAGCGGGATGCACAGGGCCAAGACACCCCCCCTGTAGGGGCTGAAGGAGCCAGTGTGGCAGAGGGACTAGAACCTGCTGTGACAGCTTGCGCAGAGGGTACTGGGCCCACAGGTGCCAACAGTACCCCTTCTCAGCCCCAGCCTTTCATCCTACCTCTGGGTGTCATGGCGCGTAATGAGGTTTATCCCCGCACGTGCAAGTTGTGGTGAGTCTTGACAAAGAATGTGACAAACGTAGGCAAAGTTGAGCTGTGCATTTACTTATTTTGATATAGTGGGATTTGACTTGGCCATCTATGATTTAAGCAAGAAGTTATATCATATTCATGACACCACACAATATCATTATGATCATGTAATTGACAATTAATGCAAGTGCTTTATCATTAAGATCCCCGTTATATCCCCAGTGTCATTCAAATTTGGTTCAGGAGGTCCTGAAGTCCTGGTACTTTTAACCTTTGCCTTATAATCAAAGATTGGTTTTTATCCAGGAAACAGGTGTCCGCACTCTTTAGCTAATCAAAGACCACAGTTTTTGTTTGATATAAAAACGAGCAGATCCTCAGACTTCCAGAATCAGATTTGAGGAGTTCTGCCCTGGGATCCTGAGATATCGAGTAGAGGTTTTATTGTTAACATTCCAGCAGATAGAGAGAGAAGTCATGTTTGTACAGGCTTCAGTCCTCATAACTAAATTGGTGAGATGAATTTGGATTAAACAGATTTATGGTTATTAACACACATTAGAGAATACCACACTGGTTTTTAGTTGCGATTGGACAAACTTGTTTAAAAAACGGTATTGCAAAAAAAAATATTGCCTGAGATAACAGCTCATTAAACGACTTATTTTTTGAATGTATTTCAGCTTCTATGGGACTGGCCTGATTGCCGGTCATGGCTTTACGAGTCCAGAACGCACTCCGGGCCTGTTTGTGCTGTTCGATGAGGACCGCTTTGGCTTCATCTGGCTGGAACTCAAGTCCTTCAGCCTGTATAGTCGTCTAACAGACCAGCTGTCCCATGCTCAGGCCCCCAGTATGGAGCGTTTTGAGGCCATGCTGCGTAACATGCAGTCCTGGACATCCTGATGCTCAAAAAAAGCCGTCCATGCTCTTTCCCTTGCACATCAGGCACATACTGTACTATAACCTTATTCAGGCCGTGCTACTCTCACACATACTCACACAACCTAACACACCTCCCTATTCACTCTCTCTGACTTGTTCTTTATCTTTCTTCCTTCTTCTCTCTCTCTCTTGCTCTATCTCTCTCTTTCTCTCTCTCTCTCTCTCTCTCTCTCTCTCTCCCTCAAACAAACACACACACACACACACACACCATATACACCATACACAGACAGAGCCATACATAGCGGCATATCCACATATGTTGCAGTACCCCAAGGCTTTCTTACCAGCTTTTTATTAATTTATTTTTGTAATCTGGAGATGATGACTATAATAATGTTGAATGATATGATGCTCCATCCAGAAGCTCTGGAAAAAAAACAGCAAAGATATTTAATCCAAGACCTCTATTAGAAAGTAGTCATGGCTTTGTTCTTTAGAAACGTGTAGTCGTCAAGTTATATCAGCAACTGAGATGGGATATATCCATGATCTGGCAGTTGATATCAATCAGTTACGTACGTTTGGATCTGCAGTAGCTTTTCACTGTGCTGCAATTCTTAATGTTCATTTAATCTCAATGAAAGCCTTTGAAGCAGCTGCACTCTTTGTATTTTTTGCATTTCTCTCACTGATTGGCACTCAGCAAAACACTCTCAGATCAGGTTCTTCCTTGTAACTAGGTGGTATGAATTTCACCACACTAAGGGCTCTATTTAGAGAGACTTCAAACACCTGTAAACACTGTAAATGTGCATAATATCTGATTTGCTAGCACGTTCAGCTTCACCTACGGACGGACATCGCTTTACATCTCCCGGAATTTTAGCGTGGTGGCCTGAAGTCCAGCCCATTGCTGTCTGAGCACTGAATTGAGCATGACAAAAACATCACTACTAGCGGCGTGCTAATGTAAACTCATCCCATTCAGTTTCCAGTCATGAAGACCCCCTGTTACTGTGAGCCGTAGCAGAGTGCTGTTAATTGAAGTGACGCACTTAGCATTTAACAGGAGAAATTGGGCTGATATTTGTACTAATACTATAACTATATTGGTCATCTAGCTTGTCAGTTTCATCATTAGCAATGAAAAGTAACACAGTGTGAAAATCCATAGTAGTCCTGATTTTAAACAGAATGCTTAGAAAACATTTAAAACTTAGTCAGTATTTAAGAAAACGAGCTTTCACCTTCTGTTCATTTCTTTTTTTGTACATGTGACCTATGATTTCAGTCATTTTGGCCAGTGCCATCCATAGTGGCAATGCCTTCGGCGTCACGTAGGCCTATGGTGGTGTCGGAGAAAATGCCAGCATTTTGCGGCATTTTGTAATAAAAGCCACTCTGCATTTCCTTAAAGGAAATAGTCAGAGTAAATTAACAACCCAAATGAACTGAAATGATTGATTCAGCTTAAACGATCCTGTTCATCGCACTGCCAGCACAACAAATTCAGTCAGTGCAATGGAAACTGTTTTTTGACATACTGGAAACGTTTTGCGCCACAGTAATCCACCAGTTGATAAACAGCTGTAGTCCATCTAAACAGAGCCCTAAGAATTGTTACAGCTTTGATGACCCTGTGTGCAGAACCTCAGTGAACAGTTTGGCGTTGATGTCCTTTCATACCTGCCAGTTGTGATATGCTTTTACTCCCTGTAAAAGAACCTGCTATTTATTTGTATGACAAAAAATTTGTTATGTAATTACTAAAATGAGTCTGATGTCAGCGTGGCTGTGAGCTATGTTTTTTTTTTTGTTTTGTTTGGTGGAATGACATTATTTTGTGGCATGTTGCTATTCTTATGCTATACCTTTTGGATTTCGTTCAAATCGTAAATTCTTTTAAGACATAAGACAAGGAATTTGTTGGCTAGCATCATGCAGCATTTGATGTGATTTTATGGTTATTACCCTAGGTCTCATTTTTTATTCATTTGTCAAAATGAAGGGGAATTACAGTTGATAACCGATTTTTCCTCACCCTCCAACAACATGGATGGCTGGTGCATTCACTGTCTGTTTGCAAGGCAACCTAATCTTATAGGCTACAACAGATAAAGACCCTATCAACCTTGGATGTGACTGTTGTTCAAATAAGGGGGAATTCAATATTGGTGCTTCAGGTTTTCACCACTTTGCTTTAAGTGTTTTCTTAGGCTAACACTTTTTCAATGAAAGATTGAAATGGAATACATTACAATCAGCATGCACATGACTGCTACATAAAAGCTGAAATGGATGCATCAAGACGTACATGGTTATTTGTAAGAGCTATTTGCCGTATCCTTGAGTCAGGATGCTGAAAATGGACTGCCAGGTAGACTATTAAACTGACCTTTTAATCTTCACTGGTTAAACTGTAGATCAACAAAGCAATTAACCATTTCACACGTGTACAAACGTGTTATGCCCAAAGCTACTGCATGTTGTAATGGTGCACCTAAAATTTGTGAAATCAGCACCAGGTGAACACTGTGAAGAAAATGAATAACTTTTCAGTTGTTGAAAGGAAAAACAAGACTACAGTTCAAGCCCACAAATGCACACAATCTTAAGAGACAAGCTTTATTCTTCAGGCAATTTTAAAATAAATTTCATTGTCACAGTAATTGCTTCCCTTTCTCCTCGGCATGAGACAGAAGCCTGCTTAATTCAAGCTCATTAATTCAGTGAATCCACACTAAAGCTCAGTGTGTTCCCTCCCCTTGCGTACACGCAGCATCTCTGGGATAGTCCCGGTCAGGAAGAGATACCGCTTCTCCTTCAGGTTTGTACCAGGCCGCTGCTCCAACCCGATGCCCAGGTACTCAGCCTCATCTCCAAACTCAGGCCATGGAGTCAATCCTGGCCCATTTGGAGACCTGTCACAGATGATACAAAGGGTCCAGGTCAGATAATATATTGCAGAGACAAAAAAACCTCTATTAACTTAATATACCTGTTCGGTTTTCTTCCATCAAGGATAGGTGAGATGCTGTAGGTAAACAGGATCAATCCACAGCAGCATACATCAAACAAAACTCAAATACCAAATATTCAATATCCATGATTTGTGTTTGAGACTGAATCGGTGTAAAAGAAGTCGGTGTTGCTTACCCAGTCCGAGCAAAGTTACCCCAGTAGGACATTATTTTTCTACAGAGTTCATCCTCAGCCTCTGTGAATTGGCCTTGGAAAGAAAAAAACACAATGTCAGACCCAGTGTCAGAATGAATACTGCAAGACTCGGCTCTTGTGGTTACTTGGGGGGGAGAAACGAACCAAAAGAATAGGTATCAATGCTTATGCCATATAAAAGCTTTATGTCCACACGAACTGAAAGACAAATTTCAGGGACTGAAACTTTCATTCTTGCTCTGTGCACAACAAAGTCAATAGTATAATAACAACAGCAGTAATATTAATTAAGAAATGAATGACAAAATTAACTATCAGTTTTGCAGAGCTTTCCTTGCCCGTCTTAAGCCGAAGCATGATGCATCAACGCAGTCATGTCTAATGTCAGTTATCTCAGTCTATTGAAAATGTTGTCATTTTTCTACCTTCTGTGTAAACGTTAAGAAAGACATTACACAGGTGTTGGGGAAAAAAATCTTTTTGACTTGACTGAGAATGTGACCTTACCGTTTACCTTGATGTGACCATTGGCAAAGCATTCACCAAAGACAAAAGCAAGATCATCTCCATGGTCGGCTCCAACAAAACTTGGCCTTTTCTTCTGGACTATGTTGGGAGGATGCTGTAGCTCATAAAAGTAAACTGGTGCAACTTCTGATCGATGACAACAGAAAACAAGAGGAGTCACAGCTTATCACCAATCATCAGTCATTTCCAAAGCTTAGTGACAACTAATCACTGCTCTGACCAGTGTTGTCACTGTGACATATTAATTGGCAATTTCTTGTAAACGTGACACAACTAACCTTTACTAATTCTGAGTCAGCTGTCCTTTCATATTACTTTGATAGTCAAACAATCTTTTTTTATTACAGAATTAAATATTTAAATAAGTTTGCTTTTCCCAGTACTTTGAGAGTGAAACATCTATTTACATAATTCAGGTATTACAAAACCTAAGACTCAAGTAGAGAAAGTAAACAAAATTACCTTGGTATAAAACTCATGTCAATATGCAAAGTGGTATGCTAATGATGAAAACATAGACATACCTCCACAAAATATTGTAAACTTTGTTGAAAGAGATTTTAACAAGTTCAAGTTCAAGTTTAAGTTTATTTAGAGCCCAATATCACTGATTTCAAACATTATATTCTATATTATCATTTTCTTCTTATTTTAACAATTACAGTATAATCTGTAAGTAGTGACTGGATACCATGTTGAGGCTTTGGCAAACCTCAGCTAAAACTCCTGAAGGGTTTTGTTTCATGAGCGCTGCGTTAAAAATAAAACATTCTTACCTATAATACATATAATTTTGAATTTTTTTCCTTATTTTTTCCTTATTGTGGCAATAACACTACAAACAATTGCTGACTAGACACTGTGGCTGAGGCTTTTGTACACTAAAACCCCAGACAGGGTATGTTTAATGAGCTCAGTCAAACTTAAACTAATGCAGTCTTACCTCTGTGGTAATTTGCCAGTTCGAGAGCAGGGATGTTAAAGATGACATCTCCCAGTAACTCTCTGAAACCATCTCGGATCTTAATCCTGTCACTAGATGTTCCAATGTACTCATCCAGTATCAGTTCTTTGACCCATTTTTCTCTTGCCTGTAAAAAGAAGTGCAAAGATAATCCTACTTAATGTCGAAACAGAGTGTTCTCACTCAATGCAAACATCTCTTATGTTCAGATTTGAAAATGGATCACTGCATTACGTTAATCTTGGGAACAGACAGTAATATAAACTTGAAGTAATGCTTAAAATAATTGCTTTCAGCATTCCTTACAACAGGATACAAACGTTCGAAGAACGGTGGCAATTGCTCACGATCCATTCCATCTTCCCATCCTGGAGGTGAGAGCATCTGTGGGAAACAAGTGACCTCGTGAATAGTGTTCTTCTCTTGACACAACACAGTACTTTTATTAGAATTGTTTTCTAGTGTTTTGAACACTACAGCTGGAACATTGTACTGTTTATTCATGAGTGTCTTTTTTCAGCATTTAGTATGAATGTACTTCAAATAAAAACAGCTGTGGGGGAGCGAGTTGTGCAGTTCCACATATTAAATAAAATAATATCCTAAATATTCTAATGTTCTTCTCTAATATTCCCCCTAATGTTACTCTTCTTTCGAATATTTTGCTTTTGCTGTGTAATTTGAATGACATCTCCCCATAATATAATACTTACTTTGAAAAGTAACCAGCCACATTCATCATTTGTCACACCTGTCATTAGTGGCACCTTGTCAAACTCCTTGTTCCTTAAAAGCTCCATAACAGACTTCAGTAGAAAGCTGCCATCTAGCGTGACTCCAAATTCCAGCATGGCATTGCTTGGCTAGGATCACATACATATAATTTTAAAACTCTATATGTACGCTTACAATGTGCGAACAACACACACACACACATATTTATATATCTCACTTCAAAACCAAGGATTTCTTACCTCATTGACAAATGCTATAACATCCTCTGTTGACCACTGCTTTATGCATTCAACTATCTTCTTTGTGCTACTCATGTCACAACCTGATGCATTAGCCACTTGCTGTGGAACAGGCAGTAGAAACATGTATCTTGGTCTTCAAGAAAGTCATGGATCATTCATTCAAAGATTTAATTAACCTTGTTTATAAAAAGAGAAAGGGGGGGGATGTTGTGTACCTTGGCTACTTGTAAAGGGTTGGGGTTCACAATAGAATCTAATGCTGCGGAACCACTCTGTGCTACTGCACGATGGAAAAGGCCAGTCGACCATGGAGAGAGAACCTTGAAGACAAACAGAACAAAAGGAAAATACTCAGTGTGCATTCACATGTAGCAACAATAAAGTCACAAAAAGCATTACATTACATGAGACTGGCAGACGAGGTTGACATATGGTATAGTTAAGTGTAATGAATACAGCAGACCAAACACTGACAAACATTGGTACTTGGCAGTAATATAAGTAGGGCTACTGACATTTTATTGGAAGGTATGAGGGAATTAGGCATTTTTAGGGATTATGACATCTCCATACCTGCAGAGACACACTCATTCCTCCGGCAGATTCTCCAAAGATGGTGACAGAATTAGGATCACCTCCAAAGTTGTGGATGTGTTCCTGGACCCAGCGAAGTGCGGCCACCTGGTCTAGTAGACCATAGTTACCAGGGGCATGTTCATCTCCTGTGCTGGAGGAGAAACCCGAACAATTCATGTTTATCACACAGGACTTTGTAAATTATTATCGGTGTAATAATAACTTGCAATATTCAGGAAGTGTCATCCTTTGGGGTAGTACAACAATGGGTTTCAAACATATCCAAAGGGTTTAAAAAAATGTCCTTTAATCACAAAGGTGTGTAAGTTCAGCACAGGGATTAAAATGGACCCCTGATGTGAGAAGTGCTGGTGGATGCTTCAAACTAATACAGTTGTGATATGGGCATTGCTTTCTATTATATCATGGCCTAATTTTGAGAAATCTGAGAGCAAATTTGGCAAGGTAAAACTCATTAGCATTAGAGTTGAAGTGGTCATATATGTGCTCTGTCAGTGCTTTGTGGAACTCTATGACATTCTGCTGTTTTCTGTAAAACAGGACCTAGTACATTATTATCAGTGTAATAATAATTTGCAATATTAAGGAAGTCATCATCGGGCTCGTATGCCAGGGCCGACAGGGGCTTGGGAGATCACAATACTGGTCCTGGCAAGGGGCTTTCCCTGCTGAAAGAAGAACCCTCCTACAGAGAAAGATCAGAGAAAGGGAAGAGGAGCTGCGGCAGTCCAAAGCAGTAGGCCCAGAGTCCCAGGGCGCATGGACAAGATGGCAAACTGAAAGCCACACCCTCACATGGGCTGACATCTGGAGGTATCCACCACTACAGCTCCAATTCCTCCTCCGGTCCGTCTATGACACCCTTCCATCCCCAGCAAACCTCCACAGATGGTTGCTGGCAGACAACCCCAGATGCAAATTGTGGGCAGGGAGTTACCCTGGAGCATGTGCTAACATCCCGCCAAATAGCCCTCACTCAAGGGAGATATACTTGGAGGCATGAACGGGTCCTCAGAGAACTTGCAGTCATGCTGGAGATGGAACGCTAGAAGAATGGCAACCAAACACAAGTCTATGTTCATGGGGTTCATGAGGGAGGGGCACAAACCAGGGAAGCAGCCAAAAATGAAAAACAGGGGCATCCTGTGCCATGCAACAGACTGGAGAATGCTGGCTGATTTAGACAAATGGCTCACGTTCCCAGACATTGTACCTACAGTACAGAGACCTGATATCGTCCTGTGGTCACCAAGAACCAAGAAAATCATCATCATAGAACTTACCGTGCCACGAGAAAAGAGGTGTGAGGAAGCCCACGAGAGGAAAAGAACAAATGCTGACACTTTGATGGCCCAGTGCCGACAGCAAGGCTGGCAAACGTGGCTATTCCCAGTCGAGGTGGGATGCCGAGGCTTTCCGACACAGCCCGCACGGCGGACGTTTAGTGCCCTAGGGGTGACAGGGCGAGTGAGGAGAACAGCGGTACAGAAGATTTCCGCGGTGGCAGAGCGAGCATCCTGTGGGGTGTGGATGAGGAGAGAGAGTGGTAGCTGGAGACCATCCACCGACACGCAGTGACTGACCACCACTGCAGACCCCTCATCCTGACAGTGTACTGAGCTAGGGGTCGACACACTTGAGGACAGATGGCCTCGGCTGAGGATGTCGGTGGTGCAGCAGCAAAAACATCTGACGCTGTCATAACATATATCATCCCTTTGTACTCACACCGCAACCCAAAGGTTCCATAGAATGCCTTGGGGAAGGAGTTACATACACAGAGCACATACATATACATATACATAGTAGTTTAGGTTAACACTACAAAAGAAGTCTTATAATTTTGCACTGTCTGTCTCAGAATATCTGCACTGTCTTGCGCTGTTTGTACATGTTTGCACACTTGCACTTTATGTAGTCTTGTGTAGGCCTGTGTAGTCTCAGATAGTTCTGTGTAGTAGCACCATGATCCAGTGTTTCATCTCACCGTGTGTTAGATGTATATGGTTGAAATGACAATAAAGCCTACGTCTACATTTACATATCAACATACTTCTATTTTTTTGTCTTCTATCCTACCATGGAATTACTACGGTGTCACTTTTCAGGACAGGGTTTCAAATGGACATGGAGACCTGATGTGGGAGGTACAGGTGTATGCTAAAAAAGTTTTCCGTGATATGATTCAGTAACGCCACTTGACCATAGTTAAATCAGGACCTGGAGCTTATAAAATGCTGTTAAAGTTGTCATATATGTTTCTTTGCCAATAATAACAGTGTTCTGAGAGGTCACTGGAATGAAATTGTACAGAATCTCATTGGGTTGTTTTATATAAACATGTAAGAGTTACCTGAGGAACCCCAGCAGGCCCAGTCTGTACTGGATAAGCACTACAACAACATTCTGGTAAGCAGCCAATACAGATCCATCACTCAGTGAAGCAGAACCCATTATGAATCCTCCGCCGTGAATCCAAACCATGACCTAAGGGACACAATAATTTTGATCATTACACTTCAACGGTTCTCCTAACCACTGAAAGTCCTGCATAAAACAACATAGTGAAATGTGATGTTAGACTATGTTTATCTTCAAAAGATTGTAACAGATCAGTGAACAGATCCATAATGTTCTTTAACATGATGTCCTTGGGGGAATGTACTGCATACTGCACAACAGAAGTCTGTGACATTCTACTCACTCACTCTCTCACTCATTATCTAAGCCGCTTATCTTAATCAGGGTCGCAGGGGGTGCTCAAGCCTATCCCAGCGCTCATAGGGCGAAAGGCAGAGAAACACCCTGGACAGGTCGCCAGCACATCACAGCGCTGATATGAGAGGGGATGCCATCCCCCTTGTTAGAAAAATGATCAAAATGCATCCCCCTTGTTAACCTGCCATCCGCCTATATACTCTGTAAAGCGCTGTCACTGACCATTGCCCCCCCCCCCCCCCCCCCCCCCCGTTAAAAAATAACAAATGACCTACTGGACACAGGAATCAAACTTTCATCATGTTCAGAGTGCTGAAGCAATGTAAGACGTGTGCCAAAACACTTTGTTGTACATCGGACAGTGAACCTTAACCCATCGTGTGGCAAATGTATTACATGTTGTTGTTCTGTGCTGTTTGTCCCGTTTCCAAACACAGGAATCATTGCAACAGTGAGCTTTGGAACAGCTAATTACACACCATGACTCATTTAGTGTCATCTGAAAGTAAGATTTATGACAGCCATCACAGCACGTGTCTGGTAAAGCTTGCGGTACGGCACGGATCACTGTTTATTCTGTTATAAACGTACGGATGATAACAGGGGGTGCTTATCAATGGGTTATCACCAAATGTGCCACAGCTTTAACTGTCACTGGACACTCCCATGTTTAACAGTACAACAGTTCATCTTTGCACGTTGCGGAACGTTCGTCCGGTTAACAACTGGACCCAAAAAGCGAACCTCGCTGTTCGTTTTATCAGAGTGACATCGGAGATCCCACACCGATCTCAGACACCAGAGAAAGGACCCTCTGCGGCTTCAGTCTTCGTGATCCTCGGGACCAAGAACTCTACGTGTCTCATCAACCTCCAACATCTCGATTCCAGAGTTGGACATGATTACGCTCTCTTAGCACAAGACCGGACCGTCATCAGCCAGGGCGTAAACTAACCTGCCCTTTATCTATCATTTTGGCGCGGGTAATAGTTAGCTCTCCTGATGACTGCATTTACTCAACTGTTTATTCTTTATTATTGATTCGCTATCTGTTTCTAGTCGCCTCGAATCTGTATATTGCCGCCTTATTGTACACTTAACGCTGTTCATTTTTTGTTGTGTTACTTTTGTTTCCATTGTCTTGTTTAGTTTTTTTGTTACAAACATTCCATTTTATCTGCTTTTCTTTGTCTATCACCCGCACTCTTCAACCGCTATTTTCTGAATATATCATTAAACTCCATTTAAAACTTCACCCGTGCTATTTCGTTTCTCTTATGTAATATCAGCTCTACAAACTGTAAAACCGTATGTTCTTCTGTAAATATCTGATTGAGTTGTGCCTAAGGACTGGTGCCCAGCAATTATAACCAGCAGTACTTCAACTGTGATCATCTTTCACTGAATCTTGAATGTAAAATAAGACCAGTGCTCTGTACTAGGACTTACGGGTAGTTTAGCATCTTCACCAGGTTTTGATGGTGTGTATATGTTAAGGTAGAGACAGTCCTCTGAAACATCGGGAACATCCATGCTCATTGAAAAGTCTGACAACAGAGTCACGGTTATATTCCTATCTTGTACACACCTGAAGTGGGGAATGGATAGATGCTGTGAAGGAGAAGCTTTCAAGATGCAAAAGTGAAAGCGTTACTGCAGAATTTGACATAGTACTCAAGTGCTCATTAACCTTAAAAAAAATTGCTTTGTAAATTACATTGATAAAATACTGATTATTACTCTACTAATGTAAATGAGTAATTCATACACAAACAGACTGCCATACCTTTCATTTAATACATGTATCATCTCTTGAATAAGTTTTCTTTATCATGTTTTTAATGCATGGCATTATGCAATGTGTGAAAATAATATGAAAAGGATTGTTCTTGAAAGCACACAGAGAATTGAAGCATCCTTTTTGATCTGGGGAAAAATAACTAAACAATTCAAGTCAGACTGCTCTCATTCAGATCAAAAAACAAGTCACATGTATTGGAATTGAATTTTGTAGCACATACAGATCAGAGCAGAGAGGAGATAACTAAGACTACTAGGATTTGCATTTAAAGCATTCCAAATATATTTCATTTAATACTGTGCATCAATATCACACATGAATGCTTCAATAAGCTACTCTATAATGAAGAGCCATTCAAAATTCCAATAAAAAGCCATATATGACTCTTAAGCTGTGGGTTTTTTAACCGAAACTATGAGCCTGGTGTTACCTACAGGAGACTTACATGAGAGGTTGCTTTGTGGCTTTCTTCACTCCTTCCCATCTCTCCACAGGTTTGGGTGGAGCCAATCTCAAGGGGCCCAACGGCGGCTTTGCAAAAGGCACACCCAGATAACTGTGGACAAGTGTCGCACTCCCCTTCACAAGCATGTGTTCACCTTCAAGAGCTCCTAATTTGGTCTGGACAACAGGTGCTGGTGTGAAAAGAAAAACAACAGTTTCACTTGGATCACCAACACTCTGCAGTGTAAAAACATCTGCAATTTTCTCATGTGGAAAAGTGAGGTTTTACAAGAGCTTGAGAGAGTTTGTTCTCTATTAAAGTCAGGTCATGTTCTGAGTGTTTTCTGTCATAGCTCAGTGTGGACCACTTGTAATTGGGGACCCAACAGTAGCTTTACAAAAGGCACACCTAGATAACTGGTCAACTCTCAATTTTCTGTTACAGAATGCAGTAGAATGCAGTAACCTTCAAAAGCCAAGCAAAGAATTTCAAGGGAAACACTGTTAAAATATAGATTTTAGAATAGCTTTTGCTGCATCTGCTCTTTCTTGAAGGCAGTGACTTGGAGTCAGTTGTGTGAACTCAACAGGGCATTACTTCTTATTGCCATTATTTTATGAATTAAATAAATATCAGAAATTAGAGTAACTGAATTTATTCCTGAGCTGGGCTTAGTACAACTCATTCATTGACTCAGTTCTCTCTCTGAGCTCAAAATTTTCAGACGTATCACATGTATGAATAATATGGGTATTTCGTTAGTAGATGACCTCGTTTGATTGAACAGCACTGATGAAAATCATCAAATCTAGTGGTTCACAAGCACCCACAAAACAACATATCTCTGCCCTAACAAATTCACGTCTGACAGTCTCGTGTATGGATGATAGATGACAGTTCACAACAGTGAAAATAAAGACAGATGATCAGTAAGAAAATAAAAACAGAAACGTTCTGAAAACATGGGCAAGAAAAACAGTTTTGTGAGAATTTCATGTTTCTCAAGTGTGAATACACACAGCTCTCTGACTGTCGAGTTCTGGACAAAACTGTCGAAATTGTGCTGTGCTTCCGCACCGACTGCCGAAGCTTCAAGTCACTTACCCTCAACTGCTTCTGATGTCCCCAGATTTTTGAAGCCTATTATGAAGCATATTAGAAACAGGCTGGATTTACTCCTCATGGCGAAGAAACTTTTCGTTTAATTGTTCGACTAACCTGTAAACTAAGTCATCGGCACGTAATATGTTAACGCTGACCTGTTTGGCTATAGGCAGAGATTTGGGGCAGCAGAAGTGACGTCATTGAGGGAGCGGTATACTCTCTCTGTACTTTGGGAATAGTTTGCCCAAATTAATTTCTTTTCCTGTTTACAATTCTTATGAAAATCCATCGTTAAATGCATAATCACGACCAAAAAAAAACGTGGTATCGAAATTTGTGTAACTTACAAAATGGAAATGTACAGCGGAAACCACACTTTATTTACTGAATTTTACGAAGTCTGGCAAGTTCCACCATGACTTGTAATACACCTATGATCTTTGCTCTAGAGGCTTAATGCATAATCATGTCCTTTTATGGTAAAGTACGTTAAGAAGTCTAGTACCAGGTAGGGATTTTACTTTTCTTTGTTTATCAACACAAATGATAACGAAGGTCAAATTATGTGTTCAGTCATTCTGATGATAAGGATATTTATGGAAATGTGGGAGATGAGTGGTGTTGGCTTGAGAGCTCATAAAGTCTTCAGTAAGAGCACCATGATTGTGGGTTAATAAAAATAGGCAAGATAGGCAGTTAGCCTATCAATTATGCATACTAATTGTACTGACATGAGTTTTCATTTTACAGTTGTCCTAAAAAAACAAAAACAAAAGAACAACAACAACAAATTTTATTTTGCAAACTATCGCCGTCCACACAGTGGAATGTTGCCCCCAAGATCCGAGATTCTGACCGATCCTGTATCGCAGACCAGCACAACTCTTTCAGCAAGATCACTGATGTTTACCAAAATGAAGTTTTATGTCATGTAATTTATGACATGATATTTACCTTTGGCTGCAACTGTTAACAAGATGAATTAAAACTTAAGGACAACTGAACTACGACTAAACAACACAAGCACTTTCAGTTGTGAATCAAAGACTGCCTATTTAATACAGGGAAACTCCAAACTTTCTGTTGTACTTTTAGACTGCTTTTCCAGGCTTTTGGATACTGCCAAAGAGAGACTGATGAAAAGCTGATTTCTTTACAAATGGAGCCTTGAAAAGATAACTACGGCATTCTGTTTTTGGTCACATGCATTACTTTATTGCTTGGAATGATGATGAAGTGACAGAGCATGATGGAAATTTACTTTTTCCCCCACTTTTTTTTCAATCCATAAACATGTCCGATCAAGTCAACATAGAGATATAATCCATTATAGCTCATATCCTGGGTACCTCTCACTCACTCATTATCTAAGCCGCTTATCCTGATTAGGGTCGCGGGGGTGCTGGAGCCTATCCCAGCACTCATAGGGCGAAAGGCCGGGAAACACCCTGGACAGCTCACCAGTCCATCGCAGGACAGACACACAGACGAACAAACTCACACACACATGGTGTTCAGACCTAGGGACAATTAAGTGTCTCCAATTCACCTAACCTGGGAGGACAACGCAGACACAGGGAGAACATGCAAACACAGAAAGGACCCATGCAAACACAGAAAGGACCCGAGACCTTCTTGCTGTGAGGCGACAGCGGTACCCACTACGCCACCGGGTATCTTCCAGGCTGAATTGTAAACTTGTTGCATTTAGCGGTGGGCAGTTCGATTCATTTTAGTAAACCGATGCTTTGGAACAGTTCGAGAAACTGAACCGTTTTTTTCGGGTTTTCAAGCTTTGATTTTTTTTTTTTTGCTCTTCCGTTATTTCCCTCACTAGTTTCTTCAGTTTACGCCACTTGCTGAAGGTTTACACTGAATGCAAAAGGGCGTGTACGAATCTAATGTTGATAAAATGATACTCAAACGCATAATTTCAATAAAGCTATTTATTTATTCTTAGCCAGTATTCTCCTCATATTTAAATTAATGTAAATTTACATACACACATATTTATTCAAGTTACAAATATGGATTTAAAATATCATTGCACTTCGTATTTATTCGTAATTATATACTGTATACAATTTGTGTCCACTACCACTATTTCATTCAAGCTATTTTATTTTCAATTGTTGGACTATTCAAGTAATAATCTCATTTGGTTCTGATTTCATTGTTTTGTACAAAGTTCGGTAAAAAGTTCTTACGTAAGAACTTTTTACCGTTTGGAATAAAAGCTTATCCAGTGACTGAAAATGAATTGGGAACGTTAATTAAATACAGCTAGATAAAACGTTCGACTTTTCGACATGCCACAGTCTGGATTTTCTAAGGTAAAATAAACCATTTGACCGTATCAGTTCAAAATACATAGCCTACATTTCGATTTTATCATGCAACAGCCTGTGCACCTTTAAGCCTCCTAACTCCTTTCGATCGGGCAAACAAAAGTGCCTTTAAAAATGGAAAACAAAAAACACCAAATTTCATTTGTTGGTTGAGAAAGATCCAACGCTACCACCATTTTTAAAAAAAGATTTCATACATTTCAAAATGGTAAAATAAATCTATGTATCTATAAACGTGCATAGCCTATTCACGTCATACAATTACGTGCATGTCCTTTAAACCCTTTTTTAATTTATTTCTTTCGAACAAACAGAGCTATCGTTTGATTTTTGAAAAAAAAAACCCCAAAAATTTCTGATATCGATTTTTTAATCAGGTACTAGGCCTATAAAGCAATATTGCGTCGCATTTTTAAGCTACACAAAATTTCCTGCGTATCCTTCAGCCTTTTGCTTCCTTGTTTCCGAATGTCAAAGATCGTATCTGCTGGCTAGGCCTTATGGGATACTGGAATGGCGTATCCACTGAATCGATAGAATTAAGTGAATATGAGTTAAGTCTTCGGGTGTCTTCGGGTAGACTCGTCTACAGCATGAACCGTAGAACTCGGTCTTTTCGAACTCGGGTTTTGCGAACTCAAGCTGTTCGAGTTCGAAATCGTGTTGTCGAACTCAAGCTGTCCGCGTTCGAACTCGAGCTTTCGAATTCGGGTTTCGAATCGAGCTGTGTCCGAGTTCGAACACGTTCTTTCGAGCTCGAGCTGCCCAAGTTCCAAATTGAGCTTTCGAACTCGTTTTTGTGAGCTCGAGCTGCCCAAGTTCGAACTCGTGCTTTCGAGCTTCCTGGTTACGGAGCTGAAGAAGGCGATTTGACTACATTCTTTTGATTGTGATGAAAAGATTAAAAATAATTACTTCCCTGGGGTAAATGTAAACACTTGTCAATTTAGTAAGATAATATTGGTCTATTTTCTTATTACAAATTGAGGTCTGACTTTTAATCTTTGTTTATTTGTTATCATCAGTCACATCAAAGAACGATTAAAACTCGACATCAGTGGGTGATCCATAGCATACACATTTAGCTATAAGAAATATTGGTGATATTTAGCCACATTAGCCACCTTTAATGCTTGGTAGAAAATTACAGTATTTTAGTCATTACTATGTGATTTGTTTATCAATAAGGCAAAGACACATTTAATGAATATTCAAACATATATGGCCTATACCACTTAATATAAGCCTCCATAGCATGCAATGGAACTGAAGCCCCTGAGACCAATAGCAGATGAACATTGTGAAGAAACTGAGGAATCAGACACTGCACCACAAAAAAAAGAAAGAAAGAGAGAAAAAGGATACAGCCCCATGCTACAAAAGACAGACACATTCATAATTGATAACCTTCATTAATACATGAATATATTACTTTCCCTTTACCTCTGAATGAGGGATCAACCTGACTAATTCAACAGTTAAAGTCAAATCTTCATTTTAAAGCTCAGTGTGTTCCCTCCCCTTGCGTACACGCACCATCTCTGGAATAGTTTTAGTCATGAAGAGATACCGCTTCCCCTTCAGGTTTTTACCAGGCCGCTGCTCCAACCCGATGCCCAGGTACTCAGCCTCATCTCCAAACTCAGGCCATGGAGTCAATCCTGGCCCATTTGGAGACCTGTCACAGATGATACAAAGAGCCCAGGTCAGATAATATATTACAGAGACAGAAAAACCTTTATTAACTTAATATAAGTGATCAGAACTGCTTCTGTCAAAGACAGGTGAGACATTGTCTGTATTTACACGACATGAACCCTGTCACTCACCCAGTCCGAGCAAAGTTACCCCAATAGGACATGACATTTCTACAGAGCTGGTCCTCGGCCTCTGTGAACTGGCCTGAGAAAAGTAAAACACCACTTCAGACTGAATTTTACAAGAGACAGCTACCGCTATGCATGAAAATAATCAGTCCTTTTATGAATGAAAATTATTGGTCTTAATATTCCTACAGCGCAATGATCTTACGTCTACACAAATATTTGGAATATTAGTGCAAATATTACATTTGCATTTAGTCCACTACAAAGTAAACAATATAAAAACAACAACTACAGAACCAGAAATCTTGTCATTAGAAAAGCATTTCTTGTGTTGACTCAGAAGTCTGTTTAGGGTCAGTGGCTTGCTGAAAAACTTGCTTGTGGTCAAGTGTCATCATTCCAGAGGAGACCAGTTTTTTAACCTAAATGTTTTTCTACAATCTAGAGTGCATTATTTTGTTAACTTGAACATAACCTTCAGGATGCTGCAAAAAGACCCCAAAACACAGCAGTATAGATCCAACAACATTCTTAACAGTTTGAAAATCTTTTCAACATAAATATCCTTACCGCAAGCACCCATTCAGATCAAAGTACTCTTACAATATAATTTTAGATTTGACTTCATTACTAGCATTTGTTGATTGGGCTAATGAAAGGATTTTTTGCTTGTCAACTGACAGATTTTTCATTTAGCTGTTATATTTACAACCATCTCCACACCTGTGAAGGTCAGCAAACACTTGGCTTATTTCATGAATGTTCTCTCCATTTTATCATAATTATAGATGATGCTGAATTTTAACTTTGTTTTACTTTGTTTTCAAAACAAAGGAGGCCACAGTTCCTCAGGATTTTAGTTAACATAAAAAGTAATGTAGTCACACAGACTGATTTTGTATCATCTGTTAAAATATGCAGTGATGTGAACAACTGTATTAAAACAATGCTATTGTGTTGAAGATGTATAAAATAGTCTGTGTCTTGAGCGCAAAAATACAGATCAGTCAATTATACAGTCTTTTTGCTCATCTTCATTAGGGATGGGAATCATTTTTGAGGATGCTGGAAATATAATTGACCTTTTCAACACTGTGATTACCAACACAAACAAATACATTCCACAGGTGTGAAACGTAAAAACAGATCTTTTTAATCTGATTAAGAAGAAGATCTCACCTGTAATCTTGATGTGTCCATTTGCAAAGCATGCACCAAAAACAAAATGAAGATCATCTGCATGGTCGACTCCCACAAAACTTGGCCTTGTCTTCTGGACTATGCTGGGAGGATGCTGTAGCTCATAAAAGTAAACTGGTGCAGCTTCTGATTGATGACAACAGAAAACAAGAGGAGTCACAGCTTATCACCAGTCATCAGTCATTTTCAAACATGGATGGCAACCAATATTTTTTTTTTTTCTCAGGATTAAAATGAGTGCTTGCAAAAATGTTTAGAAAATGGCGAGTGTGAACAGTTTGCCTGGCATGTTTAGTGAATATCTTGGCTGATTTACCATTTAGAACTTTTTTCTGAAAGTACCACAACATCTCAGTTGGTGATTTTATTGGAGCATTATAGAAATTAGCGTTTCAGTAACATTGATATCCCTTCTAAAAACAGGATATCGGACTACAGAATGGTTCATCATTCAATCAAAACACCGTTTGCAAACAATTACTCTCACAACATGTAATAAACCTTGGTGGATGATATTATTACATATAATTTTGAATAATATATATTCTATTTTTTCCTTATTGCGGCAATAACACTACAAACAATTGCTGACTAGACACTGTGGCTGAGGCTTTTGTACACTAAACCCCCAGACAGGGTATGTTTAATGAGCTCAGTCAAACTTAAACTAATGCAGTCTTACCTCTGTGGCAATTTGCTAGTTTGAGAGCAGGGATGTTAAATGTCATATCTGCCAATAAGTCTCTGAAACCATCTCGGATTTTTATCCTGTCCCCAGATGTGCCAATGTACTCATCCAGTATCAGTTCTTTGATCCATGTTTCACTTGCCTGTAAAAAGCAAGCATAAACATAATGCTACTTCATGTCAAAATAGAGTGTTCTTCCCCTAATGCACTAATTTTTCATGTTCAGACTGGAAAAGGGATCACTGTATTACGTTTATATACTGCTTTATGTCATTATGGAAACATTATTTAAGACTTTAAATAATGCTTAACAATTAGTTTCCAGTATTCCTTACATCAGGGTAAAACTCCAGGATTGGTCTGACATGATCACGATCCATTCCATTGGTCCATTCTGGAGGGGCAAAGTGCTGTGAGAAACAAGTGGCTTCATGAGCAATGTTCTTCTCTCGACACGGTACAACATAAGTATTTCTCAGCACTGGATATTATATGGGTTATTCACCCTCCTTAGTGTCATGCCCCTTTAATTATTTTACTTTTGCTGTTTTGTTTGAAAGACATCTCTATGTAGGATAATACTTATACATCTCTATGTAATGTTGTATTTGTGCTGTTTTATTTGAGTGAAGTCTTTGTGTAATATTATACTTACACGGGGCAATAACCAGCCACACTCATCTTTCGTCAGGCCTGTCATTAGTGGAATCTTTTGGAACTCCTGATTCTTCATAAGTTCTTTCACAGGTTTTGGCAGAAACTTCCCATCCACTGTGATTCCAAAGGTCAGCATGGCATTACTGGGCTAGGATCGCATACACATAATGTTAAATCTCTATGTGTATGCTTAAATTGAATAAACAATACATATACAGGTTAAAGTGGATGTATCACCTTTCAGTGAGTGATACGATATAAACATAATTAATATTCCTGCTCACAGGTGATATATACATTCATATCACTTCAAAACCATGGATTTCTAACCTTGCTGACAAATGCCACAACATCCTCCGTTGACCACTGCTTTATGCATTCAACAACCTTCTTTGTGCTGCTGATGTCACAACCTGATGTGTTGGCCACATGCTGTGGAATGAGTGACAGAAACATGTATTGACCATGCAGTCAAAGATTTAATTGACCTTCACTTAAAATGAGAGTGGGATATGTTATGTACCTGGGCCACTGGTAAAGGGTTGGGGCTCTGAACTGCATCCAGTAATGCAACACCACTCTGTGCTATTGCACGATGGAAAAGGCCAGCTGATAATGGAGAGAGAAGCTTGCAGACAAACAGTACAATAGACTGTTACAATTAAGCTGTAAGATACATTACATTACATGAGACTGGCAGACAAGATTAACATATGGTACAGTATAATTCCATGGATGAAGCACACAAAGGACTGACGAACATCGCTACTTAGCAGTAACATAGGAGGGCCTGCTGACATTTTATTGGAGGGTATGATGGAATTAGGTATTTTTAGGGATTATGACATCTCCGTACCTGCAGAGACACACTCACTCCTCCAGCAGATTCTCCAAAGATGGTGACAGAATTAGGATCACCTCCAAAGTTGTGGATGTGTTCCTGGACCCAGCGAAGTGCGGCCACCTGGTCCAGTAGACCATAGTTACCAGGGGCATGTTCATCTCCTGTGCTGGAGGAAAAACCGAACAATTCATGTTTATCACACAGGACCTTGTAAATTATTATCGGTGTAATAATAACGTGCAATATTCAGGAAGTGTCATCCTTTGGAGTAGCACCACAATGGGTTTCAAACATATCCAAAGGGTTTAAAAAATGTCCTTTAATCACAAAGGTGCGTAAATTCAGCACAGGGATTAAAATGGACCCCTGATGTGAGAAGTGCTGGTGGATGCTTGAAACTAATACAGATGTGATATGGGCATTGCTTTCTATTATTTCATGACCTGCTTTTGAGAAATCTGAGAGCAAATTTGGCAAGGTACAACACATTAGCATTTTATAGAGCTGAAGTGGTCATATATGTGCTCTGTCAGTGCTTTGTGGAACTCTATGACATTCTACTGTTTTCTGTAATGTTTAATAGTTACCTGAAGAAACCAAGTATACCCAGTCTGTATTGGATAACCACTACAACAACATTCTGGTAAGCAGCCAATACAGATCCATCGGTAAGAGAAGCTGAACCGATGCTAAATCCTCCACCGTGAATCCAAACCATGACCTTAGGGACACAAGCAATGAATCAGTATACTGAGACACTTCACTATGAGTCACCAGAATTATCAAAGCATCCAAATAATTATACTACAACTGTCCCTTTAAGCGCTGAAACCCAGGTAGAAGACAGCATATTAAAAGTGGTATGTTAGAGAGCATTTATCTTCAACTGGTTAACAGATTGGTGAAAAAACTGCTTTAGCTAATCCTGGGATGTAAAACAAGACAGAAGCAGTGTTTGGACTTACAGGTAGTTTGGCATCTTCACCAGGTTTAGATGGTGTGTATATGTTAAGGTACAGGCAGTCCTCTGACATATCTGGAATTTCCATGGTGAAGGACAAATTAGACATCAATTCCTGTGTCAGCTGTACATCTTGAATACACCTGGAATGGATGATTGATAGATCATCTGAGGCTCAATTTGTCAAGACGCAGATGTAAAAAACCTATTCCAGAATTTCCAACTTCATCACCATATCTTACCAGCATTCAAAAATCACATTATTAAAAATAATAAGTTTCCTAACTGCTATTGTACCATGTTATTAAAAGAGAAGCTCCACACTTTCCCTCTACTCAGGCAGAGTTGACAAGCCTCCAGGTTAAATTTCCCAAAATGGGAAAAGAAAGCAACAGTGAATAGCACATCAGTCAATGGCCTATTCTCAGTTTGGCTTGCTCCAACTAGAGAAAGACAGTTCTTCAACTAGTACATGGGTCAGTATACGGTAGAATCTACTGCAGTTGTGGTGGGAGTAAAGCCAATCTGTGTTTGTCATGGTTTACATGAACTAAATACTTTTTCGATGCCAGTGTGCAACGCTGGCTTTTAGGCTGTAAGTTTTTTTTTTCTAGTAATCTACTTCTTCTATATTAAATCAGGTTATAACCAAAGCATGATCTGATGGCAGACTATAAAACCAAAACCATAATAACTAACAGAGAGCACTTGAACAGGGGCTAAAAAAAGTCTTACCAAGAAGAGTCAATTAAAACACAGCGTTAGGAGGGAATTCTTTCTCTTATCCACACTACATTACCCACCATGCAAAGCTTACTCATGGGTCATTGTTCAGTTCCAGAAGTTACATCTTTTTCATAGCATTAACCTCAGAATATGGTGCTCTGGTTTATCAGTGCTTAAGGACAGTCATTGCCTAATGCCACTCTTCAGTGCCTTGGTGCAATTATGTAAACTATATGAATACAGGTCTTCATGTCTGCGTTATATGTTTCCTCTGGGAATAAAATGATTTGTCTCTTTTGTTTGTTAGAGCTGTGGATAGGAACTGATTGGGCACCTGCTGATTACATCAGTTCCTTGCACATATGCAACTAAGTCTAACGTTTGGCTGATTTCTTTATGCTGACAACACTGGGTTTGGGTATTTCTACATAGTTTGTTTTTACTTCAGCATTTTACTTTACTTTACTGGACCAGGGAGCTATACCGCTAAACAACCTTCGTAAGTTAGTCAGGATTTCTAGGAGCTAACTAGCTTCACTAAACCAAACATTGCTGTTTGGGTTTAATTATTATCATGACAGAGGTTAACATGATAAATCCAATCAGGCTTTCTCAGTCCAGACTTGTTTGCAGTTACACAAAAGTGGTAGATCTAGCACGTAAAATGAGGGTGGTCTATACAGGCTTTTAGGAGCTGACCACGAGGCAATATTTTGGGAAACATTTTTAACAATATAGCAGGCTCTTCTCTGATGTAGTAGCCTAAATTCCCAATAAATGTATTAGCCTTGTTTATTGAGTGTTCTAAACAGTTTCCAATACTTGTTAAGATAACGCCAGCCTTCTCAGAGTTTCGATCGGTTAAAAGGGATTCAGCATAAACTAGTTTTAGTTCACCCTGTTACGGACCAGGGTTCGTGTGTGGCATAAGCTCTGATGGCAATTAAAAAGAGAATCAACTAGTTTTAAATTTACATACTAGTACTAATTGTATGTAAAATTAAAACTCCGTTTTGTAGCACAGGTTCTGGCTGATGATGAGGGAGCAGCAGCATACTGCTATCTAAGTCACTTATCCTAATCAGGCAGTGCTGGAGCCTATCCCAGCACTCACAGGACGATGGACAAGTCACATAGACAAACACACATTCAATTTAGTGTCTCCAATTGCATATCTTTGGGGGAGGAAACCAGAGCTCCCACATTCCAGATGGGAATCAAACCCAAGACCTTCTTGCCGTGAGGCAACAGCACTACCCACTGCACCACCATGCTGCCCTGATGCCCAACCTGGGACCCAAAAATTCTACAAAATTACAAATGCTGTATATACTAAAGACTTGTGGTGCAGGTTTCCAGAGACTCCCAAAAGACCCAAAAATGGTTATTGCTCAACTTATTGCTCAACAAATTAATCAACTTATTAGTAACCAGAGGTGGGTAGAATAAGCAAAAACTGTAATCAAGTAAGGGTATTGTTATGGCATAATAATAATGTCTGTAGGAATACTGGTAAAAGAACTCATCTAAACAACGACTTGAGTATGAGTAAAAAAGAATCTCATTAAATGACGACTCAAGTAATGAGTAACTTCATATGACGATTTATTACATCTATAATGTATTACATTCAAATGTATCAGAATATCAGTTATGCCCAAATAAAAATTTAAAGATGCATTACTGCAGTATCAGCAGTGCAAAAGACATTCATCACAACCTCATCTAAAGCTGGCGACACCTTGTCGGTGATTTTCTCTGCAACTTTACATTTATTTTAAAAAGTAATGTGTGCAGGGTTATAGCTAAGTATTCTGAGCTCACATGCTCCATTACCAAGGGGTGGGTTGTAGCTAACAACCTTTTTCGAGTTTATTTCATAACATAATTATGTTATGTTACTGGTTGCTTTAAAGCAACCAGTAAGAGAGTCTCTCCGTTGTAGTTGATCTGGGGACATTATAATATGAAACGGAGAATGTTGCTACTGCCGTCACAAGAGACAGAGATCAGAAGAGGCAGGTGGAGAGCTTACTGAAAGTTTGAAGCAAAGTCCGAACTTTATGAAATCTTCTCTCCGTTGTTGAGTCGAGCGCTGTAGCAACACTCTTCTCTGTTTCATGAATCTCATTTTGCTGACGCTAATGCTACTGTGTTAATGTGTGTATGCACTGTGTACCAGTGGGCAATGTGGGCGTCAGATTGCTTGTGTATCTTGCAAAGACGAGCATTGGTTAGTACAGCTTTTTCCTTGTGTGCTAGACAAAAAATCAATCATGAGTAAAATAGGCTATACGCAGACAAACGGTTCTTGCGTTATTTCCGAGTTTATATGTTAATGCATCTCACCATTTTCAACATCCGTTGGTGCATTTATTATTTCTTGATTACTCTGACTTACAACATATTGACCATGGTCGACAACAAACGAGTTTTAGAAAGCGGTGGACGAACTTCAAGCGAATCCAACCCTCACTTTCCATATCGCTGCTAATTGTCAGGCTTTGTATTTATCAACAAGAATCTGAGGTAAACGCTGTCGTTAAGGCAGCACGAGCCAAGTCCAGTACTCTTTGGGAAACAGCCAGTGTGTCTTCGGGTCGCCGGACTGACATACAACCCATTACTTTGTGTTAACTGCAGGAGACTTACATGGGAGGTTGCTTCGTGGCTTTCTTCACTCCTCCCCATCTCTCCACAGGTTTGGGTGGAGCCAATCTCAAGGAGCCCAACGGCGGCTTTGCAAAAGGCACACCCAGATAACTGTGGACAAGTGTCACACTCCCCTTCACAAGCATGTGTTCACCTTCAAGAGCTCCTAATTTGGTCTCCACAACAGGAGCTGTTAGGAAAACAAAAGCAGCAATTTTACTTAGACCAGTGTCACTCTCTTTATAAAGACATGTCTCTTTTTATGGCGTGGAAAACTTACATTTTAGTTTGAAAGTTTGCTCTGTATTAAAGCTAAGCCGTGTTTTATCTCATAGCTCAATGTGGACCACTTGTCGGTGCTATCTGAGTCATTTCAATACACCGCGCCAGAAAAGAACAGAGTGCATAGATTTCAGGAGACGTGCGTTTTACGTAGAAGTTTTACACACTTTTAACACTGTGCCCGAAATCAAGCAGAACAAATCTCTGACAGTCTCTAGATCCGAACAGATATATAATCAGCGCTTGAATAAAACGAATTCATGAGAAAAACATTGTCACTTAAAGAAGTCATGCAGGAAGATTTGCATCCAATTGCGCTTACCATCAGTTGTTGCTTGCGTGCTCAGATTTTTGAGGGCTATTGTCATGCATATTATTAACAAATCTAACTTAGCCGTCATAGCGAAGAAATGTGCGAGTCACAGCACAGTGTTGATCCTCTGTCGAAGTGCGTCTTAATGCCGCAAACGCTATCTAAATGAGGCTTCATCAACGGAAGAAAAATATCAGCACGAAGGGTGCCAGGTGCTCTTAAGTGGCAAGCACCACTGTTATCGTAAATAACCCCCTTTTTAAATATTTTCATGCATTTAGTTACAAAGTGCGCCGGCACTGGATAAAAAATGTTCTCAAATATGGGTACATTACTTAATGAAATCACACCGTAGATGGTGGAATCTTCCACAGTTGGGCAACCGGGCTTCACGCGCTCTGTGCGCCAGAGAGATTGTGCAAACTCATATAATTTATAGAGCAAGGTGAGTGTAAGGGTTAGGCGAGACATATAGCCTTATAACCCATGGATTTTTTGAATGTGTGTATTTGGAGGCAATCCCTACATTTTACTTTCTCACCTAATTTTCAAAATCCAAACCCATATGGTGACGTGCAGTTGTATTTGGGACACGTACATAGCGTACAACGACACTTGGGTTGCAGATTGTATCGTTGGCTTCGGAAACAATTCTTCTTGGAATTAGCGATGGGTTTATTGCCCAAAAGAAACTGGCAACTTATTTTACAAACGATTAAGGAGACGTCCCTATCAGACTCTTTCTTTGTTTGACACACAAATAGTTTTTGAAGCAACAAGGTTACGACATAAATCAACAGCTAGTGCCTAATTTATATGCGCACTTATTCGGCAATTTGAGCAAAACCTGTCCTGAATTAGCTAGATGACAACAGTAATCAAGCTATATAATGGCAGGAAAGGAAAACGAGGCGTGAGTGGGAGAACGTAACATAAGCATTTATTGAACGAACACACGATAAGCTCGCTGACGCCTGTGGGTTATTTTATCACCTCGAACTCCACCTCGGCTAACGTCAATCAGACTATTGTGTAGTATACTTAGTGTAGGCCGATATCAGTGCGTCGACTTGCTGAAACATGTTTCATTGGTAATGAGAAACCTACTATGAGATGGCTAGTTGATACAGCAGCAGTAGGAGCAGCACACATTTCCCGTGAAATGTGAGGGCCAGTGGCGCAATGGATAACGCGTCTGACTACGGATCAGAAGATTCTAGGTTCGACTCCTGGCTGGCTCGCTGTTCGTTTTCTTGGAAAAAATATTCTCCACATTGGAATGTACCTTACACACAATAAAGTGCAGTGCCTAAAGGAAAGCCAGACGTGAAACGGATATATCACGCATGAATTCAAAAATAAACATACTTGAATGTGTTAACGCAGTTTATTAGAAATACATACTATCTTTGTTTTCATTTTCCATTTGTAACATTGGCCATTTTCTGTCTGTGTCTGCAGGTGTATTGTACCTCTGACCCAGTGCCTGACCCAGATCCAACTTGTACCAAAGGTTAACACCGTACTAGGAAAGTTGAATGTCCATCCTGTTATCATCAGGATTATAACAATTTTTTTACAACTGTTCAGTGAATGCTAAATGTTTGCAATTTAGGATGTGTTTAGGGACTATTTTCACTATTATATATTACATCGCAGTATCTCCCAGGTCCCTCAAGTACTTCTGACATATTCTGAGATGTCATGATACTCTTATACTATTTGGTTAAATTGGAATAATTTTTTATTTTGACATTCAAAATCATTTGGTAGTTTGCTTTGACTATAGAAACGAATATTCAAAAATCCTGGCTTAGTGTAAAGTGCATTCAAAATGAGTTATACAGTAATGGCTGTCCTGTCACTCTTTTTACGCAAGATTAGCTAATGCACACCTAACTGGATGATGATACCATACCAGTGTTAAGCATAGACTGTTGGACATTGAAGAGCCATCATCGTAGTGACTGAGTGGTACTTCCACATACATCCTGAAATGGGCAAAACCTACAGTTTGATGAGTTTATGAGAAATGAGAGTCATTGAAGGGGATCTGGGGAGGTCAAATAGAGTAGGCCAATTGTAGTTGTTTGTTTAATTAAGTAAAAAATGAAAATGTTTTATTAGGTTGGTGAACATTTCTGAAATGATTTCTAATACAGTCTTTTTGGGGGAACCATGTATTTAGATGCTGAGTGTTTCTTGTTAAAGTGTTATTGCGAGAATGAATCAAGTCTTCCATTACAAGTTGAGGTCTGACTTTTAATCGTTCTTTTATTTGTCATCATCAAAAATACAAATTTGACATGAGTGGGTGCTCCATGACACACACATTTAGCTGTAAGAAATATCAGCCACATCCTTTAATGCGTCATAGAGAATTACACCAACATTTTAGTCAAAACTATGTGATTTGTTAATAAATAAGGCAAAGAAGCATTTAATGAGTATTCAAACATGTATGCCTTAAACCACTTAATGTAATGTGTTTAATTAATAGGTGAATTTATTGCTTCCCTTTTACCTCTGAATGAGGGATCAACCTGACTAATTCAACAGTTAAAGTCAAATCTTCATTCTAAAGCTCAGTGTGTTCCCTCCCCTTGCGTACACGCACCATCTCTGGAATAGTCTTAGTCATGAAGAGATACCGCTTCCGCTTCAGGTTTGTACCAGGCCGCTGCTCCAACCCGATGCCCAGGTACTCAGCCTCATCTCCAAACTCAGGCCATAGAGTCAATCCTGGCCCATTTGGAGACCTGTCACAGATGATGCAAAGAGCCCAGATCAGATAATATATTACAGAGACAAAAAAAGCTCTATTAACTTAATATAAGTGATCAGAACTGCATCTATTAAAGACAGGTGAGACATTGTCTGTATTTACACGACATGAACCCTGTCACTCACCCAGTCCGAGCAAAGTTACCCCAATAGGACATGACATTTCTACAGAGCTGGTCCTCGGCCTCTGTGAACTGGCCTGAGAAAAGTAAAACACAACTTCAGACTGAATTTTACAAGAGACAGCTACTGCTATGCATGAAAATAATCAGTTCTATGAATGAAAATAATTGGTCTTAATATTCCTACAGTGCAATGATCTTACATCCACACAAATATTTGGAATATTTGTGTAAATATTACATTTGCATTGAGTGGACAACAAAGTAAACAATATAAAAACAACAACTATAAAAAATGGAATCTTGTGATTAGAAAAGCACTTGTGTTGATTCAGAAGTCTGTTTAGGATCAGTGGCTTGGTGAAAAATTTGCTTGTGGTCATGTGTTATCATTCCAGAGGAGACCAGTTTTTTAACCAAAATGTTTTACTAGAATCTAGAGTTCATTATTATTTTGGAGACTGTGACTACTGTGAATAGGACAGTTGGAGTACAGTTGGAGTCCAATGGCACTGGTCAAAAACCACAGTGCCATTGGGCTCAATGTTGTGGAGGCAGGGCAGGAAGAAAGGAGGGAGGGGGAAGAAAGGGATGTCGAAGACCCCCAGGGTGCGAACCTGGTGGCATCCCTAAGTGACCCAAGAGTGGAGTCAGAGACCTGAGGAGCCCAGGACAAAGGAACAGGATCAAGTGGCCAAAGTCCAACGTAGCTGAGGAGTGGAAAGTTTTGAGCGAACTACTGCAGAGAACCCTGTGGGGACCAGTGGAGACCAAGCTTAACCTGTTCGGGGACATCCTATATGAAGAATGCAGCACCAGGTGTGGCAAGAATTGCCTGGACCAAACTGAGCATCCCATCTGAGTGGCAAAGGGCAGTGGCAGTTCCCATTCCCAAAGAGCAGAACTTTTTGTAGCAGCATTTGAAGTCACTGGGGCAAGGCGAGTGGTGGGTGGAGTCCGGCTGCCGGTAGGCCAGACGCTTCCCCCACTAAGGAGCTATATGGATGACATTACCTGCCTGCTGCGAACTGCACTATGCATGGCCAGGCTCCTGAAGAGGCTGGAGGAGCTGATCACTGAAGCTACGCAAGTCAAGGAGCCTTTCCTTGCGGAAAGGGGAGCGAAACGATAGGGCCACTTTCACCATTGGCAGGGAACACATCCCCAACACTGCAGACCTGCCCATGCGAAGTCTGGGAAGGCAATACACATCCAGTGTCTCAGACAAGGAAATGGGGAAAACCATCCTTCAGCATCTCTCAGCAGGCCTGCTGAAGATCGATTCAAGCCTGCTACCCGGGAAGTACAAGGTGTGGTGTACTCAAGAGTAATGTACTGTGTGAAGTCATCTCATCAGCCGTAAGCAGGATGGATGGCAAAGCCAACGCTTTCATCCGTAAATGGCTAAGGCTCCCACAGTATTTTTCAACAGCAAGCCTGTACGGGTGGAACTTACACCATCTACCCATAAAATCTATCACCCTCGGGTACAGGCAAGAGAAGGCAAGGTTAGTGATGGAACTAAGGGACTCCTCTGATGAGGCGGTTAGGGATATGCATGCTCAAGTAGTGATTGGAAGGAAATGGAGGGCTGAAGAAGAAGTGCAGAAGGCGATGAGCAGACTGCAGCACCAGGACGCAGTGGGCAGAGTCCAGACAGGGCGGGCAGGCTTCAGATGGGGTGACCCACCCAGCCTATGGTCCAGATCAAACAAAAAGGAGACAACGTGGGAGGTAGTCTCGATTCGAGCGGTCAACTGGGCAGACTTCTGGAAGCTGCCACAGGCTCGACTTAGCTTTCTCATCAGGGCAACCTACGACACCCTACCCCGCCCTTGCAACCTCCGTCAGTGGTTTGAGACAAGAGCAAACCTGTGTCCTCTGCGGGACCATCAATGCTTCTGTCCAGCATATCCTGTCAAAACAGCACTGACACAAGAGGGGCTGGAGGCAGCCCACGAAAGGAAGAGGGAGAAATATGCGGACCTGGTTACGGAGTGCAGGGAAGGTGGATGGGGCGCGAGGCTTTACCCAGGGGAGGTGGGGGCCAGAGGCTTTGTTGGAGACTCGATGATGCGTCTGCTCAAGGACCTGGGACTACGGGGAGCCAGACTGCACAAGGCGTCCAGGGAGGTATCGGAGGAGGTGGAGAAGGCAAGCTTTTGGCTCTGGCTGAGAAGACGGGAGAAGGCATGGGGAGTGAGCTACTCCTGAAGTAGGTTAGCTGCAGGGGGTGTCAGGGAGACGTCTCTGTTCACTGCTCCATCACTAGGAGATGTTCCAGGATAAGGGGCGAAACATCTAGGAGCGGTGGTCCCTGGCTGATGACCCTGCAGCTAACAGAGCGAGCACCGGTGGAGGTGCGGCAGGATGAGAGCCTAGCAGGAAGAACACCTACTGGTTAAATTAAATTGTTAACTTTTTCAACATAAGTATCGTTCTGACCACAAGCATCCATTCAGATCAAGGCAACGTAACAATGTAATTTTAAATATGAGTTCATTACTTGTGTTTGTTGATTGGGCTAATGAAAGGATTTTTTTGCTTGTCAGCTGGCAGATTTTTAGTTTAGCTGTTATTTTTACAACCATCTCTTCACTGGAGAAGATCAGCAAACATTATGTAGGCGTTCCCTTATATATTTCAGTAAGGGGCATTTGCAAAGTTTGGGTAAAGTTTACTAAATAATACAAAGGATTAAATTTACTTTAAAAAATCTGCAAATTGCTGCCAACATTTTTTGTATAAATTGTACAAGTTATTTTTTACAGTGTACTCATGCAGACTGATTTTGTAGCATCTGTTAAAATATAGAGTGATGTGAACAACTGTATTAAAACAATGATATAGTATTGAAGAAGCAGAAATTGTCTAGTTTTACTATTGCCTTGAGCACATAAGTATAGATCGTTCGCAGTGATGTCAATGTTAGTCTTTTTGCTCATCTTCATTAGGGACAGGAATCATTTTTGAGGATGCTGGAAATATAATTGATTTTTTCAACGCTGTGATTACCAACATGAACAAGGATATTACACAGGTTTGAAACTTAAAAAAAGTCCTTTTGATCCACTTGAAAAGAAGATCTCACCTGTAATCTTGATGTGTCCATTTGCAAAGCATGCACCAAAAACAAAAGCAAGATCATCTCCATGGTCAGCTCCCACAAAACTTGGCCTTGTCTTCTGGACTATGCTGGGAGGATGCTGTAGCTCATAAAAGTAAACTGGTGCAGCTTCTGATTGATGACAACAGAAAACAAGAGGAGTCACAGCTTATCGCCAGTCATCAGTCATTTTCAAACATGGATGGCAACCAATATTTTTTTTTATCAAGATTAAAATGAGCACTTGTAAAATTGTTTAGAAAATGCAGAATGTGCAAAGTTTGCCTGGCGTGTTTAGTGAATATTTGTCACGGTCTGCACCTTGGTTTGGACTTTTGTTTTGAAATGTCTTGCGCTCCTGTTCTGTGTCTGTCTCCGCCCCTCACCTGATCCTGTTTGTTCTATTTATTAACCTCGTTTCACCTTTGTTAATTTCCACCAATTAGGTTTCTCCAGTTTAGTTCTCTTGTATTTAAGCCCTTGTGTTTTGACCTGTTCCTTGTCTATTGTTGTTTGTTTTCATTTGAAGACACTATTTGGATGCACTGTTTATATCCAGTTTTTGTTCCTGTTTGCACCTGTTTATTTATCTGCTTTTTGTAAGTAAAGTTCTCCGTTTTTGTTACCACCATAACTGTGTCTTGTGTTTGGGTCCAGCACCACTGCACGCCTCACAATATTAACTATCTAACTGATTTCACAAGTTAAAACTTTCTTTTGAAAGTACCACAAGTTCTGATTAGTTGTCCCGGTGCTGTCATTTCTAGATGTACAAAAATATTTGCTCATTGCACTCTATTATTATATGAATTAATGTTTCAATAACAACATTTCCATAACTTTGTTTACACAACATGTTATAAACCTTGGTGGATGATGTTATTACATGTGATTTTGAATAATGTGTAACCATTTTTTTCCCTTATTCTGACAGTTACTCAACGATGTAAAACTCCTAAGAGACCAGGTCTAATGAGCTCTGTCAAACTTAAACTTATACATTCTTACCTCTATGGTAATTTGCTAGTTTGAGAGCAGGGATGTTAAAGAATATATCTGCCATTAACTCTCTGAAACCATCTCGGATTTTTATCCTGTCCCCAGATGTGCCAATGTACTCATCCAGTATCAGTTCTTTGATCCAGGTTTCACTTGCCTGTAAAAAGCAAGCATTAACATAATGCTACTTCATGTCGAAGTAGAGTGATCTCCCCTTACACACGACTTTCTCATGTTCAGACTGGAAATACGTTTATATATGTTTATATACTGCATTATATCATTATGGAAACAGACAGTGCTACAAACTTTAATCAATGCTTAACAATTAGTTTTCAGTATTCCTTACATCAGGGTAAAACGCCAGGGCTGGTCTGACATGATCACGATCCATTCCATCAGTCCATTCTGGAGGGGCAAAATACTGTAAGAAACAAGTGGCTTCATGAGCAATGTTCTTCTCTCGACACAGTTCAACATAAGTATTTCTCAGCACTGGATATTGTCGGGCAGACACTGTGCAGCTTTCAGAAAGAAAAGGACATTTGTTAACCTTAAGTGTTCCTTAGTAATTAAAGTTGCAGTTGTGTAAACTCTCTCCCTCTTTTTCACCTTTCCCTATCTATTTCTATCACTCTCACTCTGCCTCTCTATCCCTATCCCCTTTGATCCCAGTTCTCTCCTCATGGCCCAGGCCTCCCTGCATGCAGGACCAATGCATATCAAAGCAGAGACCACTCGCTGTAACACCTAACAGACGCCAGGCTTGATGTTTTAGCGCAGCAACCCCAGACCATTTGCTCAAATGCTGATAATGTTTAATTGAGAGGGAGACTAGATCACCTCGGGAGGTTAGTTTCCCTGTGAGAATGGAATTCAGACCGTGACACAGGCCCCATCTGCATTGCTCCACTTGGGCACAAACTATGTAGAACAAAAGAAAAATGAAACTAACCACTCGATATTTTCAGTTAAATACGCATAACTGTTCGTATAGTCATAAATGCGCTGTAAAACTTAAGAATAGCCAGGAAGCCAAGTCATGAGCAGCTAATTGTATGACCATCGGTGTAACTGTGCTGTTTTTAATGGTAAAGAAACCATATTTGGTCTTGTTCGGAAGCATAAAATGCGGTAGATTCAAGTACGCGGACGTAAGTTTACTATTCTTAATGGGGAAAAAAAGTTATGTAAAATTATTTCAACCGAGCTCAAATTAATACTTCCCAAATTCCAATGAGTGTCTCCTCCTTTCAGGCAGAGACACCCTCAAACGGATAGCAGCACCCCCCCTCTGCAAATCAGATAAAATGCCAGACTCTCTGCTATCCCGCAGTTCAGTTCAGCTGCGCCAAACTTCAGTTCTGCGCTAAAGTTCAGCTCCAGTTAAATCAGCCGTAATGTAAGTCCGTCCGTTCTGTCCTGCTCGTCTCCACGAAGAATCGGCCCAGGCTCACCGCTACGGAAGATCCGCGACGCTAAAAAGACTTTCCTGGCACCAACACGAAGTCTCGCTCACGGTCTCCTTCTGCCAACCTCTGAAACTCTCATACCTGAACGTGGCTTGGCCTGCTCTTCTTCTTCCTCATCCCTTTTCTCTCCCTTCCTCACAACCCCTTTTTGTATGTAAGTAACTCCACTGGAACATCGCTCAGATAGTTCTTTTGGTTAAGCGTGCCTTCTCGTGAGTAATGCCTCATGCTCGCGTAGTTGTTCATTCATAGATACTTTAGGTAACGAGGATATTGTTATTATCTGCCGTTAGTTGTTTGTCTTCTTGTTAGTAGATTAGATGCTGTTGTATGTGTGTGTATAGCGGATGTGCCTTAATTCCACCTGATTTCCAATTTATTCAATATTAGATTCATTCTGTACCGTTTGAATTTGATCGTTGTAATAAACGTGTACGTCTGTAGTCCTACTCTTGGAGTACGTGATAAATTATTTCCTAGTTACTGAATGTGGTGATCCAGGAACTTAGTTAGCTAGAAGTATTGAACTCGAAGAGTATTATTGTATACTTGCTACTTTATTGCTGTTATTTATTATATGTACGGCTAATGAAGAGGTATTCAGAATAATATCTAGGTTCAGTGTTCAGAGCGCTGAGCTATAAATAGAGTTTTCCAGAATATCCGTAATTTCACTGGGTTCAGGTTCCAAAATAAGGTTATGGTTACAGCAAAGTGATATTAGTATTAAGTCTAATATTCACCGTGAACCATTAACCAAATTTTCCTCATACCATTGGCACAACAATATGGTATGTTGTATTGCTTAGTCATATGTAATTCTTCAGCATTTGGAAAGTGCAAGCCTGGAAGGAACTGTGCAGTCCCACATATTATGTAAACAATCTTGATGGGGAATTTTGAGGTTATTCATCTCCTCAATGTCATTCCCTATATAATTATTTTACTTTTGCCGTCTGTGTATCTCGACGTAATGTTATATTTGTGCTGTTTTATTTGAGTGACGTTTCTGTGTAATATTATACTTACACGGGGGAATAACCAGCCGGCCTCATCATTCGTCATGCCTGTCATTAGTGGAATCTTTTGGAACTCCTGATTCTTCATAAGTTCTTTCACAGGTTTTGGCAGAAACTTCCCATCCACTGTGATTCCAAAGGTCAGCATGGCATTACTGGGCTAGGATCGCATACACATAATGTTAAATCTCTATGTGTATGCTTAAACTGTATAAACAATACATATACAGGTTAAAGTGGATGTATCACCTTTCAGCGAGTGATACGATATAAACATAATTAATATTCCTGCTCACAGGTGATATATACATTCATATCACTTCAAAACCTTGGATTTCTAACCTCGCTGACAAATGCCACAACATCTTCCGTTGACCACTGCTTTATGCATTCAACAACCTTCTTTGTGCTGCTGATGTCACAACCTGATGTGTTGGCCACATGCTGTGGAATGAGTAACAGAAACATGTATTGACCATGCAGTCAAAGATTTAATCGACCTTCACTTAAAATGAGAGTGGGATATGTTATGTACCTGGGCCACTGGTAAAGGGTTGGGGTTCTGAATTGTATCCATTAATGCAACACCACTCTGTGCTATTGCACGATGGAAAAGGCCAGCTGATAATGGAGAGAGAAGCTTGCAGACAAACAGTACAAAAGAAAATATTCACACATGCACATTCAAACATGACGACCAGAGATGGGTAACATGGACTGTTACAATTAAGCTGTAAGATACATTACATTACATGAGACTGGCAGACAAGATTAACATATGGTACAGTATAATTCAATGGATGCAGCACACAAAGGACTGACGAACATCGCTACTTAGCAGTAATATAGGAGGGCCTACTGACATTTTATTGGGAGGTATGATGGAATTATGACATCTCCATACCTGCAGGGACACACTCACTCCTCCAGCAGATTCTCCAAAGATGGTGACAGAATTAGGATCACCTCCAAAGTTGTGGATGTGTTCCTGGACCCAGCGAAGTGCGGCCACCTGGTCCAGTACACCATAGTTACCAGGGGCATGTTCATCTCCTGTGCTGGAGGAAAAACCGAACAATTCATGTTTATCACACAGGACCTAGTACATTATTATCAGTGTAATAATAACTTGCAATATTCAGGAAGTGTCATCCTTTGGAGAAGCACCACAATGGGTTTCAAACATATCCAAAGGGTTTAAAAAATGTTCTTGAATCACAAAGGTGCGTAAGTTCAGCACAGGGATTCAAATGGACCCCTGATGTGAGAAGTGCTGGTGGATGCTTGAGACTAATGCCGTTATGATATAGGTGATGTTTGTATTGTATGGTAGTTTGATTCTGAGAAAAGTGAGAGCAAATTTGGCAAAGTACAACACATTAGCATTTTATAGAGCTGAAGTGGTCATATATGTGCTCTGTCAGTGCTTTGTGGAACTCTACTGTATTCTGCTGTTTTACCTGAGAAAACCCAGCATACCCAATCTGTATTGGATAAGCACTACAACAACATTCTGGTAAGCAGCCAATACAGATCCGTCAGTAATAGAAGCAGAACCGATGTTAAATCCTCCACCGTGAATCCAAACCATGACCTTAGGGACACAAGCAATGAATCAGTATACTGAGACACTTCACTATGAGTCACCACAATTATCAAAGCATCCAAATAATTATACTACAACTGTCCCTTTAAGCGCTGAAACCCAGGCAGAAGACAGCATATTGAAAATGGAATGTTAGAGTGTATTTATCTTCAAATGGTTAACAGATCAGTGGATACTAATTGTTTTGAAACCTGGGAAGACAACGCATCCTCCTGTTTTATGCAGCTGTGAAGGATACCATTGTCACACCTCCATCGCTGCCTCCCTCTGTTACAGTCTTTTAACAGTACACTTTGCCAGCCTGTTTACTGGTTTATTCAACTCACGACCTGTTAATCACTTCTACCTGTTTCCTGTTCATTTGGTCATTTAGCACTTGGGTAAACTGTATGGTACTTGTTCCACTTTTTTCCCCCTTGTCACTCTTTGTTTATACTCCTTTATTCCCTGTACCCAAGATTTACAACAGAGGGTTTTTTCAGCTCAGTAACTGAAAGAAATCATCTTAATTCTAATTTATTATACTATAGTTCTGTAGTTCACACTATAGTTCTTTCAATTAACTGATAATTATAATATAATAATCTTTTATAATCCAGAAAAAAACCCTTTTATGTAACAATATACACCTAATTTTACATAATTATGAAGGATAAACTTGAGATTTCTTTTTTTACATTACTTAAGGTTTTATAGCGTAGTTAGAGAGAGAGCTGCTTTAGCTAATCCTGGGATGTAAAACAAGACAGAAGCAGTGTTTGGACTTACAGGTAGTTTGGCATCTTCACCAGGTTTAGATGGTGTGTATATGTTAAGGTAGAGGCAGTCTTCTGATATATCAGGAACTTCCATGGTGAGAGACGCATTAGACAACAGTGCGTGTACCACCTGTGCATCTTGAATACACCTGGAATAAATGATGGATAGATCATCTGAGGCTCAATTTGTCAAGATGCAAAAGTGAAAATCCTATTACAGAATTTCCAATCCTGTCACCAAATCTTACCTCGATTTAAAAATCATATCATTACAAATAATACCATAAGTTTCCAAACTGCTGTTGAACCATATGATTAAAAGAGAAGCTCCTCACTTTCCCTCTACTCAGGTACAGAGTGAATGAGCCTACTCTGAATTTTGCTTGCAAAAACTAGAGCAAGTCATCTAGCATATGGGTCAGTATACACTAGAATCTACTGCAGTTGTGGTGAGAGTAAAACCAATTTGTGCTTGTCACGGTTTAAACAAGGCAAACACATTTTTGCTGCCAATGTGCAATGCTGGCTTTTAGGCTCTAATTTTTAGGTAGATACAGGGTTTCTCCCTGCATGCTGTAGACAACAACAACAACAAAAAAACCCCAAATGAATCAGCGGTGGATAAAAAGGCTACATACACAACAATTCTGTCTTTATTTTTGAGTTTATTTGTTAATCAATTACTCTATGGAGACACTTATTGATTTGTGCATTTATTATTTGACTGTTTCATTATTTCTTGATGTCTCTGACTTACAACATACTGGTTATACCACAAACCATTTTGTAAAGATGTGGAGGAACTTTAAGTGAATCCTACCCTCACTTTCCATATTGTTACTAGTGGTCAGGCTTTGTATAGCTACATGAATCTGTGGAAAACGCTGTCTGTCGTTAAGGCAACATGAGACAAAAGCAAAGTCTGATACTCTCTGGGGAATGGCCAATGTGCCCTGGGGTCGGAGAATCGCCATACAACCCACTGCCTTGTTTTACGTGCAGGAGACTTACATGGGAGGTTGCTCTGTGGCTTTCTTCACTCCTTCCCATCTCTCCACCGGCTCCGGTGGAGCCAACCTCAAGGGACCCAAAGGCGGCTTTGCAAAAGGCACACCCAGATAACTGTGGACAAGTGTCGCACTCCCCTTCACAAGCATGTATTCACCTTCAAGAGCTCCTAATCTGGTCTGGACGACAGGTGCTGGTGTGAAAACAAAACGACAATTTCACTTAGATGACTGTGACTCTGTAGTAGGCCTATGAAAACATCTGTTGTTGTCTCGTGTGAGAAACCTGATGTTCTACACAAGCCTGAGAGACTGTTCTCTATTAAAGCTATGTTCCGAATATTTTATGTAATGTTCAATGAGAAATACTTGTCATTGTCATTGTGAAAAGACAGCCCTGATTACAAAAGATGAGTAATTTATGTGGAAGTCTTACTTTTCACTGTGCTCAAAATCAAGCAGAACAAATGTCTGACAGTCTCAAAATCCCTACAGATGAATAATCATTTTGTTGCCCGAATGAAATAAATTCACCAGAAAAGCATTGTCGCTGAGAGAACTAATGCAGGAACATTTGCATCCAAGCGCACTTACCATTAGTTGCTGTTGACGCGCTCAGATTTTTGAGGACTATTGTAATGCATATTACTAACAAGCCTGATTTACCCCCCATAGCGAAGAGATATGCAAGTGACAGCACGACCTGTTGAAACTTTGTCGAACTGCGTAGTCAGTGCCGTTAACGTTATATAAACGAGGCTTCATCAAGGGAGGAGCATGACATCACGAAGGGTGCCAGGTGCTTTAATCAAACAATCACATTATTTGAACAAAATAATCCTCTTTTAAAGACTTTTACGCAGTCTGATTGTACAATACGCTAGCGTACATGATAAAAGATATTTAAAATCCTTGTTCTCAACTAGGCGAACTCTTTAAGGAAATCACACCATAAATGGAGGATTCTTCAACAGTTGTGCAACCGAACTTCCCCTGCTTTGTGCACTTTTCTCTAGAGGGATTATACAAAGTCATACAGTGCAAAGTAAGTGTAAGGGTAAGGTAAATCATTCGGCCTTTTAACCCAATTCCAACACGACAAACTGATAATTTCGCTTCCGCTGTTTCTTAAATTACCCGTCAAGCCGTGGGTTAATAGTTACAGTGTGGTCAAAGGGGAAAGGAAGTTCGAAACCCCCTATGTTTGATTTGCTGGTGCACTTGTGAACCAGAAGATATTTTGAGTGTTTATTTTAGGAGACAATCCCTGTATTTTACTTTCTCACGTTCTAATACTTTAAACCGAATAACCTGTGATGATGTTTTACTGTCAGCTTTTCACGATAACGAAAACATTTTTCAGTATTTGTCGACAGCTGTACAGCTAACTCAACCCACGCCCGTATTTATATTGTATTTGAGAACGTACACAGCGTAAAACGACACATGGCTTCGGAGATAGTGCTTCTTGGAGTTAGCAATTACGCAAAAGAAACTGACAACATATTTTACAAACAAATTAGGAGACGTTCCGAGAAGACTCGTTCACGTTTGACTCACAATCAGCTTTTGAACTAACAAGGCGATGGCATAGCTAAGTCAGTGGCTAGTGTCTAATGTTGTTGCACAAGTGTTCGGCAATTTGTGCAAAACTGGTTCTGAATTAGCTAGATGACAGCAGTAGTCGGCCAATGCATGGCTCGTACAGCTGAAGGAGGCGTCAGTGAGTGAAGGTAAGATGAGCATGTAGTGAATGAACAAACAATTAGCTCGCCGACTCCAGAGATGCTCACAAGTCTACGAGCTAGAGTCCAAGTCAAGTCTCACGTCTTCGAAGGGCAAGCCCAAGTCAAGTCTCAAGTCTTTGGCCCAAGTCAAAGCCGAGTCTCAAATCTCTTATGGTTGTAATGAGCGTTCTATCATCTGCTGCATGCCATCCAGTCTGCCTAGAACACTGCATTACTATATGTAAGGAATTCAAAGCATGTACGGTATTAACATCACTCCTTTATCTATTAGCATGCAGTATCAGCACTAATCAGCTGTTTGGTACGTGATCATCATACACAAGCTATTGCAATGCAATTTGGAAAACAACAACAAAAACAAAAACGCGCGCACACACACAATGAAAGCTTCCCTTAAAAAGTAAACATTTTTGTTCTTTTTTCCCCCTCACACACAGGATACATGGAGCTGCTCGTCTGTGTTGATTAAGGTACCCGACCATTTTTATAGTCATAGGATAGCCAGCACGCTATGCGAACAGGTATGGCAAGCAAACAAACTCTCATCTTTTCAAAATACTCAGCGAACGCCAATCTAACCAAGTTATCCTCCGCATTATAGCCAGAGGTTGTCACAAATGGCACAGCAGCTGTAGGTGTGCTCGCCATGGTCACAGTGTTGTTGCTGCATCTTACGGTCATCTATGGTGGCGCGCATGCGTAAAGTTACGCATGACAATTAGGGAGGGAATGACATCCAGCTCGTCAGACATGTCCCTAATGATAATACGCTAAAAAAAAAAAAAAAAAAGTTGTTCACGAGTCACAAATCTCGAGTCTAAGTCGAGTATCAAGTCTTCTGAGGACGAGTCTAAAGGTCAAGTCACAAGTCACGGTGTGTGCGCCTTAAGTGCGACTCCAGTCCAAGCCGCAAACTCGAGACCCCACCTCCGGCTCATGCTAGTGAGTTATCGAACTGTGGCTAATGTAAGCTGGACATTACTTAGGATACTTTGTGTAATACCCCCGTGTCTGCGTGGGTTTCCTCCGGGAGCTCGGGTTTCCTCCCACAGTCCAAAGACTAGGCGAATTAGAGACACTAAAAATTGCCCCTTGGTATGAATGTGTGTGAGGGTGTCAGTCTGTGTGTCTGCCCTGTCACGGACTGGCGACCTATCTAGGGTGTTCCCCTTCCTTTCATCCAGTGAACGCTGGGATAGGCTCCAGTACCCCCCGCCACCCTGAGGTCAAGCGGCTTTGAAAGCGAGTGAGAGTGAATGTACTACGGTTACGGAACCTTAACCACTGAAAGTTTCTTCATCGCAGAAATACACCGTTTGTAGCCGAACTTCGCTGGCTAACGCTCCTGACTGTGGATCAGAAGATTGTAGGTTGGACGCCTGCCTGGTTCGGTGTGCGTTTTCATAAAAAAAAAAAAAAAAGTGCTTCGGACACACCTAACATTCAAATGCAATGCGTAAGGGAAAGCCGATGTGAAACATAATGGATGTGTCACGCTGTAGTTCAAGGATAAATATGCTTGAATGCATTAATGCAGTTTAGATGTACATACTATCCTTGTTTTCATTTTCCATTTGGAACATTGGCCACGTTCTGTCTGTATCCTTAGGTATATTGTACTGTCATCCCAGAGGTCCAACTTGAACCAATGGTTGGGTTAGCTGAACGGGCTTGTTACCAAAAGGTTGCTGGTTTGAATCCCAGGACTGATAGGAAAACATGCATGGCTGAGGTGCCCTTGGGCAAGGCAATTAACCCCCAACTGTCCCTACTGCTCACTACTGGTGTGTATGGATGGGTTAAATGCAGAGGTCAAATCCACTCACAGTGTGTGTGTGATCACAGAGATTTAATCTTAACACTGCACTAGTGAGGAAAACAGAACAGTGACTATATTTTACTCTATTTTATGGAGTATCTCCCAAAAGTCCCTTGAGTTATTCTGACATATACCGAGATGTCACGATACTCTTATACTGTTTTGTCAGTGCTTCTGCCAGGACTGGGGAATTTGGCCGCCCTGCTGGCCATTCTGTGTATTTCATGCCACGTGCTTCTGTTTTGGTATTGCCATGTGCTTTTGTTTGTTCCTGTGTACTCCTGTCCCTGCCACCCACCTGATCCCTCTTATTACCTGGTTTGTTTCATTCAATCATCTGTCTCTGCTGTTAATTGTCCTGTGCATTTAAGTCCTGTGTTTGTACCTGTTCTTTGTCAGATTGTGACTGTTATTACCTGTGCCTGTCTTTGTGCGTTCCTGCCTTTTATGATTAGCAACCTTTTGACCGTGTTTACCTTGACCTGTTTTTTGCCTTCCGATTTGGATTTGTTGCCTTGTGGATTACTGGCTTTGACCTCGATTGTATTAGTTCTGACCAACCTTTTGCCTTAGGTATTGGGTTTGTTTTCTCTGTGGATTTTTTTTGGTTTTGACCCTGGACTGGACTTTGTTTCTGAGATCGCTTGATTTTTCTAATAAGCCTGATTTTTTTTTCCCCCCTACTGGATCTGCAATTGGGTCTTGGCCTGTCAACCCTTACACTGTTTGGTTAAATTTCAATGATTTTTGATTTTGACATTCAAAAATCATTTTGTAGTTTGCTTTGACTGTAGAAACGAATATTCAAAAATTTTGGCTTAGTGTAAAGTGCATTCAAAATTAGTTATACAGTAATGGCTGTCCTGTCACTCTTTTTACTCAAGATTAGCTAATGCACACCTAACTGGATGATGATACCAGACCAATGTTCAGCATAGACTGGTGTTAGACTGGGCCGTTAGTGTTGTGAATGAGCAGTACTTTCACAGACATGTTGTAATGGGCAAAATCTCATGAGAGTATGAGAAAAGAGGGAGTTGTTGAAGGGGATCTGGGGAGGTCAAATAGAGTAGGCCAGTTGTAGTTGGTCTGAGATTTATTTAATTTAGTAAAAAATAAAATAGTTGTAAGTTTTAGGTTGGTGTACATTTCTTAAATGATTTCTAACACAGTCTTTTTGAGGGAAACATGTCTTTAGATGCTGAGTGTTTCCTGTTAAGGTGTTATTGTGAGAATGAATCAAGTCTTCCATTAGAAGTTGAAGTCTGACTTTTAATATTTGTTCATTTGTTATTATAAAAACGCTAAAAATTAGATATGAGTGCGCGTTCCACCTTTAAGAAATATCAGCTGCATCCTTTAATGCTTGGCAGAAAATTGCACCATTTTAGTCACTACTGTATAATTTGTTCAATCAATTAGGCAAACAAGCATTTCATTAGTACTCAAACATGTATGCCATAAACCACTTAATGTGAGCCTCCGTAGCATACAATGGAACTGAAGCCCCTGAAACCAGTAGCAGATGAACATTGTGAAGAACTGAGGAGTAAGATTCTGCACCATTAAAAATACAATCAGGATACAACTAGGCCAACATATTCATTAGAGACGTTTAATCAATAGATGAATTTATTGCTTCCCTTTTACCTCCAAATGAGGCATCAGTCTGATTAGCTCATCAATTAAAGTCAAATCTTCATTCTAAAGCTCAGTGTGTTCCCTCCCCTTGCGTACACGCACCATCTCTGGAATAGTTTTAGTCATGAAGAGATACCGCTTCCCCTTCAGGTTTTTACCAGGCCGCTGCTCCAACCCGATGCCCAGGTACTCAGCCTCATCTCCAAACTCAGGCCATGGAGTCAATCCTGGCCCATTTGGAGACCTGTCACAGATGATACAAAGAGCCCAGGTCAGATAATATATTACAGAGACAAAAAAAGCTCTATTAACTTAATATAAGTGATCAGAACGTCTTCTGTCAAAAACAGGTGAGACATTGTCTGTAGTTGCACGACATGAACCCTGTCACTCACCCAGTCCGAGCAAAGTTACCCCAATAGGACATGACATTTCTACAGAGCTGGTCCTCAGCCTCTGTGAACTGGCCTGAGAAAAGTAAAACACAACTTCAGACTGAATTTTACAGGGAACAGCTACTGTTATGCATGAAAATAATCAGTCCTTTTATGAATGAAAATAATTGGTCTTAATATTCCTACAGCGCAATGATCTTACATCTACACAAATGTTTGGAATATTTGTGTAAATATTACATTTGCATTTAGTCCACTACAAAGTAAACAATATAAAAACAACAACTGCAGAAACAGAAATCTTGTCATTAGAAAAGCATTTCTTGTGTTGATTCAGAAGTCTGTTTAGGATCAGTGGCTTGCTGAAAAATTTGCTTGTGGTCAAGTGTTGTCATTCCAGAGGAGACCAGTTTTTTGACCAAAATGTTTTTCTACAATCTAGAGTGCATTATTCCGTACACTTCAACATAACCTTCAGGATGCTGCAAAAAGACCTCAACACATAGCGATGTAGATCCAACATTTTTTAACAACACATTTTTAACAGTTTGAAAACCTTTTAAAACATAAATATCCTTCTGACCACAAAGACCTATTCAGATCAAAGCAACGTAACAATGTAATTTTAGATATGACAGAAGCCACAGTTTTCATATGTAAATGTACATCAAATGTAAATATAGTAGTTAACATGAAAAGTAATATGCTAATGCAGACTGATTTTGTATCAGGTTTTAAAATATAGAGTGATGTGAACAATTGTATTAAAACAATGATATAGTATTGTGGAAGTACAAAATTGTGTAGTTTTACTATCGCCTTGAGCACAAAAATACAGATCTTTCCCAGTGATGTCAACTATATACAATCTTTTTGCTCATCTTCATTAGGGACAGGAATCATTTTTGAGGATGCTTGAAATATAATTGACTTTTTCAACACTGTGATTACCAACATGAACAAAGAGATTACGCAGGTGTGAAATTTAAAAACAAGTCTTCATTTGAAAAGAAGATCTCACCTATGATCTTGATGTGTCCATTTGCAAAGCATGCACCAAAAACAAAAGGAAGATCATCTCCATGGTCAGCTCCCACAAAACTTGGCCTTGTCTTCTGGACTATGCTGGGAGGATGCTGTAGCTCATAAAAGTAAACTGGTGCAGCTTCTGATCGATGACAACAGAAAACAAGAGGAGTCACAGATTATCACCAGTCATCAGTGATTTTCAAACATGGATGGCAACCAATATTTTTTTTTTATCAAGATTAAAATGAGCACTTGTAAAATTGTTTAGAAAACGCAGAATGTGTGCAGTTTGCCTGGCGTGTTTAGTGAATATTAACTATCTAACTGATTTCACTAATTAAAACTTTCTTTTGAAAGTACCACAAGTTCTGATTAGTTGTCCCGGTGCTGTCATTTCTAGATGTACAAAAAATATTTGCTCATTGCACTCTATTATTTTTATTATTGTTTTTAAGATCTTTGTAATAAACCTTGGTGGATGATGTTATTACATTTGATTTTGAATAATATGTGACCAGTTTTTTACTTTTTCTGACAATCACACAATGACCTAAAACTCCTAAGAAGCCGTGTTTAATGAACTCTGTCAAACTTTAAAATAATACATTCTTACCACTATGGTGATTTGCTAGTTTGAGAGCAGGGATATTAAACATTATGTCTGCGAATAACTCTCTGAAACCATCTCGGATTTTTATCCTGTCCCCAGATGTGCCAATGTACTCATCCAGTATCAGTTCTTTGATCCAGGTTTCACTTGCCTGTAAAAAGCAAGCATAAACATAATGCTACTTCATGTCGAAGTAAAGTGTTCTTCCCCCAATGCACTAATTTTTCATGTTCAGACTGGAAAAAGGACCACTGTATTGCATTTATATACAGCTTTATGTCGTCATGGAAACAGACAGTGCTATACACTTTAAATAATGCTTAACAATTAGTTTCCAGTATTCCTTACATCAGGGTAAAACTCCAGGGCTGGTCTGACATGATCACGATCCATTCCATCAGCCCATCCTGGAGGGGCAAAGTGCTGTGAGAAACAAGTGGCTTCATGAGCAATGTTCTTCTCTCGACACAGTTCAACATAAGTATTTCTCAGCACTAGATATGGTATGTTGTATTGCTTAGTCATATGTAATTCTTCAGCATTTGGAAAGTGCAAGTCTGGAAGGAACTGTGCAGTCCCACACATTATGTAAACAATCTTGATGGGGAATTTTGAGGTTATTTATCTCCTCAATGTCATTCCCTATATAATTATTTTAGTTTTGCCGTCTGTGTATCTCAATGTAATGTTATATTTGTGCTGTTTTATTTGAGTGACGTTTCTGTGTAATGTTATACTTACACGGAGCAATAACCAGCCGGCCTCATCATTCGTCACGCCTGTCATTAGCGGCATCTTTTGGAACTCCTGATTCTTCATAAGTTCTTTCACAGGTTTTGGCAGAAACTTCCCATCCACTGTGATTCCAAAGGTCAGCATGGCATTACTGGGCTAGGATCGCATACACATAATGTTAAATCTCTATGTGTATGCTTAAATTGAATAAACAATACATATACAGATTAAAGTGGATGTATCACCTTTCAGTGAGTGATACGATATAAACATAATTAATATTCCTGCTCACAGGTGATATATACATTCATATCACTTCAAAACCTTGGATTTCTAACCTCGCTGACAAATGCCACAACATCTTCCGTTGACCACTGCTTTATGCATTCAACAACCTTCTTTGTGCTGCTGATGTCACAACCTGTTGTGTTGGCCACATGCTGTGGAATGAGTGACAGAAACATGTATTGACCATGCATTCAAAGATTTAATTGACCTTCACTTAAAATGAGATTGGGATATGTTATATACCTGAGCCATAGGGTATGGGTTGGGGTTCAGAACTCCATCCATTAATGCAACACCACTCTGTGCTATTGCACGATGGAAAAGGCCAGCTGATAATGGAGAGAGAAGCTTGCAGACAAACAGTACAAAAGAAAATATTCACACATGCACATTCAAACATGACGACCAGAGATGGGTAACATGGACTGTTACAATTAAGCTGTAAGATACATTACATTACATGAGACTGGCAGACAAGATTAACATATGGTACAGTATAATTCAATGGATGCAGCACACAAAGGACTGACGAACAACGCTACTTAGCAGTAATATAGGAGGACCTGCTGACATTTTATTGGAGGGTATGATGGAATTAGCCGTTTTTAGGGATTATGACACCTCCGTACCTGCAGGGACACACTCACTCCTCCAGCAGATTCTCCAAAGATGGTGACAGAATTAGGATCACCTCCAAAGTTGTGGATGTGTTCCTGGACCCAGCGAAGTGCGGCCACCTGGTCCAGTACACCATAGTTACCAGGGGCATGTTCATCTCCTGTGCTGGAGGAAAAACCGAACAATTCATGTTTATCACACAGGACCTTGTAAATTATTATCGGTGTAATAATAACTTGCAATATTCAGGAAGTGTCATCCTTTGGAGTAGCACCACAATGGGTTTCAAACATATCCAAAGGGTTTAAAAAATGTTCTTGAATCACAAAGGTGTGTAAGTTCAGCACAGGGATTCAAATGGACCCCTGATGTGAGAAGTGATGGTGGATGCTTGAGACTACAGTTAGGACTGCGGAATCCCTCACCATCTTCCGCAAGAAACTGAAAACCCACCTCTTCAGAACCCACCTATCCCCCTAAGCCTAACACCCCTTCCTCAAAAAAAACCCTTGTCTTGTATCTATGTTTGTCTAAGAATTCCAGGGCGCAATGCGAAGGAGTAAATTGACGCTCAGTCTTTTTAGCGATGTATGCTTATGAGGTATTAGGAATCCGACTGATGCACTGATTGTAAGTCGCTTTGGCTAAAAGCGTCTGCTAAATGCTAAATTGTAAATTGACTAATGCCGTGATGATATAGGTGAAGTTTGTATTGTATGGTAGTTTGATTCTGAGAAAAGTGAGAGTAAATTTGGCAAAGTACAACACATTAGCATTTTATAGAGCTGAAGTGGTCATATATGTGCTCTGTCAGTGCTTTGTGGAACTCTACTGTATTCTGCTGTTTTACCTGAGGAAACCCAGCATACCCAATCTGTATTGGATAAGCACTACAACAACATTCTGGTAAGATGCCAATACAGATCCGTCAGTAATAGAAGCAGAACCCATGGTCAGTCCTCCACCGTGAATCCAAACCATGACCTAGGGGACACAAGAAATCAAACAGTTTACTGAGAAACTTGATGATGAGTTACCAGAATTATCAAAGCATCCGGATAATTACACTACAATGTTCCTTTTGAGCACTGAAACCCAGGCAGAAGAAAACATAGTGAAATGGGGTGTTAGAGTGGATTTATCTTCAAATGGTTAACAGATCAGTGGATGCTAATTCTTTTGGATCTCAGGGAGACAGTCCATGCTCCTGTTTTATGCAGTTATGAGGAATACAATTGTCACACCTCTGTCTTTACCTCCCTGTGTTACAGCCTTTCACTGCTCGACTTTTCCAGCCTGTTAACCACTGGCTCATTCAACTCATGAACTGTTCATCACTTCTACCTGTTTCTTGTTCATTTGGTCATTTAGCACTTGGGTAAACTGTACAGTGTTTGTGCCACTTTTTTCTTGTTCCTTGTCACTTTGTTTATACTCCTTTATTCACTTTACCCAAAGTTTACATTAGAGGGTTTTCACAGCTTAGTAACTGAAAGAAATAATCATAATTACCAGCAGCATACAATAGTTCTTTCCTTGTTTCAGCAAAGTCCTTCCAATTCACTGATTATAATATAATAACCTTTTATGATCAAAAGATAAAAATCCTGTTATATAACAATATACAACTAATTTTACATAATTATGAAAGATAAACTTGAGATTTCTTTTTTACTTTACTTAAGGTTTTATAGCGTAGTTAGAGAGAGAGCTGCTTTAGCTAATCCTGGGATGTAAAACAAGACAGAGGCAGAGTATGGCTTACAGGTAGTCTGGCATCTTCACCAGGTTTAGATGGTGTGTATATGTTAAGGTAGAGGCAGTCTTCTGATATATCAGGAACTTCCATGGTGAAAGACAAATTAGACATCAGTGTACGTATCAGCTGTACATCTTGCATACACCTGGAATTAATGATGGATAGATCATCTGAGGCTCAATTTGTCAAGATGCAAAAGTGAAAATCCTATTACAGAATTTCCAATCCTGTCACCAAATCTTACCTCGATTTAAAAATCATATCATTACAAATAATACCATAAGTTTCCTAACTGCTGTTGAACCATATGGTTAAAAGAGAAGCTCCTCACTTTCCCTCTACTCAGGTACAGAGTGAATGAGCCTACTCTGAGTTTTGCTTGCAAAAACTAGAGCAAGTCATCTAGCAAATGGGTCAGTATACACTAGAATCTACTGCAGTTGTGGTGAGAGTAAAACCAATTTGTGCTTGTCACGGTTTAAACAAGGCAAACACATTTTTGCTGCCAATGTGCAATGTTGGCTTTTAGGCTCTAATTTTTAGGTAGATACAGGGTTTCTCCCTGCATGCTGTAGACAACAACAACAAAAAACCCCCAAATGAATCAACGGTGGATAAATAGGCTACATACACAACAATTCTGTCTTTATTTTCGAGTTTATTTGTTAATCAATTACTCTATGGCGACGCTTATTGATTTGTGCATTTATTATTTGACTGTTTCATTATTTCTTGATGTCTCTGACTTATAACATACTGGTTATACCACAAACCATTTTGTAAAGATGTGGAAGAACTTTAAGTGAATCCTACCCTCACTTTCCATATTGTTACTAGTGGTCAGGCTTTGTATAGCTACATGAATCTGTGGAAAACGCTGTCTGTCGTTAAGGCAACATGAGACAAAAGCAAAGTCTGATACTCTCTGGGGAATGGCCAATGTGCCCTGGGGTCGGAGAATCGCCATACAACCCACTGCCTTGTTTTACGTGCTGGAGACTTACATGGGAGGTTGCTCTGTGGCTTTCTTCACTCCTTCCCATCTCTCCACCGGCTCCGGTGGAGCCAACCTCAAGGGACCCAAAGGCGGCTTTGCAAAAGGCACACCCAGATAACTGTGGACAAGTGTCGCACTCCCCTTCACAAGCATGTATTCACCTTCAAGAGCTCCTAATTTGGTCTGGACGACAGGTGCTGGTGTGAAAACAAAAGACAATTTCACTTAGATGACTGTGACTCTGTAGTAGGCCTATGAAAACATCTGTTGTTGTCTCGTGTGAGAAACCTGATGTTCTACAAAAGCCTGAGAGACTGTTCACTATTAAAGCTATGCTCCGAATATTTTATCTAATGTTCAATGTGGAATACTTGTCATTGTCATTGTGAAAAGACAGCCCTGATTTCAAAAGCTGTGTAATTTATGTGGAAGTCTTACTTTTCACTGTGCTCAAAATCAAGCAGAACAAATGTCTGACAGTCTCAAAATCCCTACAGATGAATAATCATTTTGTTGCCCGAATGAAATAAATTCACCAGAAAAGCATTGTCACTGAGAGAACTAATGCAGGAACATTTGCATCCAAGCGCACTTACCATTAGTTGCTGTTGACGCGCTCAGATTTTTGAGGACTATTGTAATGCATATTACTAACAAGCCTGATTTACCCCCCATAGCGAAGAGATATGCGAGTGACAGCACGACCTGTTGAAACTTTGTCGAACTGCGTAGTCACTGCCGTTAACGTTATATAAACGAGGCTTCATCAAGGGAGGAGCATGACATCACGAAGGGAGCTAGGTGCTTTAATCAAACAATCACATTATTTGAACAAAATAATCCTCTTTTAAAGACTTTTACGCAGTCTGATTGTACAATACGCTAGCGTACATGATAAAAAGTTATTTAAAATCCTTGTTCTCAACTACAGGCGAACTCTTTAAGGAAATCACACCATAAATGGAGGATTCTTCAACAGTTGTGCAACCGAACTTCCCCTGCTTTGTGCACTTTGCCTTTTTACCCAATTCCAACACGACAAGGTGACAATTTCAGTTCAGCTGTTTCTTACATTACCCGTCAAGGGAGGGGTTAATAGTTACAGTTTAGTCAAAAGGGAAAGAAAGTTTAAAACCCCCTGTCTGATTTGCTGGTACACTTGTGAACGAGAAGAGTTTTTGAAAGCATTTATTAGGAGACAATCCCTGTATTGTACTTTCTCACTTTCTAATACTTAAAACCGAATAACATACAACATAAGGTTATGTTTTACTGTCAGCATTTTACAATAGCGAAAAAATTTTCCATATTTGTCGACAGCTGTACAGTTACTGTGACTCAAACCACGCCCGTGTTTATCAAGTACGGGCGGACTCTTTAAGGATTAAGGAAATCACACCATAAATGGAGGATTCTTCAGGAATTGGTCAACCGAATTTCCCTTGTTTTGTGCACTTTGCTCCAGAGGGATTATGCGAAGTCATATAGTTTTAGAGGCCACTCATTTGGCCTTATAGCCCAATTCCAACACGACAAAGTGACAATTTCAGTTCAGCTGTTTCTTACATTACCCGTCAAGAGATGGGTTAATAGTTACAGCTTAGTCAAAAGGGAAAGAAAGTTTGAAACCCCCTGTCTGATTTGCTGGTACACTTGTGAACTAGAAGATTCTTTGAAAGCATATATTAGGAGACAATCCCTGTATTGTACTTTCTCACTTTCTAATACTTAAAACCGAGTAACATACAACATATGGTTATGTTTTACTGTCAGCATTTTACAATAGCGAGAACATTTTTCAGTATTTGTCGACAGCTGTACAGTTACTGTGACTCAAACCACGCCCGTGTTTATGTCGTATTTGAGGACGTACATAGCGTAAAACGACACGTGGGTTGTAATGGTTGTGTAGTAATGGCTTCGGAGATAGTCCTTCTTGGAGTTAGCGATGGGCTTATTACGCAAAAGAAACTGACAAGTTATTTCACAAACAAATTAGGAGACGTTCCGGTAAGACTCGTTCAAGTTTGACATATAAACTGCTTTTGAACCAACAAGGCGAAGACGTAGCTAAGTCAGTAGCCAGTGTCTAATGTTGTTGCACAAGTGTTCGGCAATTTGTGCAAAACTGGTTCTGGATTAGCTAGATGACAGCAGTAGTCGACCAATATATGGGTCGTACAGCTAAGGGAGGGGTCAGTGAGTAAAGGTAGGATAAGCATGTAGTGAATGAACACACGATTAGCTCGCCGACGCCAGTGAGTTATCACCTGGAACTGTGGCTAACGTGAGCCGGACATTATGTAGGATACTTACTTTAGTACGGTAACGGAACGTTAATCAGAGAAACACGCTTCACTGTAAATGTGATGTGTAGTGTAAGTTTTGTATTCACATTGTGTACTCAACAGAAAAGGTGTACCATGGAAAAAAAAATGTAGCAGTATGGTGCAAGCACCAGAAGTTAATGAATTTCCTTTTTCGCTTCACATGGGCCAGTGGCGCAATGGATAACGCGTCTGACTACGGATCAGAAGATTCTAGGTTCGACTCCTGGCTGGCTCGTGGTCATTTTTCAGATCCTTTATTCGTTCAGCATGATTAGTACTTTCAACTAGGTGTGAGTCACCTATGCGTGTGGTACAGTCCGATCCCAACAAGCCAGAGGACGTCAGGACAGAAAAAGAGGAAAATATAAACCCGATATACATAAAGTCATTTTTACCATATTTTCATTTTTACGAGGGCGAAAAGAACAATGAGGAGTGAAATCACTTTTCCAATGTTCGGTGTGAATTATGGAAGAGAAAAATTTAAACTATAAGTGATAGACTATAACAAAACGGCTAATTTGAAAAGCAAAACCATTGTTCAGCTTTTCATTGTTAATAACGGAAAAGCACATTCAAAATGATGTTGTTGGCGGACCATACAAGCAGCAAATGCTAAGCCTCAAACCAAACGAATGCATAACAAAAATAGGTAAACCGGGACCCCCCCCCCCACCCCCAAGAGAAAAAAATCAATGATTAGTGATGTCTTATTTGATGTCTCAGCACTAAGCGCCTTTGAATTTCGTTCCACCACCCTGAATTATCATGGATGTGTATGTACTCGAAATCGGTGTTGTGTAAAGCTGTTTAAATGCTGTGTTGCTATTTTAGGACCCGCTGCCCTTGATATCACTGCAGTACCCGCCATGGTCACAGTGTTGTTGCTGCATCTTACGGTCATCTGTGGTCGCGCGTGTAACCTGTGCTGTTCTGTACTCTCACTGTCCTATACCTTCGTCAACGCATACGACTCAGATGTAGGATGGAATCATTTATTAAGCTGCACAAAAAGGGTCAGCAAAGACAAGCATTTGGGAGAGCATGCACAATTTTGGTCAGCCGCAGCAACAGTATAACTTCCTGCTGCCTTCTGGCCACACACTAGTACAACTCTCTCCTACAAATGACTACAACTACAATTATTACATTTACAATAAAAATTACTATATTATTAAATTATTAAATGTACTATTACAATTCCTATATTGTTACAATTGCTATTAGTGTAATTGTTATAAAAACATGAAATGTCAATAGAATAACCAAAATAACCTAAATATACATATTCTTATATTGTGATCGTATAGTGAGATTTAATTTATATCTAGACAAGTCAAATATTAAGTACAAGGTGATACAAATACAATATACAGCATATAAATCACAACTCCATCAATTTCCAATGACGCTAACGTACAACAATTTTCATTCAAAGATGAACACTACACTCTAACGGTCATAAAAAGGTACTGCATTTAAAGGCACGCTAATGCCGTTGTACTGAGCAGTCATTACACAGCGAATAAAAGTCAAAACATATATGAAACATACAACAAATAACAACATTGGTTACCTGCACAAAAAGGGTCCGCAAAGACAAGCATTTGAGAGAGCATGCACAATTTTAGTCCGCCTAAATGAAATATATTTACATCAAATTAACATTGTAATCAAGGTCAATCAAGGAGTCTTAAGGTTAACTGACAAACGTAATTAAAAGTTACAATTGATCTTAAGTTGTCGTCAAAACGCGATTTCTGGTGTAGTTTTTAAATGTTATTCATACAGAATTATGTACAGAACATGTTATAAATTAATTAAAATATGATTTTAATAACTTTTATTGCGGACCCGCCACTTGCCCTGCCTACCGCAGCAACTGTATAACTTCCTGCTGCGGTCTACGCACAATGCATCTAATACAGCGTAGATGGAATACAAAATAAAAGTCGCTGAGCCCATTTATGCAGGATTTAACATTCAATATCAGAGCTGGTTAAACCCGTTACACGCGCATGCGTCAAGCTACGCATGACAATTAGGGAGGGAATGACATCCAGCTCGTCAGACATGTCCCTAATGTTAATACGCTGAAAAAAAAAAAAAAAGTTGTTCACGAGTCACAAACCTTGAGTCTAAGTCGAGTATCAAGTCTTCTGAGGACGAGTCTCAAGTCAAGTCACAAGTCACTGTGCGTGCGCCTTAAGTGCGACTCCAGTCCAAGCCGCAAACTCGAGACCCCACCTCTGGCTCATGCTAGTGAGTTATCGAACTGTGGCTAAGGTCAGCCGGACATTATTTAGGATACTTTGTGTAATACCCCCGTGTCTGCGTGGGTTTCCTCCGGGAGCTCCGGTTTCCTCCCACAGTCCAAAGACTAGGCGAATTAGAGACACTAAAAATTGCCCCTTGGTATGAATGTGTGTGTGGAGCCTATCCCAGTGAACGCTGGGATAGGCTCCAGCACCCCCCGCCACCCTGAGGTCAAGCGGCTTTGAAAGCGAGTGAGAGTGAATGTAATACGGTTACGGAACCTTAACCACTGAAAGTTTCTTCATCGCAAAAAAATACACCGTTTGTAGCCGAACTTCGCGGGCTAACGCTCCTGACTGTGGATCAGAAACTTGTAGGTTGGACGCCTGCCTGGTTTTGTGTGCGTTTTCATTAAAAAAAAGTGCTTAAAAGACACCTAACATTCAAATGCAATGCGTAAGAGAAAGCCGAATGTGAAACATAATGGATGTGTCACGCTGTAGTTCAAGGATAAATATGCTTGAATACATTAATGCAGTTTAGATGTACATACTATCTTTGTTCTCATTTTCCATTTGGAACATTGGCCACGTTCTGTCTGTATCCTTAGGTATATTGTACTGTCATCCCAGAGATCCAACTTGAACCAATGGTTGGGTTAGCTGAACGGGCTTGTTACCAAAAGGTTGCTGGTTTGAATCCCAGGACTGACAGGAAAACATGCATGGCTGAGGTGCCCTTGGGCAAGGCAATTAACCCCCAACTGTCCCTACTGCTCACTACTGGTGTGTATGAGTGGGTTAAATGCAGAGGTCAAATCCACTGCTCACAGTGTGTGTGTGTGATCACAGAGATTTAATCTTAACACTGTACTAGTGAGGAAAACAGAATGTCCAGCATAGAATAGTGAGAACAGAAAAAAAGAGGAGTCATGCTGTCCAATCAATAAAGAGTAAACTGCAAATGCACCCTGTTACCGTCACAATTATAACAAGTATTTTTACAATTGTTCAGTGAATGCTAAATGTTTGCAGTTTTAGGACTATATTCACTATTTTATGGAGTATCTCCCAAAAGTCCCTTGAGCTATTCTGACATACCGAGATGTCACGATACTCTTATACTGTTTTGTCAGCGCTTCTGCCAGGACTGGGGAATTTGGCCGCCCTGCTGGCCATTCTGTGTATTTCATGCCACGTGCTTCTGTTTTGGTATTGCCATGTGCTTCTGTTTGTTCCTGTGTACTCCTGTCCCTGCCCCCACCTGATCCCTCTTATTACCTGGTTTGTTTCATTCAATCATCTGTCTCTGCTGTTAATTGTCCTGTGCATTTAAGTCCTGTGTTTGTACCTGTTCTTTGTCAGATTGTGACTGTTATTACCTGTGCCTGTCTTTGTGTGTTCCTGCCTTTTATGATTAGCAACCTTTTGACCGTGTTTACCTTGACCTGTTTTTTGCCTTCCGATTTGGATTTGTTGCCTTGTGGATTACTGGCTTTGACCTCGATTGTATTAGTTCTGACCAACCTTTTGCCTTAGGTATTGGATTTGTTTTCTCTGTGGATTTTTTTTGGTTTTGACCCTGGACTGGACTTTGTTTCTAAGGTCGCTTGATTTTTCTTGTAAACCTGACTATGAGAAAAGAGGGAGTTGTTGATTTTTCTAATAAACCTGACTATGAGAAAAGAGGGAGTTGTTGAAGGGGATCTGGGGAGGTCAAATAGAGTAGGCCAGTTGTAGTTGGTCTGAGATTTGTTTAATTTAGTAAAAAATAAAATAGTTGTAAGTTTTAGGTTGGTGTACATTTCTTAAATGATTTCTAACACAGTCTTTTTGAGGGAAACATGTCTTTAGATGCTGAGTGTTTCCTGTTAAGGTGTTATTGCGAGAATGAATCAAGTCTTCCATTAGAAGTTGAAGTCTGACTTTTAATATTTGTTCATTTGTTATTATCAAAAACGCTAAAAATTAGATATGAGTGCGCGTTCCACCTTTAAGAAATATCAGCTGCATCCTTTAATGCTTGGCAGAAAATTGCACCATTTTAGTCACTACTGTATAATTTGTTCAATCAATTAGGCAAATAAGCATTTCATTAGTACTCAAACATGTATGCCATAAACCACTTAATGTGAGCCTCCGTAGCATACAATGGAACTGAAGCCCCTGAAACCAGTAGCAGATGAACATTGTGAAGAACTGAGGAGTAAGATTCTGCACCATTAAAAATACAATCAGGATACAACTAGGCCAACATATTCATTAGAGACGTTTAATCAATAGATGAATTTATTGCTTCCCTTTTACCTCCAAATGAGGCATCAGTCTGATTAGCTCATCAATTAAAGTCAAATCTTCATTTTAAAGCTCAGTGTGTTCCCTCCCCTTGCGTACACGCACCATCTCTGGAATAGTTTTAGTCATGAAGAGATACCGCTTCCCCTTCAGGTTTTTACCAGGCCGCTGCTCCAACCCGATGCCCAGGTACTCAGCCTCATCTCCAAACTCAGGCCATGGAGTCAATCCTGGCCCATTTGGAGACCTGTCACAGATGATACAAAGAGCCCAGGTCAGATAATATACTACAGAGACAAAAAAAAGCTCTATTAACTTAATATAAGTGATCAGAACTGCTTCTGTCAAAGACAGGTGAGACATTGTCTGGAGTTGCACGACATGAACCCTGTCACTCACCCAGTCCGAGCAAAGTTACCCCAATAGGACATGACATTTCTACAGAGCTGGTCCTCAGCCTCTGTGAACTGGCCTGAAAAAAGTAAAACACAACTTCAGACTGAATTTTACAGGAGACAGCTACTGCTATGCATGAAAATAATCAGTCCTTTTATGAATGAAAATAATTGGTCTTAATATTCCTACAGCGCAATGATCTTACGTCTACACAAATGTTTGGAATATTTGTGTAAATATTACATTTGCATTTAGTCCACTACAAAGTAAACAATATAAAAACAACAACTGCAGAAACAGAAATCTTGTCATTAGAAAAGCATTTCTTGTGTTGATTCAGAAGTCTGTTTAGGATCAGTGGCTTGCTGAAAAACTTGCTTGTGGTCAAGTGTTGTCATTCCAGAGGAGACCAGTTTTTTAACCAAAATGTTTTTCTACAATCTAGAGTGCATTATTCCGTACACTTCAACATAACCTTCAGGATGCTGCAAAAAGACCTCAACACATAGCGATGTAGATCCAACAACATTTTTTTTAACAATACATTTTTAACAGTTTGAGAACCTTTTAAAACATAAATATCCTTCTGACCACAAAGACCTATTCAGATCAAAGCAACGTAACAATGTAATTTTAGATATGACTTCATTACTTGTGTTTGTTGGTTAGGCTAACTAAAGGATTTTTTGCTTGTCAATAAGCAGATTTTTAGTTTAGCTATTATTTTTTACAACCGTCTACTTTACTTGTGAGGGTCAGTACACAATTCGCTTATTTCATGAATGTTCTCTCCGTTTTGTCATAATTATGGATGATGATGAATTTTAACTTTGTTAATTTGTTTTCAAAACTCAGAGGAAGCCACAGTTTTCATATGTAAATGTAAATCAAATGTAGTAGTTCATATGAAAAGTAATATGCTAATGCAGATTGATTTTGTATCAGATGTTAAAATATAGAGTGATGTGAACAATTGTATTAAAACAATGATATAATATTGTGGAAGTACAAAATTGTCTAGTTTTACTATTGCCTTGAGGACATAAGTATAGATTGTTAGCAATGATGTCAACTATATACAGTCTTTTTGCTCATCTTCATTAGGGACAGGAATCATTTTTGAGGATGCTGGAAATATAATTGACTTTTTCAACACTGTGATTACCAACATGAACAAAGAGATTACACAGGTGTGAAATTTAAAAACAAGTCTTTTCGATCCATTTGAAAAGAAGATCTCACCTGTAATCTTGATGTGTCCATTTGCAAAGCATGCACCAAAAACAAAATGAAGATCATCTGCATGGTCGACTCCCACAAAACTTGGCCTTTTCTTCTGGATTATGCTGGGAGGATGCTGTAGCTCATAAAAGTAAACTGGTGCAGCTTCTGATTGATGACAACAGAAAACAAGAGGAGTCACAGATTATCACCAGTCATCAGTGATTTTCAAACATGGATGGCAACCAATATTTTTTTTTTTTTTTATCAAGATTAAAATGAGCACTTGTAAAATTGTTTAGAAAACGCAGAATGTGCGAAGTTTGCCTGCCATGTTTAGTGAATATTAACTAACTATCTAACTGATTTCACTAATTAAAACTTTCTTTTGAAAGTACCACAAGTTCTGATTAGTTGTCCCGGTGCTGTCATTTTTAGATGTACAAAAAATATTTGCTCATTGCACTCTATTATTATATAAATGAACCTTTCAATAACAACATTTGTTTTTAAGATCTTTGTAATAAACCTTGGTGGATGATGTTATTACATGTGATTCTGAATAATGTGTGACCATTTTTTTCCCTTATTCTGACAGTTACACAACGATGTAAAACTCTTAAGAGGCCATGTTTAATGAACTCTGTCAAACTTAAACTAATACATTCTTACCTCTATGGTAATTTGCTAGTTTGAGAGCAGGGATGTTAAACAATATATCTGCCAATAACTCTCTGAAACCATCTCGGATTTTTATCCTGTCACTAGATGTGCCAATGTACTCATCCAGTATCAGTTCTTTGATCCAGGTTTCACTTGCCTGTAAAAAGCAAGCATAAACATAATGCTACTTCATGTCAAAGTAGAGTGTTCTCTCCCTAACACACCCCTTTCTCATGTTCATACTGGAAAAGGGATCACTATATTACGTTTATATACTGCATTATATCATTATGGAAATGGACAGTGCTATAAACTTTAACCAATGCTTAACAATGAGTTTCCAGTATTCCTTACATCAGGGTACACCGCCAGGATTGGTCTGACATGATCACGATCCATTCCATCAGCCCATTCTGGAGGGGCAAAATACTGTAAGAAACAAGTGGCTTCATGAGCAATGTTCTTCTCTCGACACAGTTCAACATAAGTATTTCTCAGCACTGGATATGGTATGTTGTATTGCTTAGTCATATGTAATTCTCCAGCATTTGGAAAGTGCAAGTCTGGAAAGAATTGTGCAGTCCCACATATTATGTAAACAATCTTGATGGGGAATTTTGAGGTTATTCATCTCCTCAATGTCATTCCCTATATAATTATTTTAGTTTTGCCGTCTATGTATCTCAAAGTAATGTTATATTTGTGCTGTTTTATTTGAGTAACGTTTCTGTGTAATATTATACTTACACGGGGCAATAACCAGCCAGCCTCATCATTTGTCACGCCTGTCATTAGTGGTATCTTTTGGAACTCCTGATTCTTCATAAGTTCTTTCACAGGTTTTGGCAGAAACGTCCCGTCCACTGTGATTCCAAAGGTCAGCATGGCATTATTGGGCTAGGATCGCATACACACAATGTTAAATCTCTATTTGTATGCTTAAATTGTATAAACAATACATATACAGGTTAAAGTGGATGTATCACCTTTCAGTGAGTGATACGATATAAACATAATTAATATTCCTGCTTACAGGTGATACATACATTCATATCACTTCAAAACCATGAATTTCTAACCTCCCTGACAAATGCCGCAACATCTTCCATTGACCACTGCTTTATGCATTCAACAACCTTCTTTGTGCTGCTGATGTCACAACCTGATGCGTTGGCCACATGCTGTGGAATGAGTAACAGAAACATGTATTGACAATGCATTCAAAGATTTAATTGACCTTCACTTAAAATGAGAGTGGGATATGTTATGTACCTGGGCCACTGGTAAAGGGTTGGGGTTCTGAATTGCATCCATTAATGCAACACCACTCTGTGCAATTGCACGATGGAAAAGGCCAGCTGATAATGGAGAGAGAAGCTTGCAGACAAACAGTACAAAAGGAAAATACTCAGTGTTTATTCAAACATGACGACCAGAGATGGGTAACACGGACTGTTACAATTAAGCTGTAAGATACATTACATTACATGAGACTGGTAGACAAGATTAACATATGGTACAGTATAATTCAATGGATGCAGCACACAAAGGACTGACGAACATCGCTACTTAGCAGTAATATAGGAGGACCTGCTGACATTTTATTGGAGGGTATGATGGAATTAGGTATTTTTAGGGATTATGATACCTCCGTACCTGCATGGACACACTCACTCCTCCAGCAGATTCTCCAAAGATGGTGACAGAATTAGGATCACCTCCAAAGTTGTGGATGTGTTCCTGGACCCAGCGAAGTGCGGCCACCTGGTCCAGTACACCATAGTTACCAGGGGCATGTTCATCTCCTGTGCTGGAGGAAAAACAGAACAATTCATGTTTATCACACAGGACCTTGTACATTATTATCAGTGTAATGATAACTTGAAATATTCAGGAAGTGTCATCCTTTGGAGTAGCACCACAATGGGTTTCAAACATATCCAAAGGGTTTAAAAAATGTTCTTGAATCACAAAGGTGCGTAAGTTCAGCACAGGGATTCAAATGGACCCCTGATGTGAGAAGTGCTGGTGGTACTTGAGACTAATGCCGTTATGATATAGGTGATGTTTGTATTGTATGGTAGTTTGATTCTGAGAAAAGTGAGAGCAAATTTGGCAAAGTACAACACATTAGCATTTTATAGAGCTGAAGTGGTCATATATGTGCTCTGTCAGTGCTTTGTGGAACTCTATTGTATTCTGCTGTTTTCTGGAATGTTTAAGAGTTACCTGAAGAAACCCAGTATACCCAGTCTGTATTGGATAACCACTACAACAACATTCTGGTAAGATGCCAATACAGATCCGTCAGTAACAGAAGCAGAACCCATGGTCAGTCCTCCACCGTGAATCCAAACCATGACCTAGGGGACACAAGAAATCAAACAGTTTACTGAGAAACTTGATGATGAGTTACCAGAATTATCAAAGCATCCGGATAATTACACTACAATGTTCCTTTTGAGCACTGAAACCCAGGCAGAAGACAACATAGTGAAATGGCGTGTTAGAGTGGATTTATCTTCAAATGGTTAACAGATCAGTGGATGCTAATTCTTTTGGATCTCAGGGAGACAGTCCATGCTCCTGTTTTATGCAGTTATGAGGAATACAATTGTCACACCTCTGTCTTTACCTCCCTGTGTTACAGCCTTTCACTGCTTGACTTTTCCAGCCTGTTAACCACTGGCTCATTCAACTCACGACCTGTTAATCACTTCTACCTGTTTCTTGTTCATTTGGTCATTTAGCACTTGGGTAAACTGTACAGTGCTTGTGCCACTTTTTTCCCCCTTGTCACTCTTTGTTTATACTCCTTTAATCACTGTACCCAAGATTTACAACAGAGGGTTTTCACAGCTTAGTAACTGAAAGAAATAATCATAATTTCCAGCAGCATACTATAGTTCTTTCCTTGTTTCAGCAAGTCCTTCCAATTCACTGATTATAATATAATAACCTTTTATGATCAAAAGATAAAAATCCTGTTATATAACAATATACAACTAATTTTACATAATTATGAAGGACAAACTTGAGATTTCTTTTTTACATTACTTAAGGTTTTATAGCGTACTTAGAGAGAGAGCTGCTTTAGCTAATCCTGGGATGTAAAACAAGACAGAAGCAGTGTTCGGACTTACAGGTAGTTTGGCATCTTCACCAGGTTTAGATGGTGTGTATATGTTAAGGTAGAGGCAGTCTTCTGATATATCAGGAACTTCCATGGTGAGAGACAAATTAGACATCAGTGTACGTATCAGCTGTACATCTTGCATACACCTGGAATAAATGATGGATAGATCATCTGAGGCTCAATTTGTCAAGATACAAAAGTGAAAACCCGATTTCCGAATTTCCAATCCTGTCACAAAATCTCACCATCATTTAAAGATCATGTTACTAAAAATAATACCACAAGTTTCCTAACTGCTATTGAACCATATGATTAAAAGAGAAGCTCCACACTTTCCCTCTACTCAGGTACAGAGTTAATGAGCCTCCAGGTTAAATTTCCCCAAATGGCCCAAAATGGGAACACTAACTCTCCCAGCCGCAGGGTATTGCAGTGGCAGTGTCTAAAGATGCAACCATTTTTGACTCTCTGGCTTTTTTCATATCTTTTCAGGTCTTACTTCTCAAGTAGACAATTTGGATCTATACCAGTCTTTACCAGTCTTTCCAAGTTAAACTGGTAAACTGTTTTGGATGATGGAAATTGCTACATTATGTGAAGCAGACTGGTTGTGTTCTGGGGTCCAGTTGTTACATGGCCATTTTTTGTTTTAAAAGACCATAATGCTTTGTAAAATAATTAAAATAATTATTAAAATATTATAAATGACAAAAAATATTATTATAATTTAAATCATATAATATTATACAATTGTAGAACTGAAGAGAATGCAACAAACAATTATTTTACACAAACATGTCGGCCCTATTGTGCATAAGTGTGCTCTTGACTGTGCGTAGATTCTGTTCTTACCTAAGAACAAATCCCAAATAAGAAAACATTGGTGAATGTCAGAAAACTGTGTAAGTGTGTTTTAAGAACAAATGTCTTCTTGAGAACGGTTGATGAATGAGGCCCAATGAATTGGTAGTGAAAGTTTTTTTCAAGGTTTTAAGACCCTAAAGAATAACATGCATTAAAAAGATATGTTAAAAAACAAACAAACAAACAAACAAAAAAGAAAGAAAACCAGCAGTGAATAGCACACCAGTCACTGGTCTACTTACAGACTTGCTTGTTTGCAAAAACTACAGCAAGACAGTAGTTAAACTAGCATATGGATCAATACACAGTAGAGTCTGTGTACACCATATCCAGTAAACTACTTTTTCAATATCAAATCAGGTTATAACCCAACCATGATCTGATGGAAGGCTAAAAGCCATTATAATAGAGTGCACTTGTGTTTGCCTTAGATCAGGGGCCAGAAGATTCTTACCAAGAGGGGTAATTTAAAACACAGTGTTGGGAGGGATTTTTTTTATTACCCACACTACATTACCTATGCAATGCTTACTTAGTACAAGGTTACTGTTAAGTTCCAGATGTTGTATCTTTTCCATAGTATTAACCTTAACCTTGGCATATGGTTAAATTAGATTAGATTAGATTAGATTAGACTCAACTTTATCGTCATTGTGCAGAGTACAGGTTCAAAGCCAATGAAATGCAGTTAGCATTTAACCAGAAGTTCAAGAGAACAGTATTATTTACAGATAAGTTCAGCATACATACAGATTGTTATATATGCATAATATATTGAATATGTTGTGCATAAAGGTGCAGTGGACAGAGTTGGAAAGGGGAGTGTATATGTAAAGGTTGTATATACCACATTGACAAAATATGTACAGTTGCTTGTATGTACAATATAAAAAATAGTGATCTGAATGGTGCTCTGACTCATCAGTGTTCAAGGGGAGGCGTTGCCTGATGCCACTCTTCAGTGCCTTAGTCCAATTATGTGAACTATATGAATACTGATCATTGTGTATTCCCTCTGGGTATAAAATGATTTGATTTGTCTCTTTTGTTTGTTAGAGCTGTTGATAAAAACTGATTGGGCACCTGCTGATTACATCAGTTCCCTGCACAAATGCAAATAAGTCTCATGTTTGGCTGATTTCTTTATGATGACATCACTGGGTAGGTAAGTAGCAATTCTACAATGTCTGTTTTTACTTCAGCAGCAACAAGAATTATTGGACCAGGGGGCTATACCACTAAACCACCTTAAGTTATTCGGGATTTCTGGGCGCTAACTGGCTTCACTAAAACCAAGAATTCCAATTTGGGTTTAATTATTATTGTGACAGAGGTTAACAAGATAAATCAAATATAAATAACAATACAAAAGACATTTTTATGTTAGCTCTTGACAATATTTAAGATATAAGGCCTTCATTTGTGGCACTGCATAAAGTTAAATCAAAATAGAAAAGACCCAACACAGGCATGCTATTGGGGATGGCTTTGCTTTTAAATGTTTTGGACCCATTTAAGTTTTCTGAATTCTTCTTTGTCATCATCTCAATATTATCCTCACTACAGAATAAGAGGCCTAATTGTTTGGTGAGCGGCGTGTTCTGCACGGTTTTCAATACTGAATAAGATGACGCACACTTCCAAAAGTTTCGATTGGTTTAAAGAGATTCAATGCGCTCAGAAGCTAGTGTCAGTCCGCTCTGTTACCAAGTTTCGCATGTAGCTTAAGAGCGATATGCCCAATTAAAAGTGAGTTAATATCCTGATAGTATGTAAAACTAAACATGCTAACTTTAGCACAACCGTCTCTGCTCATAATAGCAACCTCATAATGGCAGTGAAACCCAGTGTGATTTTGCGTGGTGATGCCCTTATTGTTACCCAAATATTTTACACATGTTGTATAAAATAAAGACATATGATGCAGGCTTCCAGCGCTCCAAAAAGACAACAAAAGTTGAAAAAAAAAAAAAGACATAATGGGCAAATGGTTAATGAGTGTATCGCAGTCTTTTCAAGAATCAATTTTTCATAACTCAAAGATCGTAATTTATCGCTCTTTAGGATTCTTCGTCGGGATTATGTCACTTTTAATTAATGTCACTGTTAATGCATTTAGCCGGATGTAAAATGCTATTAAATATGTCTAAATATAATTAAAAAATGAAAATTAAAATGACGGGTAATAATAATTATGCCGGAATTTTTACGACCCTGTCCGCCAAAATGACGGACATCAAGAAAGTCTGACGCAACCTCTTATACTACGCTTACTTTCCATATCGCTGCCAGTAGTCAGGCTTGGTATAGCTACATAAATCTGCGATAAAAACTGTCGTTAAAGCAACACGAGACAAAGATAAAGTCCAATACGGCCAATGTGCCCTGGGGTCGGAGAATCGCCATACAACCCACTGCCTTGTTTTACGTGCAGGAGACTTACATGGGAGGTTGCTCTGTGGCTTTCTTCACTCCTTCCCATCTCTCCACCGGCTCCGGTGGAGCCAACCTCAAGGGACCCAAAGGCGGCTTTGCAAAAGGCACACCCAGATAACTGTGGACAAGTGTCGCACTCCCCTTCACAAGCATGTATTCACCTTCAAGAGCTCCTAATGTGGTCTGGACGACAGGTGCTGGTGTGAAAACAAAACGACAATTTCACTTAGATGACTGTGACTCTGTAGTAGGCCTATGAAAACATCTGTTGTTGTCTCGTGTGAGAAACCTGATGTTCTACACAAGCCTGAGAGACTGTTCTCTATTAAAGCTATGTTCCGAATATTTTATGTAATGTTCAATGTGGAATATTGTCACTGTGAAAAGACAGCCCTGATTCCAAAAGATGTGTAATTCATGTCAAAATCTTACTTTTCACTGTGCTCAAAATCAAGCAGAACAACCCTAGAGGGTTTTGTGCACTTTTGTGCACTTTGCTCCAGAGGGATTATGCGAAGTCATATAGTTTTAGAGCGAAGTATATGTAAGGCTAAGGCCGAACAAATGTCTCACAGTCGCAGAATCCCAACAGGAGAATAATCAAAACCATGTTTTGTGCACTTTGCTCCAGAGGGATTATGCGAAGTCATATAGTTTTAGAGCGAAGTATATGTAAGGCTAAGGCCGGACAAATGTCTGACAGTCGCAGAATCCCAACAGGTGAATAATCAAAACCATGTTTTGTGCACTTTGCTCCAGAGGGATTATGCGAAGTCATACAGTTCTAGAGCGATGTACATGTAAGGGTACGGCAGAACAAATGTCTGACAGTCTCAAAATCCCAACAGATGAATAATCATTTTAGTGCCCGAATGAAATGAATTCACCAGAAAAGCATTGTCACTGAGAGAACTAATGCAGGAACATTTGCATCCAAGCGCACTTACCATTAGTTGCTGTTGACGTGCTCAGATTTTTGAGGACTATTGTAATGCATATTACTAACAAGCCTGATTTACCCCCCATAGCGAAGAGATATGCGAGTAACAGCACGACCTGTTGAAACTTAGTCGAACTGCGTATTCACTGCCGTTAACGTTCTACAGGTTAAATGAGGCTGCATCAAGGGAGGAGCATGACATCAAGAAGGGTGCCAGGTGCTCTTATCGAACGATCACGTTTTTTTTAACAAAATAATCCTCTTTTAAAGACTTTTACGCAGTCTGGTTGTAGCGTAAAAGTCTTTAAAGCGTACATGATAAAAAGTTAGGCCTATTTAAAAATCTTGTTCTCAACTACGGGCGGATTCTTTAAGGAAATCACACCATAAATGGAGGATTCTTCAAGAATTGGTCAACCGAACTCTCCCTGTTTTTGCACTTTGCTCCAGAGGGATTATGCGAAGTCATATAGTTTTAGAGCGGAGTATATGTAAGGGTAAGACCAATCATTCGGCCTTATAGCCCAATTCCAACACGACAAAGTGACAATTTCAGTTCAGCTGTTTCTTTCATTACCCGTCAAGAGATGGGTTAATATTTACAGTTTAGTCAAAAGGGAGAGAAAGTTTGAACTCCCCTGTCTGATTTGCTGGTACACTTGTGAACTAGAAGATTTTTTGAAAGCATATATTAGGAGACAATCCCTGTATTGTACTTTCTGACTTTCTAATACTTAAAACCGAATAACATACAACATAAGGTTATGTTTTACTGTCGGCATTTAACAATAGCGAGAACATTTTTCAGTATTTGTCGACGGCTGTACAGTTACTGTGACTCAAACCACGCCCGTGTTTATGTCGTATTTGAGGACGTACATAGCGTAAAACGACACGTGGGTTGTAATGGTTGTGTAGTAATGGCTTCGGAGATAGTCCTTCTTGGAGTTAGCGATGGGCTTATTACGCAAAAGAAACTGACAAGTTATTTCACAAACAAATTAGGAGACGTTCCGGTAAGACTCGTTCAAGTTTGACATATAAACTGCTTTTGAACCAACAAGGCGAAGACGTAGCTAAGTCAGTAGCCAGTGTCTAATGTTGTTGCACAAGTGTTCGGCAATTTGTGCAAAACTGGCTCTGGATTAGCTAGATGACAGCAGTAGTCGACCAATATATGGGTCGTACAGCTAAGGGAGGGGTCAGTGAGTAAAGGTAGGATAAGCATTTAGTGAATGAACACACGATTAGCTCGCCGACGCCAGTGAGTTATCACCTGGAACTGTGGCTAACGTGAGCCGGACATCATGTAGGATACTTACTTTAGTACGGTAACGGAACGTTAATCAGAGAAACACGCTTGACTGTAAATGTGATGTGTAGTGTAAGTTTTGTATTCACGTTGTGTACTCAACAGAAAAGGTGTACCATGGAAAAATAAAATGTAGCAGTATGGTGCAAGCACCAGAAGGTAACGAATTTCCTTTTTAGCTTCATGTGGGCCAGTGGCGCAATGGATAACGCGTCTGACTACGGATCAGAAGATTCTAGGTTCGACTCCTGGCTGGCTCGTGGTCATTTTTCAGATCCTTTATTCGTTCAGCATGTATAGTACTTGCAGCTCAGTGTGAGTCACATATGCGTGTGGTACAGTCCGATCCCAACAAGCCAGAGGACGTCAGGACAGAAAAAGAGGAAAATATGAACCTGATATACATAAAGTCATTTTTACCATATTTTCATTTTTACGAGGGCGAAAAGAACAATGAGGAGTGAAATCACTTTTCCAATGTTCGGTGTGAATTATGGAAGAGAAAAATTTAAACTATAAGTGATAGACTATAACAAAACGGCTAATTTGAAAAGCAAAACCATTGTTCAGCTTTTCATTGTTAATAACGGAAAAGCACATTCAAAATGATGTTGTTGGCGGACCATACAAGCAGCAAATGCTAAGCCTCAAACCAAACGAATGCATAACAAAAATAGGTAAACCGGGACCCCCCCCCCCACCCCCAAGAGAAAAAAATCAATGATTAGTGATGTCTTATTTGATGTCTCAGCACTAAGCGCCTTTGAATTTCATTCCACCACCCTGAATTATCATGGATGTGTATGTACTCGAAATCGGTGTTGTGTAAAGCTGTTTAAATGCTGTGTTGCTATTTTAGGACCCGCTGCCCTTGATATCACTGCAGTACCCGAAGTGCCGTCTTTGTGATGGGATCCTCTCTCATGTTGTGCAAGTGTACTGCCCTCTTGAGGCATCTCCCCATCATCGCACCATTAACGTTTTTGCCTGCACGTCAGCACAGTGCTATGGGAAATCTGAGAGGTAAATGACTCTTTAGACGTAAGCTTGACTTTATTTAATTAACTTTAGTAAGTTATTTTTAATACATGTAGGCAGCTGTGTATTAATTTCTTCTGCTTTGCCACTAGATACACACAAAACTGGTAAGCAACTGGACACATAATGTGTATAGTTACATAAAACTTCTGTGTCAGTTTTTCATTGGGTATGTTGCCAATACTCTGTCTGTATTCCCAGCTGGAGTGTTCTGCGCTCCCAGTGCCTAGAATCAGAGATCAAACCAGTGCAGGGAGCAGATGGTGTACCAGTGAAGGAGAGTCCGATGTCCAGCACAGACTGGTGTGAGGACGCTGATGACTGGGGCATGGGCAATGAAGACACTGAAACTGGTGCTGTAGGGCAGATCCAATCGGCCGCTCAACCTCAAAATATCCCTCCATATGGACTGGATGTCACTTGTAGACTACAGGACCTTAGCATTGAAGGAAGAGAAGAGCATTGGCCTAACCAACCCGCTTTTCAAGCCTTCTACATAAGTGTTGTCAATGAGACAGACTTTGATGGACATATCAGTGTAGATCACGCCAACAGACTGCTGAAAGAATATGAGAAAAGAGAGGGAATTGTTGTAGGGAATTTAGGGAGGTAAGATACCTCTTTGTCCCTAAATGTGAGGAATAAATGAAGTGCTGCGTCAGTTGAAGTAATTTTTAAGTGGGTTTATTGTATTGTAATTTTATTAGCTCGGAAGGGCCAGAAGAGGAGAAATATGAGAAGACCAAAGCAAGACATGGGGATGCAGTTTTCTCCAGATTTATGAAGAAAATCTCCCTCTGTCCAGAACAAGTGTTACGGTTTGTTGTTAGATTTATAAAATTACAAATGTTTGTCACCACAGTTTTTCCCTAATTATATGCTGTGTCAATATGATCTGACAATTATGGCCTTTGTTATAATAACCAGATACAGTCTAGATGAAGTCTATAAGTTGAAATTATGTGTTGCTAGTATTCTAATTGTAAAAGTCAAATATATAAGAGTTATGAAGTGTCATAGACACTGGATAGGTATGCAGCCAAAAGAAATAATGGTTGACAGTGAAGCATCTTGATCTCACAGATCATCTTTGTTCACACCAGCCAGCAAATGGTCATTAAATCCTTCCTTAAGGTCTCATCTTTGTTTGGATGTGACTATCAAAGTCTGAGCACTAACTATCACTGTTAAAACAAAATTCATTTTCCTCTTACTTTACAGATACAGTTGGGGTGGATCACCTTTGTTCATTACAGAGCCTCCCTCGAATATGAAGCAGATGGTGCCCCCCTGCTCTCACTGTGGCAGCCCTCGAGTGTTTGAATTTCAGCTTATGCCAGCCATGGTCAATTTGCTCCATGGTGCAGATTCAAATTCAGGTATGTGTGTGTCATTATAGAGGACTCTTGCTGACAGTATCCTGCATGGTTTTATTACTGGTATCAGATGATGTATACCTAACAGGTCTATTTAGATAAATCAGCACTTAAACTTTTAAGTGGTAATGATATTTCATTAAAAAAGATGTTCTGACTTTTTCAATTATTTTACATATTTTACAGTTCTGTATTAATGTCTGTGTCCTTTTGCACCATTAGGGCTGGCTTTGGAGTTTGGAACTGTCCTGGTATACACTTGTAGGAGCAGTTGTTGGACCTCTGGATCAAATGTGCCACTTCAAGAATACATTTTTGTGCAAGCAGACCCAGACCAACATCTTTTTAAATAATGCTTCAAAATAAATGGATTTTTCCAGTTAATTTAAACTTATTCATTGTGCTTTGTCCATTAGTTTGTCCATCGTTACAAATTAATTTGTTGTTGCTTTCCAAGAAATGCAAAGAAAAGGTGTCTCATACTTGAACCACATTTGAACTAGTTGGATATGAATATTGCACTGCTTGTCCAACTGCAGTGTGCAACATTACCAAATATTCTGGAGAGGTAGCCTTCATTCAGGAGAGCATTTGAATCCTTTCCCAGAGATGGGTGCATGTTTGATGTATAATAATATATGAAAACCACGTATTAAATTAGAGTCTGGCGGTGGGATTCAATAATGAGTCCCCCATGTTTTACACTTCTTTTAAACCTCAACGTTAGTGGTGTAAAATGTATGATCAGATCAGTTCCAGGTAAAAAATAATGTTGATAACAATAGGAATAACTTAAAAAAAATTAGTGAAGTAGTTAAAATTTAAGTATGGATCATAGTATATTGTTTGAGCACTCGTTGACTTCTTGCTCACGGTCCTAATGGAACATTGAACGACTGGTAGCTAGGCACATCCGCCACTTGCAGTACTGCAACTCACCAGTTAACTGCGCGCATTTTCTGGAGCAGGCCTGCTGAAGTGCAAGCTAAACCATCTTTCTCGCGAGTAAGGACGCCATTGCAGCGACAGCTTTCTTCTCGCGAGGAAGGACGCCATTATCGGATTCCTTACAAACAACACGAGAATTCATCATTCACACGGTAATATAACCCAAACTGACACAGTACGTATCTAGAGGGCTAGATGAATGAACACTGTCGCGTCAACGTAATGCGTTTTAAAAACTGTTCTTGTCATCGATAGTCGCTCAGGTCCCTCATACATGTGTTGTTGGAGGCCACATATGGGTTACGAGGCCTACATCCCATTCCCTTTCTGGCTTGCATTTTGCAACGACCTAACGTTCAAGCTAACTACTTTTTAGCTAGCATCCCATGTTAGGCAAACCTCTACATAAGTCGTTAAACTATTTTGTATGTTAGCTAAGGTAGCGTTTCGTTCGTGTGCTAGGACCGTTTATCCTCCTCCTAAGTGGCTGGTGCATGCAACCATATAATAAATTGATAGCGCATATAGCTTTGTTTTCGATGAAATCCCATCTTTGTAAGCTAACGCTAGCTTTCAAATGGATTAGCAAGTTTGGTCGGCTAAGTTTTAACAAGCTAAAACGATAGTCAAATTAAGTCATTGCCAGCTTAGGTATTTCCCGTGCTTCAGGCTATTTAAGGCAAGTCACCAAAGTCGGTATTAATCACAGAAATAAGTATTTGTGTCTCCATATGGTCGAGTGAGCTAACTTTAGTTGACTGATTAGCTTTCACGTAATCTTCGATGTGCTCGCTCGAATGATTGCGTTGACCCTAGTTGTTTACAAGTTTATTGCACGCCCCTTTTTAGAAGCAGATTTTGTCGTCTATATTTATGCATTCCAGCACTAAGTTGCGACACATAGCATCGTTTCCTCCTGAGGAGTAGTGAGCTTCGGTTGAACTTATAGTCTCTGTGTCTTTAGTACTACTTAAAAGTAACGCCAGTGGGCACTACTCAGATCTCTGATGTGCCCTAACCATAAGACGTCCCCACCCCCCCAAAAACACAATTTACGGAGCTGACCTGCATGAAAGCAAGCCACTCCTCGGCAGATGTTATGTATTTATCACGGCAATCTTTCATTAACACTCCAGTGACATATCAGAAGGGCTTGAGATCTAAAGCAATGTCGAGATACCAACGTCTACATAAAGACATTTCGGGGTGTAACGATTCCGACTGTTTACAGTATAGCCGCACCGACTCAGTCGATACTAGCGTCTCTGTGCCGGTAAACTCCGACACGACACAGGCATTTTTATTAGTTGTTTCGAAACGCTATCAAGCTAGTTTTCTTTCAGTGTGTACATCTCTCTCTCTCTCCCTCCCTCTCTCATGAAGAACATGTTTTTTTCTGCCTGTCGGTCCTATTGACGGAGGTGCGTCCTCTAACGCCTCCAAACCAACCCACCGAACTTCTTGCATGTAGCAAGTCCCGTCAGTTGTCGGGTGGTGAACGAATTTGGGATGCATCAGCAAACGCGCATAAGCTTTACAGTAATTCCTTAATAAAAATAATTGCTTTAAAGTCTTATTTTAACTTGACTGTTTTTTTGTGATTTGCTAAGAAACATGCAATATAACACACGAGACTCCACACAGAGTTTTATAATGATCAGCAAATGTGAAGGAGCACATTGTGACGCAGCCTGCATTTTATCTCGCTCTCCCATTATTGGAATGTAATTTATACATACACGATTTTTCCTTGCAAGCAGTTGCAAGGATAACGTAGAATTTAAACTCAATTTTCGCTCTACAGGGAATCGCATCGCATTGTATCGAAACGCATCATATGGCATTGAAACAGGGCTGAATCGTATTGTATCAAATCCCTGGGTGCTTTACAATGTATCTTTCATGTATTAGTGTGTAGTTCACTTATCGAGATGCGCTCTGTGTCGGTCACAGGAGAGATACCCCTAAATGACAGACTTAAACCTCATTAACGATTTCATTGTCATAGATCCTATACAGAATGTATGTGTGCTTTTTCTTAATGCCATCCATCGAGCAATCTCTTAAGATGTCATATCACCAGAGTGTTTGCACATTTTACTACAAACATGCACAAGATGAGTTTGAAATAGGCCTTTATGGAGGACTGACAAGATGAACATGAAATCAGTTATGAAATGAATTGTTAAATACTTGTATTTATTTTGAGATGTGTTTCAAATACCCAGCACTCTGATCTTTTTTGTAAGGATTGGTTGAACAAGAATTGATCGTCTTAACTCTCTGCGCACACTTACTTTGACTGATAGGAACAAGAATAGGTGCCATATAGTCTCATTCAAAATACATGTATGTCCCTGCTTTTCAGGTTTGAATGATGTCAGAACAGGATTTGGTGGAGATGGTCCAGATTGCTGTTGAAGATTTGAATCATGAGGACCAGCCAGGTTTGTCATGTAATTCACAGAACTTTTTTTCAACAGAAAGTGTCCTTAAATACATTTTGTGTAGTGACAGATTCATCGACTTAGCACAAATCTAAAACGAGCAGTAAACAGTTAACACAATAACTCACGCTAAATATATGTATTGAGAAGTACTGTCCGCTTCTCTGATTGGTTTAGACGAATTGGAGAATAATGAGGATGGCGGTAGGCCACAACGCAAACGAGCAAGGTTGGAAAGCAACAACCAAGATGCGTCTCTTAAGGTAACAACTGGCATTATGTGTGTAAAGTCCTGCATTACTTGTATAAGTACAGGGAATCAATACCTTTAAAGGCCTAGGCTAATCTTTTAGAACTTGGTGCAACACCACAAATTATATAGTCTAACCACTTCTGGCATTAACATTTCCTTGTATACTGTACTAAAATGGAGCTCATTCGCAATGACATACAAATTTCCCACATGTTATGTGCTCTCTTGTGCTCTTTGTCTGTTTTTCTCATTCGGCAGTCATTGCTTTGTACCATCAGTCAGACTATCTGTCAGCGTCTTGACAGTATGGAAGCTAAGCTGCAAGTTTTGGAGGCCACATGTAGGGCCCTTGAGGAGAAGCTGGATGCTGTGACCAGTAAAAATCAGGGGCCCATTCAGGTGCCCATGGTAGCAGGATCTCCTCTGGGGGCCACACAGACTTGGAACAAAGTGCGCTGGTAAGCAGAGGACAATGGTTTTACTACATCCGAGAAAGCCCTTCTTTTTCACACTTTCCTTAGCTGGAAATTTGTGAGAAAACAGTTGTGTAGCTCGCATAGGTTTGGATAACTTTGTTGACCTTATTGCCTTCTGTAGTCAAGTCCTTTCAGAATGGTCGAATGACAGAGAAACTACATTGTGTTTTTTTCTGTATAGCCCGTGTTTGACTTTTGTGATGACAGTTTTGAAGGGCAAGTTTTGGGTTTGTTTCAGGTTTAGGATTTAGTTTTACTGAGCAGTTACGGAAGAGGGCAGACAAAGGATTGACTAAAGATACATACAAAAATATTAATAAAGGCAGACATTAGCAGAGAAAGACTTTATTTAACTGAAAGAATGTTCTGAACACTGATGAGTTTGTTGTCCTTGCCAATAGTGTTGTGCCCCAGACAAATGTGATTGTCAGTGGTGACCGACCAAAGGGACCCCAGGAGGAGAATATCACACGCAGCTCAGAGTCACTGGAGAACCTGCTTAGCAAGTGAGTGGTAGTTAGGTATCAGTTGTTTACTATCAAAATACAAAGTTTAAAGACTTGTTGCATGTCTGTGCGCTCTTTGATTCATGTGTTTTTATGTATTTTTTCGAATACCTGTGTCTTTTGGCTTCACAATGAATATTTGTCCTCAGAATTTTCACAATAAGTAGTTCAGTGTACACAAGAAGAATTCTGTTCTGTACAGAAACAGTCTGAATGTAGGATAGTAAGAAACCCTCAGCATTCAGGGTCAAAGATATCTCGTATTCCTGAGATTCCTATGTTTTATTCCTAACAGTACTGTGGGTGGGCGTAGAAAAAACACCATCCTAGTGAAGGTTCCAACGCAGGAGGACAGTCACGAGGACCAGGAGAGCGGCTCAGAAGCCAGCGACTCGGTGTCAAACAGCGGACAGAACGCAGTGCAGAACTCCAACAACGTCACCCTCATCACCCTTAATTCAGAAGGTATGATTACTCCCAGCGTGCACAGATACTCACAGGTCCCCCTGGAGAAGATAGACACTTACACTCCAAAAGTCACAAGTCAGGAGAAGAACTGCTCTTTGTAAAATATGAACAGGCTTTGAGTGGACTGAGCTCATTAATCAAGAGCAAAGCTCTCTCACTTGAATCAAGAGCATTTTCTTTTTAATTAGGCTGTTGTAAACCAGGCTCTTGACAGCTTGTGTTTGTTACTTAATGGACTGTGTGATTTGTTGCATCTAATGATGCAGAGATTCGTCATATTTGTGATTTTTTGTCCAGTAGTAGTGGTGTTTTAAGGCCATGCGTTTGATTTGTGTTTGAAAGTATGTTGGAGTTTGCAGGGCTGTGGCGTACATGAGTCTTGGGATTTATTTAGGCTCTCCAGTTTTTGGGTGTGTTATTTGGACTCTCCAGTTTTTGTGTGTCTGCTTAGGATCCAGATTTGGGATCATTGTAAAAGAAGCGTCAGGTGAAACATTTTTTGATTGAACGACGTGCATTTGTTTTTTTTTTTTTTTTTTTTTTTTTTATTGCTTGCCCTTTTTGAAGTGATTTTAAAAGATACCTGACTCAGATTCACAGCTTACCCAGTCAATACACAGAGCTTCAGCACTCACAGACAAGTAGTTGTATATCAGAAGCAACAGATCAGCCTACATGGGTCAGTGCCAGGGAACGACGAGCAGCAGTGAACATAATAAAATAAAACAAAATAAAATAAAACATTTTGTTATAGTACATGTAAAAAAAAAAAAAATAACCAAGTTTTAAAAGAATGTAACAGTCATTTAAAATGGCTGCTGTCTGCGTTTAGTAGCTTGATGGCAGAGAGAATGAAGGACTTGGAGTAGCGGTTTGTTCCCCTAAGGGGCCACATTATAACACCGGCCTGAGGACATTCCAGTGAACTCACTGGACAGAACATGGACAGACTGGCTTATGATTCTTTTTGCTTTCTGGGCCATCTGTTTCTCCCACAGGCAGCACACGTCTCGTTGCTGGACTCCAATTATCTTGGAGCAAACTCTCACGATACCATTTAGTCTGTTCTTGTCCTTCAAGGACAACCCATTAAACCAGCAAATAAATAAGAACGTAAGAAGACTTTCAAAAAACAATTGAAAAGAATGACATGAAATAGTATCACAAACACAGAAAGAGTTAAGCGTCCGCATTAAATGAATTCTTTGTTGTCCCCTCTTTGACAACCGACTCTGTGTTTACATCGAACTTGAGTTGAGAGTCGAACACTGTTCCTAGATACTTATATGTGTCAACAATTTGAACATCCTCACCATGTATAATGCTAACTTTTGGTTTGTCACAATTCTGCCTGAAATCAATGGTCAATTCCTTAGTTTTTGATACGCTAAGGTTGTGGAAGTTATCATCACACCATTTAACAAAGGCAGGTAGAGCACAGCCATGATCTGACTCTGAGCCCTGAACAAGAGACAATAGGGTGGTGTCATCAGAGAATTTCACAGGATGGCTGCCCTCTCGAGACGTCCTGAAGCTGTCTGTATGCATGATAAAAAGTAAGGGGGACAGGACACAGCCCTGGGGTGAGCCCGTATTTGAGACCTTGGTGCTGGACATATGTCCGTTGACCAAAACCTGCTGGATTCTGTCCGTTACAAGGTAATTTAAAAAAAAAGATGTGAGTCGTTCAATCAAAATATGAGGCTGCACCTTGTTAGACGCCGAAGAAAAATCTCACTTGAGATTTGGGTCTCTCGAGGTGCTTATACACTCTATCAAGCATGAAGAGTTTTGCATCCTCCACACCCTTACCAGCCTGGCAAGCAAACTGTAAGGAGGTCTAATTTGCCATCTTTGTGGGAGACAACCTTATCTTTTAAAATCTTCTCAACATTTTTCATGACAAGGGATGTAAGTGCAACAGGTCTAAAGTCACTTAGTTCCTTGGCATTTTTTAATTTTGGGATGGGTATCATAGTGGATGATTTCCAAATTGTAGGTATCTGGCCAAGTTTGGCACACATCTGGAAGAGTTTAGTGAGGACCTCTCTAAGCTGGTCAGCACAATGGCGCAAAGTGCATCAGGACCAGCAGCCTTCCTTATGCTCACCCTCTTAAATAGTGCTGTGACCCGTTGCTGAGATATCACAATATCATTCTCAGGTGCAAGAGACCCTTTAAGCATTTTCAGAGAACTCAGACCTATTGAAGCGAGAGAAAAACGATTTAAAAGTATTTGGCAAATCAGAACCGTCCACCCTATTTAAACCGATAGATTGTTTTGTCTCATTTGCACATTGATTAATGGAGGCCATTGTTTTAATCCCTTCCCAGGCTGCTCTAAGATTGCCACTGTTGCATTGCGTTCCTATCTTTTCCCTATGCTTCATTTTGGCCTGGTTAGCCTCATTTTGACAATGTTTATTGCCTATGAATGTATTCACAGACATAAGCCTCTTTAGTCAGAGAATTACAGCGAGACACTGTGTAATTCTGAAAAGAAAACCGGTTTGCTTTTCTGTTCCATCCCTCTCTCTTTGTGTGTCGTCTGCCTTGTCGCTCATGTTCCTCTCTTTGCATTTTACTTTCCTTTTGTTTTTTGGTCTAGTGCTTTTTTTTCCCCTATTGCTTTCGCTCATACGGCACTGATTGTTCTTGGAAACTTTCATTTAATCTGGCATTTTACCATCTGTCAACACCTCATGCTTCTGTCTTTTAGAGTGTCTTTTACTTCAGTGCTGTCTGTAGTGTTGTTCAGTTTTGCGTGGATCACAGTGGTACCGTCGTTATAATTTGCTTGTTTTCACGTTTGTTCTTCCCGGGCAAACTCAGCTGAGGTAAACAGTTCAACGCATTACAATTCGTGATGCTCCAGCTGCCCCCACCCCCCTTGCTTACTGGTGTGAGTTTCACCAGAGTCATATTTTTTCTTTCTGTGTGACATGTGGAACTGTGGTTTTATAAAAACACAGTAGAAATATACATAAAAAAAAAATAAACGTACGGTCAGTTCAGGAGAATTGTCATGTTTTAAGTCTCCTAGGAACCAACACATTTGTCCAGTGGACCAAATCCACTATAGAGGCCTTGTAATGTGTTTTCATGAGTGTCATCCACCAGGGGTTACTGTTGTACCAAGTCTTAGGGAGACACTGAATATTGTTGTGTTTATATCTGCAGCTGGAATGTCCTCTACCGAGCTGACTTAACTCATGTGCTCAGGCATTTGCAATTTTTTGATGCTGCCAGCATTAAATTCACTTAGTATCCAAATATTTTGAATGATCCATTTCCCCCCATACAGCTTTGTTTAATATAGCGTGCAGAGATTTATTAAACCTTTACAGTGTTGTGCTGGCGAGCTTTGCCTTACCCAGCTTTCAGCCTCTGAAACGCCAACATACAGTTTTCGTTGTGAAGCGTTTTTGCCACAGCTTAACGCATAAGACGAAACTAATTGCCCAGAATGGTTTTGTGTTCTTGCCATTTGGGCATCGTTGACTGTTGTTCATGTTGTCGTTTTCTCAGACTAACGTGACAGACCCACCTGAGCTACCGTTCCTCATTAAAGACTAGCAAGTTGAACGGTGTTCATCGTTGAAGCTTTTGCTAAACGCACCCCAATGCGGTCACCTCTCTTTCAGAGTCACTCCCCAAATCCTTAGCCATGGTCGCATCAGTAATTGCTCGCTGGACCAAGCAATTTTAATATGTAATCTTAACCAAGATGAGCTGTTAACGGTCCAGTTACTGTCAAAGCCCTCACCAACTGTCACTATGTTTTGTCCGTGTTTTTGCTCAAGCGTTCCCTTTGTTCGGGCATTCACCTGTATTTTTCCCATCATGCACCTTGTTACAGAGGACTACCCTAGTGGCACGTGGCTGGGGGACGAGAATAACCCAGAGATGCGGGTGAGGTGTCCAGTGTCGCCTGCGGACATGCTGCACATCAGCACCAACTGTCGCACGGCAGAGAAGATGGCGCTGACGTTGCTGGACTATCTGTTTCATCGCGAGGTGCAGGCCATGTCCAACCTGTCAGGCCAGGGCAAACACGGCAAGAAACAGCTCGACCCTCTCATGATCTACGGCATCCGCTGTGAGTCACCATCTTTAACCTTTTTTTTCTTCGACGCTGTCTCTCTCACCTTCTGTCCACCTCACTTTCTAGCTTTCTCACACTCTCTCTCTGTGTGTGTGTGGGTATGCGTGTGTTATGTTGGCTTCCAAGCCAATTTGTTGAGCCAGGTGATAGCGATAAGGAAAAACAAACTTGAATCTCGTGCTTTGAACTGATGATGTTGTTCATCAGTGCACAAGCAGTAATGTAAACCACATTGTATTAAAATATCCCAGTTTGTACTGACATACAAATGTAGACCATCTTGTACAGATAACTCAACAGGGCATTTATATGACAGGTTTGTTAACAAGAATGGGTTTATGAACAGTAAATTGTTCATAATAATAGATGGCCCGCAATGTTTCTTTTTTTTGACTGACCAAGCATGGCCTGATGATTAAAGCGGCTGCTTGGGCAGAATGCTGAGGGCATTCATTTCGCCTTTGTTTCATGTTCCCATGAGATGCTTGCAAGTCATGTTCCCATCAAAGGTGCTGAGTCATTTCTGACCTTGTTTTTGTTTTTTTAATCAAATAAACAGTTGTGAATTGGTTTCAGTTGGGAAAACTCGTACTCCCTAGATGTCAAGCTGAGTAGGAAATTCATGTCATTGAGTCACTTGAATGGTAAAGTATGTCATGGTGTAGAGTTTTTTTTTTTTTTGAGGAAATAACAAATACTTTAACGTGCTCACTTATGTGTGTATGTATTTGCCTGTAGCTTGGAATATGTTGTACCCAGTTCCTCATGCCAAGTGGAAGAAAAGAGATGGTGTGGAAATTAAAGTTGATACAGTGCCGCATGGCTTCCCTTCCGAGTGGATCAATTCACATACTCGTTTTGTTGGTCTGAACATGAGAATCGTAGGCTTCTCGCTCTCTCTCTCTCTCTCTCTCTCTCTCGGATTTTCTCTGTCTTTCTGCTTGGATTCAAACAAACACATTGAAAGGGACATAGAAACAGAGAAGTCACACATCACTGCCTTATCGATGCCCACCTACTGCGACAATGTCACAAACCACGCGTACCTCCCCGCTCATCTGATCAGTTATAACTCTCTGGTACATAATCAGTTCATTCGCGTTCTTAAGACTCTGTTTCATAACAGCACTCTCATCCTGCCGTGTCTCTACAGGTCACCTTTTCCACAAGTTTGGAATCACTGAGTCCGACTGGTACCGCATCAAGCAGAGCATCGACTCAAAGTGTCGAACTGCGTGGCGGCGCAAGCAGCGTGGCCAGAGCCTGGCCGTCAAGAGCTTCTCCCGCCGGGCCCCGGCTTCCCAGAACGCCTCAGCCAACCACGGTAAGAACACAGGGTCCGCTCTCGCCCCCCCTCTCTCTCGCGTCGCCCGACGCACGGAATCTAATGTACAGATTGCGTTTAGCGCTCAGCTGTTGGCTGCTTCACGGCCTGTAAAATCCGTTGGCTTTGCTTCTCGTTTTCGGGTTTTTCGCACTCTTTCAAATCTTTTGATTCGGAATGTACAGTAAATGCGGTCTTCCGTGAAATGAGACGCAAGGGAAATGTTAACTATTTTTTTGTTTTCGTCTGTAAAATGGCAAGATTTGAAATTATGAGTCTGTGAATGGCAGTTGGGATTAATTAAAAATATGAACTACTGCTCTAGCATAACAGTGTGCCTGTGTCATACACAGACTAAAATGCAGGCAAAATCTACTTGATAGACTTCCATCTGGTCGGTAGGCAACACACAAAAACATAGCTGAAATGAGGACTTTGTGAATTAACTTGTATTTGAGAACATCAGACGTGTTAGACGTGTTAAAAGTCTCATCATTACCTACTTGTGCGTTTGAGGTAAATTAATTTAATTCGCTTGCCTATTCTCTCATTAGTAGCTTCTTAGTTCCATGATTTATTCGCTGTTGTCTGCATCGCAGTAACTGTTGGGGTCCAGATAATTCCCTTAGAATCACAAACTGGTGATTGTGGAACTTCTTATTGGGGTTCTGTGCATATGTGTGTGCGTGTGTGTGTGGGTGCGTGTGTGTGTGTGTGTGTGCGTGCGTGCGAGTGTGTGTGCCCAGTTGTTGACGACTGGTGTAGAGAGGACCAGATGGTTTTTATCTCGGCACAACAACGCCTCCCCGTCCTCTCCCCCCTCTGAGATCCGCTGCCATGCACTCCTGACCTAAATATCCTGTGAAAGCCCATTTTGGGTGTGTGTGTGTGAGCGAGTCTGCACAGACCGCACGCCCTAGACCGTTGCAAGCTCTTTTTTTTTTTGTCCACTTAACAGAGCGGAAGCAGGGTTCTCAGGGTGTGTTTTCAACCGCTTTTCACCGGTTAACCTGGGGACAAGCTAAACGCTAACTTAAAGCCCTATCCTCTCCAGTCGGCCGTCTGGGACTTGACCTGTTGGAATATTAAGAGATACCTCAGGACATCACCGGCCTTATTAGACGCTGCCTTAATCCTTCAGTTATAAATTGTAGCTCCCGCTATTACCATTGAAGCAGTCGTTTGAATCCAGTCTGTATGCAGTGTCTTTTCATAATGTGGTGCCTGCCTCAGAGTCAATGGCACGCTGACAGTGAATGAAGACACGTGTTGACTATTACTTCATTGAGCACAGCTGAGTCAAAACTTCTTCACCAGTCAGGCTGATGTGCATCGTAAGGACTGTAATTGTGTTTGTTTATGATTGTGTCCATAGTGATTGATTTGCGTAATGTTTAGATTATAACCTGAAGTTTATGTTTGGCAGCTATCAGGGCATTTGGTTTGCTACGTTGGGTCCTTTGTGTATTTGAAGCAGTTTATGCTGTCTAAACACTCGATAATCTGGCTGGTTCACTGGTGTTCCAGGTGGTTCCTGGTGCTGATCTGAGTGCTTTGGGCTGTTTGGGTGGGCTTATCCTCTAGTTTGTTTGTGGTTGATGTGTATGTTAACTTTTGTGTTAATAAGTGTTGTGTGTGGGATTATTTATACATATATGTATATATATATATATATATATATGTATATATATATATATATATATATATATATATATATATATATATATATATATATATATATATGTGTATATATATATATATATATGTATGTGTATATATATATATATATATATATATATATATATATATATATAATGACACACAGAGCATATAGCATTTTTTTTAAAAGCTGTAATCTAACAAGATTTTGTATCAGCTGTGCATTCTGTGTGATGCCTTGCCCTGGTCCCTCTCTGGAGAATTTAGCCGCATGACACATCATTTTAGTTTGACTTACTTTTCCATCTTATAAACAAATGTTTGCTTCACAGTTTGTGGTGACTTTTTAGTTTTTTTCTTTCCCACAGAGTGAATCATGTCTTTGTTTTTTTTTTGTGTGTCTCTCCAAATGTAGAAGGAGGCTCTGTGACAGAGACCGCCACTATCGACAGCACTACCCAGCAGGCCTTGCATTATGCTCTAGCCAATAGCCAACAGGTCCAGATTCACCGCATTGGAGAAGATGGACAGGTGCAAGTGGTGAGTGTTCACAGTTATAAACATATGTATGTATCCACAGTTCTTATTCAGTTCTCAGGGTTTAGGTGCACTGTTTATAAACACTTAGAAGCTTTTTGAAAAGATGTAATGCACCACTCAACTCTGATCCATAAGTAAAGTCCTCCTTACCTACCTCATCTCAAAATGTACGCTCCTCACCTCCTTACCTACCTCATGTCAAAATGTACGCTCCTCACCTGCTTACCTACCTCATCTCAAAATGTACGCTCCTCACCTGCTTACCTACCTCATCTCAAAATGTACGCTCCTCACCTCCTTACCTACCTCATGTCAAAATGTACGCTCCTCACCTCCTTACCTACCTCATCTCAAAATGTACGCTCCTCACCTCCTTACCTACCTCATCTCAAAATGTACGCTCCTCACCTGCTTACCTACCTCATCTCAAAATGTACGCTCCTCACCTCCTTACCTACCTCATCTCAAAATGTACGCTCCTCACCTCCTTACCTACCTCATCTCAAAATGTACGCTCCTCACCTCCTTACCTACCTCATCTCAAAATGTATGCTCCTCACCTCCTTACGTACTTCATCTCAAAATGTACGCTCCTCACCTGCTTACCTACCTCATCTCAAAATGTACGCTCCTCACCTCCTTACGTACCTCATCTCAAAATGTACGCTCCTCACCTCCTTACCTACCTCATCTCAAAATGCATGTTACTCACCTTTGAAACTGCAGTGAAATTCATGCTGCAGTCATGACTATAAACATGTTTGCTTTTCTTTGAAAAATTAAACACTTTTTGCATTTCATTGTTAAAAGGTGCAGAGGTGGATTTAGAGGGAGAGAAAAATCTCAAGTCTGAGTCTGTTGTATATTTTATAATACATTACTGAGAGCCACGGAGCTTGAACTTTATGAGTGCTGTTAATGCGGTGTAGGAAATGTAAATCACTTCTTTGGCCGTGTTGGAATTTTTTTGGACAGCTATAAGAGTAAAGAGCTTTCAATGCAAGAGCAGTGAGAGTTTGCTTTCACTCTTCATCAGTCCTGCTGTTCTCACTTTTTAAACAGTTGCAAATACACACTCGGGGTCTCTCCCTGTTTTCCAGATTCCACAGGGACACCTCCACATTGCTCAGGTACCGCAAGGAGAGCAGGTACAGATCACGCAAGATAGTGAGGTAAGCAGTCTCTTTTCTCCTCTCATCTCCTTTACTCCTCTACAAAGCCTGTACCACATCCTGGGTCACTCTTTATTTGGATTTGTGGCGTTAGTGCCGATGAAATGAAACACGTGGTGCAGACTCGATTAATTAATAGCAGCAAAAAATGATTCCGAATTTAATACATGTGAACACCAAGAAGCCAGATGTTTGGTTAACACCCATTATTGAGTGAACTGTGTCCTGTTCAACATTTCATAATATTTAACGATAATAATCCAGAGAGAAAAACACAATTTTGTTTGAAGATATCAGACAAATCCTTGTGGAATAACTGTTGTTGTTCAGTAGAGTTTGTTAATACAGAACACACTTTGCATGTTCTAAAAATGTAAGTGATAACCCCATCCAGGAATGACACCTGATGAATTTAATATTGTTTATCACAACACAATTAAAAGCACATGTAAAACTAGCAAAACTGCCTTATGTAAGTGGTGAATGCTTATGTTGGAAGAGAAGAGAAAGAGGCAGAGCGTCGTGTTGGCTGCCCTTCAGTTAGCTTAGTGCTTTACAAACAAGCTCTTGTGACTAGTACTCGAATCAAAAGACAGGGCTTTCATGCATTTTCAGGATCCCTGGTACACAAATCACTAGAGACTTCCCTCAAAAAATGGTACTTGAACAAGAACAAAAACACCGCAGTACACGCTGGATAAGTGAGTACCTTCTGTGGAAGGAGGACATTCTGGACATTCTAACTGTTTTAAAGTACTAAATCAGAACACGTCTACTTAATGGCGCAAACAACCTTGTAAGGAAGTGAATTCAAGCAAAACAATTCTTCTTCAGACGATACGTATTCGGTGTCTGAGCTTTCCTACTTCTGTTCCAAATCACAAGCTCCATTAGGAGATGAATTATCCTAATGGACTATCCTTTCTTCTGACTGGCTTTCTCAGTCTCCCTTATGATCTAATGCCTTCACTTGGAAACGTGCGAAGTTCTCCTGTAGTTGAGGAGCTGTAGTTTAAGGGTGTTTCTTAAAAAAAAAAAAAAAAAGAGTCTAAAACTGATGTTTAGGTGGAGTCTCATTCAGCGGACAAGTGTACATTAGCAAAAGAAGGATCACCGGTGGGGGAAAAAAGCAGCCAATGAAAGGAGAGCAACTAATTAATAGAACTCTCTGGAGTACGTTAAACAGCATTGACCGCATTGGTTGGTCGGGTAAGAGGGTGCCATGGTGAGATGCGATAAAAATAGAAGATCTCCGGCTTTTTGGCGTAATCACCGGCGGTGCTCTGGTTTCTAAAGAAGGATGTGTATGTAGGAAAGAACCTTATACTTAAAGTTAAAAGAATGATGGAGCATCACTGATGTTATGAGTCTGTTTTGCGTCCCGTGGTGTTGTATAAACGGACTGTCGCTTATGTTTGCAAGTTTTTAAAAATGATCCTCTCAATTACCATTTGGTTTGGCAGTTGAATCTCATTCAGGGAGATGAATGGCACTGCATCTTCTATGAGCATGTCATTTTGGGAAACTGTACCCCGCTGCCATTTAACTGAGCGAACATTCCTCAACAAAGCGGGCACTGCAAACAAAGTCACTGTTTTTTTTTCCCCCCCCCGACTCATGGAAGACAAGGAACTCGAGCTGTCAGCATCGGAGAACAGTTTGTTTTGGACAAGCCAGCTAGATTGATTGGTAGATAGATATAGATTTAGAGAGCGATTTATTGATTGATTGGCATAGCTAAATGATCAATGCTTTCATTGCTGAGTCGGGTTTAGAGGTGAGACAACGTGTTTTTTTTTTTTTTTCAGGTTTATTATTCTGCCACGTTGCAGGACTTTGACTTGCCAAGGGAAGCATGCTTTAAGTACATCGTTGCTCAGGGCTATGAGACATTTTAGATGTGTTTTGAAAATTTTCAAGGATCTAAAAATATTGTTCCTGCTTTGAAATTGTATTTAGGATTTTTTTTTTTTAGGGCAGGCATTAACCGCAAAAAAAGTATTTTCTCTGGAGTGAGTCTATCCTGAACTGTTCGCCATGATCCAATGTCATGCCTTATGCATTTTTTCTTTATTGGACAATTTTTCTTTCTTTTTTTTTTACACACTGAAGGGTGTGAGAAAATCGGAAAAAAACAAAATATAGGAGAATACAGTTCAGATTGCACAGGCAATCTACAAAAAAAAAAATAAAAAAAAAATAAAGACACCAAGTTCAGTTCCAGTTCAACAACTTAAGTAAACACGAACAAAACAGAAAACGATATAAATAAAGAGGAAAATTTCAGAAGATGTCCGAAGTAATATAGATGTTCCCCTGTGCTCAGGGGTGTCAGCCAGCGTCCCTCTCCCTCTCGGCGTCTTTCGATCGCCCCCGACGGGCATCTGCTTACCTGTGTCTGTTGTGTGAATAGTACTCTCTTACAAGTGCTTGAGGTTGCCTGGCGATGCTTAGACAGTGGTTGTTGGAATAAAGGAGAGGTTGACTTCACATAAATTGGAAGAATGTGTTCCAGTCTCACTTAATTACACAACCCTGCTGTGAAAGCAGTTAGCAGATAGAGGACTTGGGTACCCCATATTGGGAGAAAAGGGGAAAAAAATCAGTTGAATGTGTTCTAGATTTTTAAAAATCATTTTCCAAAAATTATTACAGAGGGGGGTAAAGCCCCGGTTCTCAGAGTCCATTTGGACAACAAGGGAATGTCAACATAAACTAATCGTATAATGAGATATAGCTGTTCCGAAAACAGACATGAGATTTTTTGGGCAAGTTTCATCTTGTGTGAGGTTTGATAAACATTTAAAAAAAAAGAAAAAACGGTGAGAGTGTGGACTACTTTTTTTGCCCGGTGCTTCTTGATTATTGAAATGTTTGTGAGGTACGTCTGTTTGTGTAAAAGTGATTTACAGAGGATATAAGTGCAGATAGTCTTTATTCTGTGAAATCCAAAGACCCTGCCCACTGAAAATGAAAGAGAGGCCAGCTAAGACTGGAGCGTGCACTTTCCCATGGCAGAAACTTGTTTCATTTATTCCCCATTTCCCCCGACTTAATTTTCTTATCTTCGCCACCTACTCCCTCTGTCTCATTCTATCTTTCTCTTCCTCTCTGTCCTACTTTTCTTCTCTCAACTTTACTTTTAAAGCTCCTTTGTTCCCTCCTCATCCCTTTTAACTCCCCCCCCCCCCTTTTTTTGGTGGTGCCATACTTAAGACACACACACGCACAAATTTATGCTCAAATTCAGATCATACGACCCCAAAGGGAGTGAACTGAAAAAAAAAAAAAAAAAAAAAAAAATTATGTGACATTGACCAACCATTGAACTTGTCAATGAGGTTGTTTTTTTGGAGTGCACAACTTAGCAACGGAATACCGCTTTCTCGCCGCTGCCCCTCACACAGCTTGTTTTCGTTAGAGACTGAGTCCCAAAGCCTTTGTTTCATAGTTTGAAGCAAATTGGCTATTCTCAGAGATAATTCCCAACTGCCCCCCCCCCCCCCCCCACACACACACCCACTCACTGGAAAGGGTGTGTAGCTAGATACATGTCTGTGGGTGCTGTGAGAAGGAGAGAGAATTTAATTATAGAATAAATTTAAAATCTACTCCATTCACGTATCCCATTTGGGACTGTCCCTGGCCTGTTGCTTTTGAGCGGTTGCGTGTGTTGTATGTTTGCACGTGTGCCGAGCAGGGCTCAGTGGACCAAATGGGCTTTTACATCCTTGTCAAAGCTTTGTTTGTGTGGTTCAGTTTGCCTGTGCTGTTTATGTATAGTCAGTCATTTAGTTGCATCATTATAACTCATTTATTTTCTAAAGGTGGTCTCTTGAGTGCTTTTGTGTTTGTGTCTTGCTGTGTTGCCATGTGAATCATGTATTCTTGGATGTGGCTTTCATTTTCTGTGCGGGTTAAATATTATGTTTGATTTTCTACAGGGCAACCTGCAGATCCACCAGGTTCATGTCGGGCAGGATGGACAGGTAAGAGCACTCTATGCTGGTCTCTGACCAGACAATGTCTTAGACTCAGGGCTGTGTCTTAGAAACCATCTTCCCAAACATCAGACGACTGCGCTTTATGTCAAATGATATCTTTCTTAGGTGGGACTTTTGGCTACTAATCAAACTATGTTCTTGCATCTCACTGGGAGTGATATTTCACAATGCGTAGTGTTAATGGTGTTGTGAAAGTTTTTTTTTTTTTTTTTTTAAATTTTAAAACACTGAAATAATAGCCAGGCCCAAATAATGACCGTCCCAGGTTGTCTCGCTGCCATCTTAGTTTTCAGTTTGTTCAGTTACCTTGGCTGGAGCTCTACACAGACATAATCCGTTCAGCTGCCCACAGCCTGTGTGTGTGTGTGTGTGTGTGTGTGTGTGTGTGTGTGAATCAGCTGTGCAGAGTCGACCCAGCACGTTAATTTTCTGCTCTCTCTCTCAGAGTGGGTGATTTAGGCTGAAGGGATTTATGGACCTCAGAGACACGGCTTATTTGTCCTTACATGCGTGAAAAAAAAAAAAAAAAAAAAAAAAAAGAAAATCTTTGAAGTGATAAGTCTCAATGAGATAATGGCTTGACAAAGACGGTATTAAGTGGTTATTTGTGAAGCCCTCTGGAAGCCTGTGGCCTTTAGAAGGAAGTGCTGGAGTGCATAAGTGCTCTACAGTGTGTGCCAGGGTTTTCATATGTAAGAACTTAACGACTCACAAGAAAGAGAGTTAAAGAAAGCCCCCCACCCCTCCTCTTTGTAGCTTTTATTTTGATTGTGTCTGTAAAATGATACTCACTTCACTCCAAAACAAACACATGAGTGACTCATTCTTCTAACCTTATGTTCCAGGTCTGAGTTTTCACATAGATACACACGCACACACACACACACATGTACAGACACACACAATATAATTTGCTAATATATTCTCATGGAGTCAGACAGGAATAGCATTAGCGAAATGTCAGTATTGGTCTCTTTTGAAAGCCTGACTTCTGGCTTGTTGGTCCTAACACTGATGCAGCCCAGACGACTTGAGATGGGTGTAGACTTAGGAGGGAGATGGGGAATTCTTAGTGTAATGCAGACCAGTTCATGTCCACTGTGTCTAGCATCTGTACCTTTAATCATTTGCGTGCATGCCTGATTGTATAACAGTGTCCTAATATGCCGCTATCGGGGTTGGGGGGGTGTGGGGGGTGGGGGTGAGTACGTGAGCCGGTCTGTTTTGTATGTCTGTGTGCATGTTTTATGAGTGTATATAACATGCGCATGTGGCTATTTTTTTGGAGGTTCACCCGGTGGTGTGATTTTGTCTTCGAGTCTGTGCACTTTCCCAGGCTAGGTGGTTGTGATTTGAGGAGTGAAGTTTGTTTTCCTGGAACGCGGCCACATCTCTTTCCGCATCAGGTCTCTTTGCCCAGGACATTTCCTCATGCTTCTCTGGCCCCTCTCATCTTTCCTCTCATCTCTTTGGGCTATAGTTAGATAGCTTTGAACTCGTAGCTGTTCTGTGAATAGGTTGCTCTCCTCTCCCTTTCCTGTCTGCTCATCTCATTTCCACAACAAATGGTAGGGAGACAGAATACAGGAAGTGATGCAATAAAGTCTGTAATTTAAATTCATCACCACGCTTTAGCAACATTGGAACCGTCACGCTTTTACTGAACTGGTATGTCGAACATTGAACAGTGATCTCTCAAGGGTTGTAATTAGTCAGTTTTTTCAGTAATCATCCAGGCAAGGAAGGATATTCTTAAAGCACAGTACTATTTTAAGCGCAAGGAATGTCCGTCATTGCTACTCTATGAAGCCATGCACAGACAAAGTTGGGATGTTAGGTTTCACTAATGGTCAATGTCAGGGTCAATGGTAGGGTTAAAGAAAGGGCCTCTGTTTTGCATCATGGAGAGGGTTAAAGCCAGGGTAAACATTTTTGGCTGGAGTTCAAAGATAATCGTCAAGGATTAGGTATTTGAATTTGGCAGAGCAAAAAGTTATGAAGTATCCTTTAAAGTAGAGCTTAGGGAAGGCTTAAGAGATTCGTGCATTAGGCAGGTTGGGCCTTACAGAGAAAAGGTGTGGATGGAGCTCTGATGAATGCCAGTGGTCACACCAGGGAACCCTTTTTGGAAGTTAAGGATTTATGGCCCGCAGAATGCACTTCTTTACATTGAAGAGGTTTTGGGGGAAAAAAAGAAAAAAAAAAAAAACTTTGTGGAGGATGCCCCCTTTGACCTGTCTCCTATCAGCACCAGGTCTGGGATATACGGTCTGCCAGCTGACGGGCAGTGGAGTGGTATTTCATGAACTCCAGAAACCGTCCACAGAACCTGTGCACGTAACTCCAACTTACACGAATGCATGTCACGTGAAAGCTTTTGCCGTGATCATGAGAAAGATCTGTGCAGAGGAACCAGGGAAGTAATGCATTTTTTTTTTTTTTTTTCAGCGCAGAGAGTCCTCCAGAAAGTCTTATCGAATGCCTTGTGGTTCTTGGCTTTGACGTTTCCCAGCAATGTAGTCTGAATGTGGATGGAGAGATAAAAGATTTAGGGTCGCGCGGAGTTCTCGCCACATTTTCCTCTCCCATACACTCAGTGCTGTAGTGCACGCTTAGGCATCATTATCATGTCCACCGCTACAGTCACCAGCAAGAGTTTGCTCGGTGACTTGACTCATCATCATCTGTTTACTTTTAGAGTGTTGCTCAGAATGTGGAAAAATGCAGACATTGGGTTGCTATGTGGTGTGATGTGTTCCTTCATTCTAATGAGACACAAAAGTTCACTGTCACACCATTAGCCTGAATATACAGACCACAAAATGTGCAGCGTTGTCTTAAAATTTCTGAACGTCCTTGATAAAAAGGGACTGTGAAGTAGTTCAGTAATAAAAGTACCGCGCTATGTTTTGATTGTCATTCAGTTATGATTTATCGGAATGTCAGATTTTCTTATCCAAAAAATACATCTCACAAGTTTACATCCATTTTCAACATTTAGCGAGTGTTCTGTTGGCATACATAATGCTACTGAGTTCTGTGTGTGTGTGTGTGTGTGTGTGTGTGTGGGATGCTCTTTGACAAGTCTTGAACAGAATCTTGTTTGATGTATTGGATTGAACTCTTCAGTTCAAACCATAAATTTTTGCTCTGGTTCAAAACAGCGAGATAGTCATCGCATAACAATAATGTTGTGGTCAGTAAACCATTTCTTGGCTGATTTTTTTTTTAAGCGCACTTGAAATCGTAGTCCTGGCGGTTGATTTTTATCTCTGCCAAGTTTCATCTTGCTTCCAATGAAACTATTTTTTCCTTTTTCAAGGCTGTCTTTGTCCTTGATGCTATTCATAATCCTTTTGACTTACCAACCGTACCAGTAGGTACAGTCGAATCACAGAATGTGACGGGATGGGGCTCTGTTCGACATAAATGTTGTCTACGTTTACATTTGGCACTTCGCTGGTGTCAAGGACCGGGTGCCCCGTTTTTGAAGACTTTGTGATTTCCACATTTCTATATTATACAGCTCACCTTGTTTTTGAAGACTTTGTGATTTCCACATTTCTATATTATACAGCTCACCGTGTTTTTGAAGACTTTGTGATTTCCACATTTCTATATTATACAGCTCACCGTGTTTTTGAAGACTTTGTGATTTCCACATTTCTATATTATACAGCTCACCTTGTTTTTGAAGACTTTGTGATTTCCACATTTCTATAATATACAGCTCACCGTGTTTTTGAAGACTTTGTGATTTCCACATTTCTATATTATACAGCTCACCGTGTTTTTTTCTTTGTGTCCCAAACGGTTGACTCTGTCTTCAGTAGGTATGAACTGTTGTGGGGAGGAGATCTTTGCTGAGCCCTAATAATTTCACCTGCTCATATTCAAAATAATGCTCTTGTTTTTTTATTTTTTTTATTTTGCACAGCTAATTTCTGTGGTGTTAATGGTGTGAGTATGAGGTGCATCTTGGCATACACTGCGTTGAAGAGACTTAACTGTGTAGACTCCATATCCATTTGTATTGAACAGATTATTTTCTGTTGTTTTTTTTTTTTACTTGGAAAAAAAATGCGGTTTAGCAAGTAAAAGCGATACGGTCTTTTTCTGCCCCCCTTGAAACTGCAATCGTACTTACGCTGAATAAAATAAACAGATGGTCTAAGAGATTGACTGCGTACACGGTAGAGTAAAGAGCTATTGTAATACAGTTGTATCTTTTTTGGTCTTTGGCAACTGCGTACCGTTATGTAAGGTCGAGGCCTGGTTTTTGGATTAGAAATGGCCAAAACGTGGGAAGAGGTTTTTACAGTTTTACAGTACTGTTGGCAGTATTTGAGACTGTGTGTCATATCTCTTTATAGTTTTTCTTTTTTTTTTTTTTTTTTTTTCTCTTTGTATTTTTGTGTGTGTCGATAAGCAAGTTGATGTCTAGATCTGTATCGTTTGTGTAAAAGAACTCTTGTATACAGGACTGTGTATAATCACTTGCTTGTATGTTTGTTTCTGTGTATAAATGTTTAAGACACGGCTGAGGAGCACGGCGTTTACTCTGAGCGGTTTTCATAAGAACAGAGATTTTGGAGTCTGGGGCTATCTGTGTACCATTAAAATAATAATTTCTGTCTTCGCAGTTTAAAAGAAACATTTCTCTTTGTCTGTTCCAGTCCCGATAAGCCAGCTGGCCCTATTCACCGCGCTAATACAATCCATATAGACTAACTGATACAGCAAATGTACCCTTTTCATCCTCAGGTCTCTGAATGCTCTGTCTCTCTTGTTGACACGAGCGGAGAGATGAATTTATGGAGGGGAATATCTTCAGAACATCACAGTTCATGCTCTTGCATTCTGTCCGTTTGGAGAGAGTGTTAAAGACTGATGAATGGAAAGCCGCAAAGTCGTCCAGCGTCGCTAAAATGACAGAGGTGGTTTGTATTTAGTCAAGAGGGCTTCCTTGGGAAACTGAATGGGAAGAGGATTTTTGGACAAAGCCAGTCCAGTGTGAGAGAACGCTGAAGTGTAGATTTTTTATTTTTTTTTTTAAAGTTCAGTTCTCTTTAAAGAGGTTGCGGAACGGTCATGGCGTCGTGGTGCATGTTTGGAGCACATGTATATTGTTTCAGTCCGGTATCTTAATCAACATGGTAATTAGAAACATAACGAAATCATCAAAACGGTTCAGAAAATTGAAACTATGATTAAGTCTTCAACAGACACAAAGGAAAGATTGATTGTGTGTCGCTGAGAACATACATAAGTGCTCTGTATGGCCGCGCGTTGTTAAAGCTGTGGTTAAGTGTAGCCGCTTTATCATTGGGCACGTGCTGGCCTGTGATCTGCCGCTCTTTCAGTCAGAGTTAGATGTAGCCTGTTTTGTATTTAACAAACAAACAAAAAAACACCCTCGCTCCATTTCACCCACTCTGAAGTTTTGGAGCGAGAGATGTGGTTATTGGGAAAGTCTTAACTGGGGGTGGTCATGAGCCGGTTCAACACAGAATATTAACATCGTCAGAGGAGCAGGCTGTGGACTACTGGTCTTCCAAAGATGTAGCAGTAATTCAGTCGTGTCCGCTGAAGAAGCACATGAACTCCCCCCCCCATATTCAAATGGAGGAATGTTCAAACAATAGAGGAGATCGATTTTTTTTTGTACTTTACTCTAGACAATAATGAAGTCACTCTGAATAGGCTTGCAGCATATGACAGTTAACATTTGCATATAAGTCATTTAATGAACGTTGGAATGGATTCTCTTAACTCTTTGCACATGAAAAAGTGTATACTGCTGGAGAGAGGTAGTCATATCTAAATTACATTTATTCATGCTATGCCTCTGTTATTTATTCATTTATATATTTATTTATTTAGTTGTGCGTAGTCCACAGAGTCCAAGAATTTATTGACTTTTGAATTATAGACTTCTAATAACAAAACAGTTTGTCTTCATTAGGCTTATCGATTGCTCATGGTTGTGGGATTGCCAGGACCAATGCTTTGGACATTGAATCAGCAGCTACGCTATGGTGTAATAATTGGGTGCGCCTTCATAATTTACTGGTTAGATAAAAATTGTAATTTCTTCTTTTTTCACTGGAATGATGTGGTTCTAGTACACACGGCATACCCTCATACAATATGTAAAACCAACAACCAGTTTTCAGTCGTGTCTGAAACCAAGAGTTATTTTTAAGACAAAAAAAAAAAACAACTTTTGCTGGCTTTTCAGGATTCTTGTTTATAATAGTAGTTTCCAAAGTGTTTCTGTCACCTCTACCAGTCATAACAGCACTCCTGCCAATACTACAAATGATACCATGGATGCTAAAAAGGCTTAAAGCTTTCCACAGTACATAAGTTAGCTCTGGGCTAATGGCAGTTCAAAAGTAATTCATGCGGTTATCACGTCAGTGGGAGAAACTTATGCTCCTTCGTACATTAGCCCAATCTACACATCACCCAGTCAAATATAAAACAGCCTATGCGTCATTCTAATTTGTCGTTCTGATTCCATTAAATGAGCAAGGAACATTACAGCTCATACTTTATTGCTATGTTCTAGAAAAGACACATCTGCTCATCACCTATGAGAGATGGCTAGACCAGCAAACATCTTCAACCCCCAAAATGAATGGTTCTTAAGCTGTAAGTGTTGGTCTGCGGGAAAAAAAAGTCATGACGTGGCTTGTACTAGAATATAGTTATGACCTCGTCCTCATCCAACGTGTCTGTTCAGTCATTCTAAACAGTCAGTAGAGTCTAACTGAAAAGATTGTCTGCAAATGTCAGTGAACCTGTAATATTCACTGTATTTTCAGCTCTGGTTTTAGAAAGAGCCCTTGATTACCGATCCAGACTCCATGATTTGATAAGCTGATAGGGGCAACGTTTTTATTTTGTCCTTTTGTATATGTTACAACCATGACAACGAACAAGTTCAGCTCAGCTGGCTATGACAGGCAGAGTGCTTTCACCACACGGATTCAACATTTTTGGCCAGGCCCCGCGGCCTAACAGTATTGCTGAGTGTCGTAAACCTGTTTCAGAATTGTGTTATTAAGTGCCTCTTAAATGTCTGATCAGTCTGACAGTTTTGGACCATAAAATTTTGCAGTGATCCTTGAAGTACTGATCATTTTGTTTGAGCTGTTCATACGGTCTGCATCGAAAGCTGGACATAGATCAGTTTACCTGAAACTTCCCCAAACTTGCCTTCTTGCCATGCTGCTATAATTAACGGCATTTGCCTTCAAGCCATGCCATTACAATTAATGGTTTGCCCAGGGCTTTTGGCTAAAATCTCGAGCATGATGGAATGCTTCTTGGCCAGTTAACTGTTGGTTACTCATTTGGTTTGTCCAGTGTCCTGCCCCCCCCCCCCACCCCTCTCCTCCTTTCTCTCTCAGACTTCCTGATTTTGGCAGAAGGTCTGCTGCAGATGCAGATGTTGTTGACAGTTGCGGAGTTGGAAAGGAAGTTTTGAACTCCCCGAAGGTTTTTTGGATAAAAATGAGAGCAGAGAGTTGTAGTGAAAACTGAGAAGCATCTATGCATTGTTTCCTGAGATGTGTCTCCATGTGTCATGCCACGTTTCCACACCAGCAGATTCCACAGCTAAAGTTAACAAGGAAAGGGTTAAGCAAATATCAGTCTGTTTTTGGCTATGTCAAGCACTCATCTTTTTTATCTTCTATTATTAATTTCTGCTGGGATCATGTGGACTGACGATCGTACTGGAACACCAACAAGGAGAAATCGGGCTTGGGAGGAACGTTTATTTGTACAGTTGGTTATTGTCTTTCGGCCCAGCCCAGCCAGCGTAATGCTTTTTGCATTAGCAGCTGTTCTTTTGTACCCTGTTGTCTCCTCTCCAGTTGCTGTGTTTGTGTCCCGTATACCTGCTGAAAGAATTAATGCGTGAGAGAATGTATGGTTTTCCAGAAACTTTTTGTCTTTGCCCAGCAACCAACAAGAAATAAGACATTTTTTTTCCTTCGGGTAAATTTTTCACCAGTTTCAATTTCGATGTGTCTTTGATGTGATAAAGGATTACAGATAAAGACAAAGTAGATTCCATGTCTAGGTCCAAATGAAGAGTTTAATGGTGTACGAGAAATCCGAGCAATGTCTGTTCTCACATGTTGGTGCCAGTCCGAGAAGTTGAAAAGGAAATAGAATCCAGGCTGCCTGGTCAATTTCCCTTCCTGATGCAATGGAAAAAGTTTGTTTTCATTGGGAATGAACAAAAACGCATTCATGCCAGATTATACTGGGGATATGCATTCTGAATAATTTTCATATTTTAGTATTCTGAAAGGCAAAGTTTTCCCTTATGGCATTTACATCATTTACCTCACTGTGGTTAAATATGTATTTGAGTTTTCTTTTCAAGGCTGTTTTAGAACATTGGTATTTACCATGTTTATTTGTTTACATTTGGAAATACAGTAAGTAAATAAATGGAAAACTTCTGCAAGCTAATGGAGAAATGATAACCGCTCAGCAGCTCTGAACACTAATACAAAAAGATGCTACGTCTGTATAGTGATCAACCAGATCACACACGATATAGAGGACTGTGCACTTACAAGAAGTAAAAATAGGTCTTTGGTTTTGTTGTTGTTCACCTCTTGCCTGACAATCTGGTAATTTAAAAAAAAAAAAAAAAAAATCAAGCAGTGAGACTCTTCGATGTTGGCTCAAAATGCGTGCTATTTATGTGGTATTTTCCTCATCTAACTCACAGGGCTTTAACAAGTCTAGCAGCACATTCTGTCTCACCTCTTAGAATGAAACGCCGTGACCTAACGCAAGAACATCTTATTTATTTGCAAATAATGACAAACATGTGACACAGAGAAACTGCGGCTCTATAGAGCGGCCCTCGCTGAATGTTTCCTCTTTGGCACTTGAATTGAATTGAGAAAAGAACTTCTCACCCCTACGTCTTCTATGCATTTATATCCTTTCCTACAGGTCCACAATTTATCTGTTTGGACAGATTAGGAGATCAGTAATCTTCCATGAACACCCACAGGATGAACCATTTAACAGCATGCGGTAGAAATGGCTATGCATACGTACAGTCAAGCTAAAATTTGTTGCAGCTGCACAGGATGAAATGATTAATTAGCAGAACCACAATAATAAAGAAGGCATTTGACTTCTGATGTATTCTCCAGTACACAAGGAAAACATTCACACGTTCAAACTCTTATCCCTCGAAAAAAGACAGTAGATTTGCCTGAGTGGAAACCACCCCACATTGTTTTTCATTATACAGATGGAAGCGTGTCTTAAAGATGTGAATTTTACTTGATTTCATAATCTCACATTTATTCTTATTTTGACATTGCCTGGCTCATTGCGTTGATGGTGGCAGACTGTTGGGTTTGAATCCCAGCCCCCACTCCCCCTTTCTGTGTAGAGTTTGCATGTTTTCCCTGTGTTTGTGTGGGCTTCCTCCCACCACAAAGACGTGCATGCTGGGATTAGTACTCCTGTCAGTGACCTGGCAAAAAGACCTGGATCTGGTCCCCTGGCGTTGGCCGCTGCCCACTGCTCATAGTGTGTGTGTGTGTGTGTGTGTGTGTGCTCACTGTTGTTAGGATGGATTAAATGCAGAGGCTGCAGTTCACTGCTCAAGTTTGTTTGTGACCAGTAAAGTACTTCTTCTTCTCCTTCTTCTTCTTCTTCTTCTTCTTCTTCTTCTTCTTTTTCTTCTTCTTCTTCTTCTTCTTCTTCTTCTCCTTCTTTTTCTTCTTCTTCTTCCCCCTCCTCCTCTTCTTCTTCTTCTTCTTCTTCTTCTCTGGGTCATGGGTGTGTATGTGAAAGTGTGTGTTGAGTATGCTTCACTTTGAATTAGTGAGTGGGAACCATGCTCTCCTGATCTCCAGATTGGTGACAGAGCAGAGGGAGGAACACTGTTTGTCTTGAGAACAGTTATGGGACAGGAAGCCGTGCCTGAGAATGTCTCTCATCGCATAGAAATCACAAACACTGTTCCAAGACAATAAAACCCTCTTTGTGTAGATCCCAACACAGCTGAGCATGCGAACAAATCCCTCTTGTAGCTTTAAAATTCCCTTCAATTTAGTGTGCTTAAAGAAGTATTTGTCAACTGAAAAGTTATACACCGTCCCAGAAATACACACACATACATGTAGACATGCACATGCACACACTCAGTTCAAAAAAATCTGTTAAGTTGATTATATGTTGTGGGGCACAACAGTGAGAGAACTAGAGTGTGACCCCTGTGTGTCTGTAGATGTGTCTGGTGTTATGATGTTGGTACATCACCTATTGAATCTGCAGGACTGAATCCTCATGCATTTAAGTGGGGATTATTTGTCATGTATTATCTGCTCACCACATTCTACCATTTCAGTTGAAAAATTCTTTTTTTTTTAAAATTTAAATTAGATTGTTGAGTTGTTCTGATAGGACTTACCCACAGCAGGATTTAAGAAGACTAACATTTGTTTGAACTGTTCTGTAAGATTCCTCTCGCAGCATTCATGGCCAGCAATTCAAACAATAATCAAATATTTTTTGGCACCTAGATGCAGGGCAAGGAAACAAAGGCCTTTCACTCGTCAGATGTAGTCTAATTCGTAGCTAAATTGTGAATTCGTTTAGCTAATTTTGGAATAATTTTGGAATAATTTTGTACAAGGAAAGGTTCAAACCCACAAATTCTTGATGAGACACACAGCCCATGTGCGTCAGTGAAAATACCACCCAATTTTGGAGTTGCATGTATTTTCAGAAGAGATTGCATTGCTGGTTGATACAATAAGTTCCAATTAACAAGCTAAACTGCAGCTAACGCTACGTACCGAACACCAACTAAGCAACGATTTCAGAACTAACATTAATTATAACAGTACTTTATACTGTTTTGTCAGCCGGACAGGATGGACCACGCAAATGACAAAATGCTTAGCTAAACTTTTCCATCCGTAAACATGATCTGGATGTGTAACATTGTAAGTTAATACCACTGTTATTTTGTCAGCCAAAATGAATAGCTGGCACTGTTACTTTATGCTCCCATGATAATGTCAGCAGTTATGTTTTGTGTATCTGTGGCTCTGCAAGAGCTAACACACGGCTCATTGTTCAAATGACCAATTATACTTATGAATTTTGTGACTGTGCCAAAGAGACTCAGAGCTTGCAAATGCTTATAAAGAGAGTTCACCAAAATTTTTAAAAGCAAACAGCTGACAGATAGGGCACAGCGGCCACTGGGGCTGTCAGGGTTGCGTTTTTGTGTGGTTTTTTTTTTTTTTTTTTTTTCCTACAGAGGCATCACAGCCAAACAATATGAAATCGAGTTTCATATCTTCAATTGCATTTAGTTTGCTGATTTGATCACTCGAAGGCTTTTAGGCTATTTTTTTTTTTGTTTTGTTTGTTGTATTTTGTTGGCCATGCCAGCGTAACACTGACTGTGTGCTTTGGATTGATGTCATGCTGAAAGGTGAAAATGTGTCCAAGTTTTTGCTCTCTTGCTGAGACCAGTAAGTTTTCTTCAGGGACAATACTTTGCTCCATTGATTTTTCCTTGTCCCGGTGCCAGTGCCCCTGAGGCCTTATGTAAGTGCCACAGTCCTTGCCAGTGAGAAACATCCCCATAACCTGATTCTGCCAACATAATGATTCATAGTTGGGATGATGTTTCTGGGATGATGTTGTACCAGATTTAATGCTTTGCATATATGCAACAAAGGCCATTCTTTGTCAAGACACCCCCCCAACCCCCCCCCCAAAAAATCCAAACCAATATCCCTAAACGTCCTAATTTTATGCATTCATGTAATGAAAAAATGCAATTAGCAACTAACGAGTAAAAAAGATAGACCTAAAAAAATCTTACAGGCTCCATTAAAAACTTTACAACTTTTCAAGATACTGAGAAGTGCTGAGAATTTAAGCGAATACTGAACTTTGAGTGAGTTGATGGCAGACCTTGTGGGCGAATTAAATGGGTTTTGGAGACGGTGGTGTACAGCTGGGTCAGCCAAGCCTCTGATGATCTGGTCTCATGACACCTTTTAATACAAAAGTGTTGATTGCAGTTTCCTGGCCAGGGTCCTACCTTGATCCTCTTGATCTTGGTCTCTTAATAATCTATAGTCTCTAAGACCTCTTGTTTCTTCATCTAATTGCTGATGTGTGTTGAATATGTTATTGTGACATGCTCAAAGCTGCGTGGAAAAAAAAAAAATCTAGATTTTCAGTAGAGACGCTGTACGGGGTGTAGGTCAACCTATATGAGCATTTTAGTTTTACACTGAGTTACGTGTGAGTAACTGTCTAGTGTGAAAAAAACAGTGTAATTCATTCTGCGTGTCTGGTCACTCTGCATTTCTGCCAGTATCTCACTGGGACCGTTAGTGGAGTAGATGACTGATGGAATTTGGAATGAGGACGTAGAAAAGCAAATCATTTTGCTATGAACTGTGCTGATCTACTCACAATGCTCTTGCCATGATCACTGGGCTAAAACATTTTCCAAAATCGATGTGGGCTTGTTTGCTGTCCACCTGGCCCATGGTCTCTCTCCTAATAATTCACAGCCTCAACTACTTACCTGTGGTCAGCGTGCAGTTTCAGAAACATTCCACGCCTAAGACGGCCGCCGAGACTGCTTTGTGTCTCACTGTCTGCGTTTTAATCAAGCCAATATGGCTACGTCTTTTAATTGTTACCATCGAGCTGACTGGTGCTGGCGTGTAAGGGTTGAGAGGCAGGAGGCTTTGTGGTAAAGCTGGCAGATTTTCTCAGGACCAGTGCAGACAAGTTGGGCACTGCAAGGTTTCTTCAGAGCCCGGAAATATGCCACTGACTCAGAACTTCAAAGCCAGGCTAGGGGGTTGCGGAGGGGGGTGACTAGAGTCCCTAAAACTGAATTCTTAATTGAGGTTTGTGTGGGATTTTCTGCAAAGAGGCAGATTCCCCCATCTAAAATTGGGAATGTATGTGAGTGCGGTGCCCAGCTGGTCGACTGGCATCTCAGCGTATATGCCAATGCTGGAGCTGTGAGGTTACTATGAGAAGAAGGACAGTAAACAAGAAATAAACAAGAAGGATACCTTAGTGAGGGTCAGCCAGGGAACTGCAGGAGATTTCATTACAGAGAGCCCTAGAGGAACTCTCTGTGTTAGGTCATTTAGGAGTAAGCTACGCAGATCGTGTGAATGGAGAGCTTTGGAAATTTTTCATGCCTAGACTTCTGTGCCGTGCCCACTGGCGCGTTAGATGTAGAGTTTTAGAGTTGTGCCATAGACTGGCAGCTCTACATGCCCACAAGAGACATTGGCTTTTTCCACATTTACCAAAATATGTCTATATCACTTGGAGGTTTCCCATAACCACTGTTTCATTAAGTGGGAGTCTACTTATCTTTCTGAGCTTTTTACTCACGTATTCAAATGTTTATTCTCTCTCTTTCTCGGCCCTTCTCTCTCATAGACTGTACTCTCTGCTCTCTTGCAGTGTGTGTGTGCGCGCACGTTTGTGTGTGCGCACATGCCCCAGGCAACGCTCATACACAGTGATAAGTGGGACTTAAGAAAGAATGTAAACACATCCAGTGGGCATAAATGTGCATCTGCTCTGCCGTTTGTTTGAAAACTCTCTCCCATTTTCTGTCATACTATCCTCTTTTGTAAATGGGGCTAATTAGAGAGCAGTGTTGAGGGAGGCAGTAAACTCTGTTTTAGGGGCCCTGGTTGACAGTGTAGAATGCACATGACTGTCATGTTGCACAGACACATTGTAGACTTGATTGGTGGCTCTTAGAGAAGCCGATGATTGATTGAGGAAAGTGTTTTGGGGGTGCGCTGGTCATGTTTGGGCCTTGTGTTGAACTCTTCAGTGCAGGATACAGTTACGTGCTGAGTTCAAGTGAGTGCTTTCCTTGCACTGCAGACAGAGTTAACCCTAGTAACTCTTATGTGCTCTTTTTCAAAGCCACGCAAATGTTTCATATGCGTGTCTTGTCTGTCACGTGAATGTCTCTATGAACATCAGCGTGGTTTTTAAGGTTGATGCGAATGTCAGCGTCTCTCTGTCTTGTGTCTTTGTCTAAAAGGTCCTCAGAGGGCCACAGCTCATCGCCGTGGCCTCCGCTGACGGGGCGACAGGAGTGGAGGCCTCGCCGCTCCAGGCTAACGACATCCAAGTGCAGTATGTTCAACTGGCTCCTGTGACTGACCACACTGCCACGGTACAGGTGAGCCACTCTTCAGACACACAGGAACATATGAAGCACACTGATGTACCACGTTAACATTAACCCGAACACAGTAGAGTACAACATGTTTTTCTTTCATTGCTTAGTACCGTGTATACGTGCCCTATTTCTAGTATTTTTTTTTGTGAGGGAAGCTATTAGTTCAGTAGTTAAAGAACAAGGTCAGAGCCTTGCTCAGGAATTGTGTAACCTGAGGAAGATCCAAGTAAGTTATGCCCTGGAAAATATCTCATCTCCATCTGGTACTGTTTATTGTCAGGAAAAGGAAGTGGATGAAAAACTCGTTGGTGTGACCAGTTACTTCATAGGTTTGCCTATCTTTGGAGAATCCTGCCAGTCTCAAGATGAATATTTTTCTCTTTTACAGATATACAGTTAGAATGTGGAATTAAAAAACAGTGCCAAGCCATAGGAAATCAAACCAAAAATAGCCATTTTATTAACCTTCTCCTTTATGTTTTAGATTTTACAAATGTTTACCAGCTGGAGATGTGTCCAGATAATAATTCACGATCTTAAATGACTCGCTAGCTAGGAGACCAAGGTGGTCTAACTTGATCATTTTCAGACCCCCAAACTTTATGATTTCCATAGTTACTGATGTTATATATTGATAGATATTATTTCATAGATATTGTTTTGAGCTTGATGCGTAGGCCTCTCAGATAATTTGAAGTGTATTCTTCAGTTAGTTCGTTACTTATGCAAAAGTGTTCAAAATAGGATGATTTCTGATACTGATTATCTCAAAACAGGTAAACTCTTCTTCTGAAAGTTTCATTTTTCTCTGCCTGTTAATCAAAGCACAGAATATATTTTAGCGTAGGGTTGGTAGACCTTCTTATCATATTGGGTGTGTCCTGTAGAGTAAGTGTGAGGCTATGTTCCTTGGAGTCATTGATCTTAATTCGATCTTTCCCTTTGCAGTTAATGCTCCAAAGCTTTTGATGCTTAAAAAAAAAGAAGAAAAATCTTCTTGCCTCTTACATATTCTGTCTGATGGTGTAGTTGGATTCACTTAATGTTGAATTGTTTCTCTGATCAACAACTATTTGATTAAGACATTGTGGTAAAATGATTGATCATTTGGGGGTTTTTTTGGGTGCACTTCAACATCCTGCTGGTCAACAGATACCGCTAACCACAGCCGCCAGTGTCCTCTACAGCTGTCGCTGATTCCTTTCTTTTGTTGAGTAGTGTTAAATCTTTTGTTCTCAACAAAACGCACACACAAAAACAGAAAAAACAGACAAGCAAATTTTCACAATATGTCCATGATAATTATATTGCAAAGGGCTGTGATATCAAAAGTTTCATAAAACCAGGGAGTTGACAGAGAGGCACAGAGCAGAGGAGTAGTCCTGCTCTAGCGTCACTCACACACAAGTCTACAGTGTGTACACAAACACAATCTATTCATATTCACATCTATAGCTGCAATATGTATAATCAGAGAAGCATCAACATTGTACACTTTAATCTTTTATTGGATCTCATATCGGTATCGCAGTATCCAACAAACATAACAGCTTTGTTGCACTTCACACATTTTCTCCATATCATGCATTCCTACTTTTTTACCACTCTTAAGTGTGTTATTTTTCTCAGGCCTTGCCTCCAGCTGTTCTGCCTTCTTTTGTATCATGGTGCCACTTTCAGTGCCAACAAGCCCTATGAAGCGGGACTAACTGGTATCATAAACATAACCTGTATTCAATTTGTTCTCAGTGGAACGAATTGGCCAGGGGTATTGGCCATTGGCTCTGACAGTGAGCATGCAGCAGTCTCCACTTTAAATTACAAATAACTTTTTTTTTTCTCCTCTATTTAGAATCGCCCTATTAACCATGATCTCCCCATATGTCTCAACCTCACATGGCAGCCACAACAGCCAGGGTGGATGAGACTATTCAGTTCCTCTTCCGATACATCTGAGGCCTTCCACGTTTTTTTTTTTTTTCCTTCCATACCTCGGGATGCATAGCTTCGTTGAATCGTTGAATGGTTTAACACATTTCGGACACAGTGCTATTTGCTAAGTATCTTCTCGCCTGAGAAGCACTTGAGGATTCCAGCAGACTAATTGGGTTCTACAGAGACACACCAGAAACATTCCACCCCTTTAATTGCTCATCTCTGTCTTGATTTTCAGAAGGCGCATGCAGTTTTGCCTGGTGAGCTTAGAGCAGCTCAGAATCATGAGGTGAACCAGGTCCTCGTACTAATTTTGCCTAATCAGGAGTTCACATCAGTTTGTTTTTGCTAAGCATAATAAATAGCTTTGGGTTCTTTGCCTCTTCCCATTCACCTCCTGCAACTATGGAAATCAGTAATTATTTCCTTATGATGCCATTATAGTGCTTCAAAGACACAGGCATGAGTTTACACTCAAAGCATGAACACCAGTGCAGGGGGATGATAAAGGCATGGTTGGGTTTATGCTGACTTCACACAATCATGCCACGTGCTTGAGCCATAAAACTAAGAGATGGCTAGAGGATTTTTGGAAGGGCAAGGTTAGGGAATCTACAAGGGATAGGTAAGCGTGGCTTGTGTTCAAACTCAACCTTTGACGTTGCTTTTGTGTTCTTTTAATGGCAGAAGTCTCAAGTTTGTAGATTAGGCAGTTTTTATTTAGATTCGCGTCCCTAAAAATAAGAGGAATTTACTGTCATTCTTTGTTGCCCATGCTCTGGATTCTGTTCTATGGGAAAAAAATATATATACTTAGCAGTTGTAATGAAGCTTGCTAACTCAGAGGATGGAAAAATGATAATTACTAGATTATGTCTAAATATAGTGTTGTTTGGTGAAGGAGCTGAGGTCATGCAAGCCATCTGCACTGGGTGGATGAGGAGACATCTACCACAAGCTCTTGGTTGGCACAACCAAAACTTTGAATCAGTGTAGGGTTTGTACTTTGGTCTTAAATGTCATTTCCTCTTTAATGGCATTGTTTCCTTTTTGTAATATTTTACATGACCAGTCCCAGTTTTGTTTGTGAACAAAAAAGCTTTAGTTTCCAGCTGTGGCATTATAAAAGTACATAAACAAGCATTTTCTGTTAGTGATTGGTGGCAGTAATTAGAACATGAGTCTTTTATTGTTTTCATATGATAGACTCTGGTGCCATTGCCCTCTGTTTTAATGTATACACATATTAGACCAAAATAGGTATGGTGTTGATATATGTCTGACTATGCTGATCTCACCTGTCAAGTCGTTAGGATGCATCCTCACATTTGTCCCCCCTGTCAACGGACCCGGTCCCCTCTGATGTGTGTGTGTGTGTGTGTGTGTGAGTGACTCCAGAACCAGTGTCTCAGATCAAAGTTTCGAACGGCAGAAGCGGGACGTCATTACTCTCTGAGATACCCTGTGTTTACCAATAGGATATGTGTGTTTGGATTCGTTTCATGTTCCGCTGTTAGTAAGGCTAAATTTGTTTTTAAGTACATAGGGGGGAAAACATGACCTCTACTACGACCATGCATACTCCTTTGTGGTCTTGGTTGCATTCAAGTTGTTGCAGCAATCATTGTGTTTACACCTCAGAACGGCCTTGAAATATCTGTAAAGTAGAGGATTAGATTTTGTAATGGTTTACTGATTAGAAGGTATTTCACAGAAAATCAGCAAAGTGGTTCCAGGGCGAGAGATCCCGTATGCGAGAGAATCTGACAAGGAGTGTATCTCGGGCCGCCGGCACTTATGCTATTCCATCATTTTCTCATGTGAACAACATGTGGTAGCATTTGTGCTAACGCTTGTAAACTTACTTTTTTTTTTTTTTTTCTTTTTATCTTTACATTTTCTGCTTTTCTTCTTTTAATAGTTTCCATAACAAAACCTGAATGACAAAACAGATATAAAATAATCGTCTCTTGTGAGGAACGTCTGTTCCCAGATCAGTTTGTGAGGGTAATGGCCGTTAAAGCATGCTGAAACCTTTTCAGTGTTGCGTGGACAGATCTAGGTCATTTCTAATGTTAAACAGAGGCTCTGATACTGAGTAGAGGTCATAATCCAACTCTAATGGTGTCTGAAATCATTCCAGATTGGACATATTGAACACAGACAACTTGTCAACTGCATCAGTCTTTTCCTCACTCACAAGCAACATGCACTCTTCAAAAAACATCCTTCTCCCCAAACCATTAGAGAGTGTTCATGTTAACAGTACTCTCAATTTCTAAGGTTCAGTGAAACCGAACATAGGATAAACATGTTTTTTTTTTTGGCCTCGATACTGCAGAAGCTGAACTTCACTTAACTGTGTACTGTGTGTACCCAGCATGCTGTGTCGTCAATGCAGATGTTGTGTAGCCAAATGTATAAGTGGGACACGTCCTAGAGTACTCACTAGCATTGCAGGTGTGCTTCACAGCCTTCTGGCACCCCTGAAAGGAAGGAATGAGTCACCCAGCAGCTCTCAAATGTGACTCATCATCCCATCTCTCTCATTTGTTGGCCCCCTGAATGTTGTTTACTCTATTTTATAAGGATGACTGAGACAAAGTGTACCCTCAATCTGAACTCTTACTTTCTCAACCTCTTTTTTTTTTTACCCCCCCTTCTTCTTCTTCCTCTTCTTCCCTGCCCTCTCACTCTCCCACTCCCTTTCTTTCTGTTACACTTCTACACATTTCTTTCTTTCTTTTTTTTTTTTTTTTTTTTATTGTTTGTGTGTCTCAATTCTGTTTGTCTCCTCACTGTTTTTCTCTCCTTCTCCCCGTTAGGCGGCGGAGGCCCTTGCGCCTGGTATTCCGGAGATGGACATGAAGGAGGCTATCCAGATTCAGCAGAGCGAGAACGGGGAGGTGGTGCAGATACAGATGCCCCTCAACACTGTTGGCACCTGAACAGCTAAACCAGACCACAGTGGCACAGCATGGCATGGAACAGGAGCTCCCGTCGTCGACAAACTGAGAATTGTGGATAGCCAAAGAGAGAGAGAGAGAGAGAGAGAGAGAGAGAGAAAAAAAAAGCAATTGAGGTAGCGATGTAAAGCCAAACTCGTGAAAGAGTCTCGGTCGAAACAAACACTCCATGTTTTTTTTTTGTTTTTTTTTTTGTATTCACCTGTCTGGAAAGTGTTGATGGTAGACTGAGAATCATGGATTATCAAACCCCAGTCAGTTCATGACTGAGTTGGATTGCTGAACTGTCAAAGTACATCGACCTAAGATCCTGGCCTGACGCTGAAGAAGGAAGAACTCCTGTTGCTTTTCCTGTTCCACCTTCTCATGAGCACAAATCGGTTTATTTAGCTCAATCAAAGACAGTTGTACAGAGCTGGTACGTTTTCAACAGCTCAGCCATTCTGTCTCATGTGGAACAAATGTCTATGTAGATTTTAGACAGTTGTATCAGTTAGGATATCCTCGGACTCCGGCACAGGGTTCAAACTAAAGTCATTCATAAAATACAAAAGTTATTTTGTTTTTCATTTTTCATTTGTCGTTGAGTGGTTTTTTGGTTGTTTTAGAGTCTTTTTCTAAGTTTGTTTTCATAAGAATTAGTCCACATAACTTGTTTGTTTGTTTTTTGAAACTTCTATTGTAAGTGGAAGGCAGTTGATAATAAATAGAGAATATAATTTCTGTAATAGAGACAACCTCAAAATGACAATGAGCTTCTTGTAGAATATCAGCTTTTGTTTCATTCTTAAGTGTATTTGTATGTGTATGCTGAATTTATTCAAACTGAATAAATATCTCCAGCTGCCAAGTACAATTTGTTTGGGCTGTACTTTCCTTCAGTGTACTCAGCAACCCCTAGACTCTCTCAAAATGTATTAGAAAAGATTGATATTTATTTTTATTGCATTCAACATACTTCAAAAGCTGTGATGAATGTGGTATTGATTGTGTTCTGTATTGAGTTGAAATGTCAGCAGGGTCATGAAGTGCTGTTTTATTGCATAATGTAATTATAGAAGTGAATTATACTGATTGTTAGTAGATGGTTAGTTTTGGTCCATTGAATGCTCTTGATGTGTTGTTTGGCTCATTTAGGGATGGGTCTGTTTTTTCCTTTTTTTTGAGGATCTGATATGATTAAGCTGAATGAACAGATGTTGAAAGGGTAAAAAGTATACCTCCTCTAGGTTACTCACAGGTCAAATTTTTGCTTTTTTTTTTGTTGAACATTGTTGAAACATAATGTACTTGTGTCTTAGCCACTTCCTACTTATGTATGCACTGTTGTTGAAGGAGGAACATTGGTTGTACGTCTGAGAGGCAGGGTTAATAATAAATCAAGCCTCTTAAGACAATTGAAGGGAGATTTCCCACGCAGGGTGTGATGTAATGGTGTATTTTGGAACTCCTGCCAGAAACGGCCAGTGTGAAACACGATAAAAGTACTTTTCTTTTTTTTTTGTTCTGTATCTACCTCACTTTTTTTATTGCTTCCCATATATATCCCTCTGCTCTGTCGCCTGTCCTTTGTGGCTCTCTGATTCTTTCTTCTCTTTATCTTCTCTTCTTTGCCATTCATGTGCCATTGATGTCTGTGACCCTGTAACCCCCCCCCCCCACCCACCCACCCCCCTTCCTCTTGGCTGTCTGTAACAGGGACAGTCTAGGCACAGATGAGTTCTGTCTTCCCATGCCCCCCCCCCACACCCTTTTCTCTCCCGCCTCTTAATGGAACATTACTGTCCGCGCCCCCCTCTTTCCAAACGTTGAGGAAACAGCCCCCAAGCCCCGTGTCCCGGACCTCTCACTTAACAAACTGGTCCTAGTCTAGGGATTCGAGGGCCGTTGCCATGGCGAAAACGTGGCATCTTACTGCACTGCACTGATAACCCTTTGTAAAACAGTGACGAAAGAAGATTGGTTGAGTGCAGTAGATGTGGGACTGACGTAGTCCAAGGGGATAAGAGAGGAATATTTTATCTCTCTCACTCCCCACTGTCCTTCCTGGCCAGTCTGACATATCTGCTGAAATCCATCATGGATCACAACTCAGCTCCAGCAAAAGTCTTCTACAGCTCCTCTGACACTTGCTCCATTTTTTCTGTTTCCTTAGTATGATGTGGCTCTCTCCCGCTTTTGCTGGGTTTATGAGGTTGGGAGGATTATCTTGGGATAGTTTGAGTTCAAGAGAGCACTTCTGATTTGAAACGAAATGTTTGAGAAGTCCAATAAAGAAATGGGAGCATGATTTGCTGCCAGGAAGACAAATCAGCACTTGTTAATCTTTTGAAGGCAAAGCAGTCCTGAGCCAAACTAAAGCTTGAGCTAGTTCAAGGACAGCTTACATGAGAGATAGGGTCAACATTTGAGACAAGTATGACCTGCAGAGGTTTGTTTTATGTTTCAGAGTTGTTGAGTTCTTTACAAGGCCCACTGCTGCTGTGGCATGTGCGACAGTGTTTTGGGTATTTGGTTACTGCATGGAATTAGGAATTACATTTATTAAACTGTTACTTTTTCAGCACTTATGTCTGTGCCAATTTGCCCAACTGAAAAAATTTCAGCTAAGGTCAGACATGAGATCTCCAATTGAAACCTCTCCTTTGCGTGATGAATCATTACAGAAATGCTTTGATGAAAAGTAAATTATCAACAGATAGTTGTGATAAACTGAGAAAAACATAAATATGGCACTATTACATATTCATTTTTATTTATTCTTTGAACGTTTTCCCCCCCAAATGTATTTATGTACACATATATTTATTCATTATTTATGAATTTTAATATTTTCAATATTTATTTATTTATTTATTTATTTATGTATTGTTTGTTTGTTTGATGTTTACTCTGAAATGATTAAACCTGCCATCATCACAGCCAACAGCTGTCTGGTTGGTGAATTCAGTTTGCTTGTTTTTGCCAGCTGTTTGCAGTGCATTAGATTGCAGAAAGGTTGATTGCAATTAGCATGTGTTGTCCTGTTATTAGCTGTATGCCTGGCTGATAATTGACAACCATAAATTAACAAGTGAGCCTGACAGAACAGGTTGCTGTGGGCACTATAATTCAAAATCTGCTGTCCTACTATGTTAAGCACTTCTCAAAGCTTGCGTTTTTGAGACCATGAGCAAAAATTTCGACCCAGTGGATCTGGGATATCTTAGCAGGTATTTTAATACGTTTTCCCTGAAGTTAAGATAACTATAAAATGCTATTTTACTCAGATATGCTCTTTAGGACTATCTCAGTTTTGTATCTACTCTATTCTCTGTGATGTTGCAGTTGTTCAAACTGAGTAAACCTCGTAGTAGCCTATGCGTTATACCACAGATCAAATAACAATTTGTGTGAACAAAATGTGTTCCAATTGCATTTTAGGTCAAAACACTTACTTGGAAACATACTACTTTTCTGATGTGCCCAAATCTGAAGGAATAGTAAGAAAATACATGTAGCAGGCCTAGACTGGCTGCAACATCTTGTTATAGTTTTAAAGAGGACTTCTAAGGAACAATGATGGAAGGCCTTGAGGGTGATGGTGTGTTTTTGGAATCTGAATGTATGTGCGCCGTCTTTCATTCTGAATTAGACGGTGCCCAAGTCCGGCTTGATGTTTGATTACATAATTCAAAACTTTGTAAAACGAATTACTTTGATGTAAAAGAGATTCTTTGCCAGGGTTTCTCATATCTGGCCTATGTTCTCTGATTGACTTGGGAGGAAGCACACCTGTTTTCCAAGTACAAATCAGCCTCTAACTGTGGGGAAAAGGCAGAAACTAGCAGGGCTGTGGACCAGGTTTGAGGAACTTTATTCTGAACCCCAAAGCAGTCACATTGCGTACACTGATATTTATTTATTTATTTATGTTCACATGCGTTTACACGCATATACAAAGGTTAAAGAGTGCTTTTCGCCATTCAGTATAACTTCAGCATGAATAAGTTTATGTATCTTGTAGAAAGTGGGTGTATGAGTTTGTGCGTGCACAAACGTCCCCACACAATCCTCCCAAAAAGTAAAAATGCACATAACACACAATTTGCTTAATCATAGGGCTGCCATAACTAGTCTACTGAGGGTCTTTTTTTCTTCCCTCAGCAGAATCGTTGTTTGGGTTTTCGTGGGATTAACTGTGGATCTGACTTTGCTTAACTTGCAGGAAAGAATTTGGTTCGATTAGAAATAAACCAGATGGTATCACATTTAAATGTGTAAAACCCTCCTTGACTGTAGTGGTAAGGCAGCGGTTAACTTTGCGACAGTGGGAGGGGAGGCAAAAAAAGTCTGGAGGCGCAGGAGTCGTGATGGAATGGAGAGGGATAGCAACGACGCAGCAGTAAGAACTTTTCCGGTACGTTCGTACAAAGATAAGCAGTTGCATGGACTCTTTTTACTTGAGGTATTAATTACGGTGAGTCTTCTTCTGTCACCACACGCTGTTCCCATGAATTTTGGCAAAAAAAGTTATTCTTCCGCAGTTCGACCTATTCTGTCTTAGCTGGCGCTGACATGCGTATTAAAACAGCTGTGACAGGTTCAGTCGACCGGTGATCAAACATACTTCTTAGATCAATGTCGCTGAAGTGCTGTTCAGTAACTTAGGTTAGTTGGTTTACTTCGCCTTTATCGTTGTGTGCAAAGAATCACCTGTTCAAGCGGACTAAAGAGATCAATTGCAAAAGTTAGTGCGAGCATCATTGCTTACTTTTGGCAAATTTCTAGAGTTGAAACTGAGACTGCAGCAGAACGTATATGCTTAATTTAAAATGAAATTTTATGAAGTATCTAATCTATTTCCAATTTCACTAAGGCATGTTAGCCTACAAACTGGTAAATGGACTCTTAATTAAACAATACATCTTTTCTTAGAACAAACATTGAAGTTACAAAGGACAAGCACAACAAAATTGACTAAGTGGATGCTAGTATGGAGGAGAGAGGAAGAGTTGTCAAGGCTATGACATAGCAGCTGTGTCAGCCTACACATTTAGGATAGGTCCATAACATGCCTCATCTCCTCTTGGATAAAGACCTCTTGTTGTCACATTTTAGTGTTAGGGAAGGTCTGCTCCCATGTAGGTCAGTGTCAGACTTCTGTTTATTTATGTGTGTGTATGTGTATGGTAACATTTCAGACTAAGTGTCATTTAACTAACATGAAGTAATGCCATAGTTAACTGGAGCAAATAGCTTGTTATTCTCTCACTTATGCTATTACCAAATAAAGACACATTTTAAAAACACATTATACAAAAGAAAAGCCCCAAAAAACAAAAAAATCAATACAAATGTTAGTTATGACTTTTTTTCTTGTCTTCAGCTGAGCAGAACTGCGTACATTATTGTATGGTAAACATGAAAAACACTGTGTACATATTAATTTCATCCCATTGTCATTTACAGTGTCAGATTTCTCCTACATTTATTCAAATTTCCATCGAATAATATTAACTATTGTCTTGCCTGGTATTATTTATTTTTCGTATATTGTTAAAATGGCTGATTTTCAGGCAGCGTGAAGACTTCAGTAGCCGAGCATGTAGCCAGCACATTTGGTCCTCGGCAGTCACAGGTCTCCTGGCTTGTTAAGAATCTACTAATGATGTTGTGTGTATGTAATTTCTGTTTATTCTGTTCCTTACTGTGCTAGATGCTCATAAGTATTAGTTTGAGCTTTTACAAGCACCACTTGTAAAGTGGAACCATTAGCAGTAACAGTTATAAAACGGAAAATGTTCTTAATTTAAAAATGGCTTACTGAGGAATTTATTCATGATAGTTAAGTGACACTCTCTGTAAGGGTACATATATAGATAGATAGATAGATAGATAGATAGATTGCACAATACATTTTTGTAGATTTGGATTAGTTCTGGGAACATCTCTGATTTTCTCTTCATTGGTTGCTGCTGAATCTCTGCTCAATAGCTCATGCTGTTTTGACTATTGAGAGCCAGTTGCTTCGAAGAATAGTGGAGCAAAATGACACATATCTAATAATGTATATACTCATATCTGAGCAATGCATGTTGGCCACAGTTATAGGTCACTTTCAGGTCACTTATGCCTCAGAAAATGTCTCTTTTGTTCTTAGCACCATGTCACTCTTTGTGGGGTCGCCGGTTCTCCATTTGCGTCGGTTCCCTGAAAGGTTCACAAAATGTTGCTTTTTTTTTTTTTCATGATAGTGTTCTTACTTTGTAACAAGTCTGTAGATGGAGGTCTGATTCAGTCCACAGGCCTTACTGAGTCTCAACATGCTTACGTTAGCATCCTCAGTTGCAAATAGTGTGTAATCTGAGAACACTTTTCAAGCCAAGCATGAACATTAATTATCAGTTTTGAGACATGAATCGTCAGGAAGATGTATATGTGATACTTAACTGTAGAAGTAGTTTGTTGTTTAAGTTTTTTTTAAATCTCCCCTATAGACAGTGCAAAGGTAGATCTCACTATAACACTCTTTGTGTGTGAGGTACACATTCTGTATACTGTGCATCCTAAGTGAAGTAATCACTGTATGAATTCGTTTATGTGAATAACAATGTTTGAAATCTATTTTTATTTTAGTTCTTTTATGTCTCTTGTTTTGACTAGGAACAATATAACCAGATTCATGCTTTTGGCATAACAGCCTTGTCACGGTAGTGTTACCTGAGTCTGTCTTCAGCAGACCATACAAATGTAAGAGTCTCCCTTGTCTGTGGAAAGCGTTTGTAATCTCCATCCCTAGACTTGTTTTAAGGTAAGAATACAAGATGAAAAATGGTTATCTTTTTCTTAAGGTAATGCCTGCAGCTTTCTGCTTAAACGCTTGCCTTCAGAAGTTTTATCTCTTTCTGACTCCTTATCCTTTGACATGCACACACAGTCTCCTCCCGTCATTTTACAGTGATCTTTACTCTGATCTCTTCTCTGAGTCTGCACCTTATAGTAACCAGGAGTTATCTTGTATGGCATGCTACTTTTAATGGACTTCTGTTGTGCTGTTGTCTGTGCCCTTTCACTTAGCATCTTTTATCACTTGCTTGTCTCATTCAAGCTGATTGGCTGCTATTATTAGTCTATTGATTTTTTGTGGAAACATTTATGATAATTTGACGAAAAAAAAAAAAAAAAATCTTGTTCCCAAGTACGGGTGGGTTGGAAACTTAAAATAAAGTGAAAAATGTATGGCAGATCCATCCACAGCATGGTTATGTGGAAAAGTTTGGTAACACACACACACACACACACACACACACACACACATATATATACACATACATATATGTATGTATGTATATGTTAGTGTGTATGTACATACACACACACATAATGTAAAGCTCATATATATATATGGGTTTTACTTTTTTTATTGATCTGGCAAATCTAAATAAAGAAAGAAATAACTCATTATTTATTTCAAAACTATGCCTGTGCAGAGGTCTCCCAAATGATGCATCTAATATGCTGCTAGTTTTCTTGCGACACTTTTTGTTGAGTCAGCTAAAAGACATCTTTTGTACATTATGCTAATTTATCCCACAGCTACAGCAAATTGAAATAACTTACAAGTGATGCTGGTTTCTAACTTAATTTACTGGCACCTATAATGGTTAAATAGGACACAAGAACACTTGCCACACAACAGTTGCTGTAAAATATGGCGCTATCTGTGAATTATAACTTTATTGTGGTACTAGGTACTATGTGGACAGAATACACAATCTTGCTTATACCATGTTTCTGGCTTAATGATACACTGTCCACAAGGAACTCTGAGGGGCTCTCCTTTATCATAGGAGCACATGTCTCTTCAGCCTCCATCAGAGTTTTGAACAGAATGCCACAGGCCTCAGAGATCCGTTGTGATCTCGTAGTTGCTACTTACATCAGGGTTTATGACATTGGGCCTTTTTGGGCTGATGAAGGCTGGATTTGGATGAGCCTTCTGATGCTGGTGCATGCCTTTACTTGTCATGTTTCCATAATATATGTAAAAGAAGAGAAAGCTAGAATGCTGTAAAAAAAAAAAAAAAAAAAAAAAAAAAGAGGGAGAGAAGAAAGATTTCTTAAAACCTATATGTGAGTATTACTGTCGCAACTAATTCCTAAATGTCTTTCTCTCTTTTGTAACAGTGTTAGGCATGCAACCATTTTATATTTGAGCTGCAACAGTAATACAAACACTGCTTCCTGATGTCGCTCTTATTTTGGCATGCTCCATGTTCTGTAAAACCGTAAAACCAGGGCCCGTTGTGGTTTGTTGTGGCTGACAGATCAGCCTTCACAGTACCTTTTAGACAGACGTTAAGGAACATGCTTGATATGGTAGCAGGGGCAAGAAAGGGAGTCAGTAACACCAAAAACATGTATGTGTTTTCCCAACTTCACTCGCCCTGCACCTTGAGAGAAGCCTTGCTTCACACCTCAACTCTAAGTTATTTCATGTGACGTGACATGTGAGTCACATGTGGCTAACATGACAGTTATGTGACATTACTGTGTTGCCCGCTGTTTAAATGAACTGGGGAGACCATCAAACTGACACGCTGAGAAAGACATGCAGGGTGGTGTGAGAATGAAGTCATTGGTTATATTTTTGGGTGGAGTGATGCCCTGTATAATATAGTATAATATAATATAGTATAATATAATATTGTTCACCATTCCTGGCAGGCTTTTCAACCCTGTCACATGCTGCTGTGGATGGACATTGGCTGGTACTCTGTGACTTTCTGAAGTCTCATATTGTGCTTTTGCATGGTCTGTTCAAATGCAAGGGTTAAGATTGCATATTGTTAAAAATCAATATTGTACCATCAACATGGTTAAAAATATGATGTGTTGTGATACATATTTATGTTTTGCCGCATATTACAACATATGTAATTTCACGATTTACTGACAGTTTATATAACTTATACACTGTACCATCTAGGCATCCAAATGTGTGAGACCAAAAGACTGAGGCAAGAACCCCCAAAAAACCTTAATTTATTCATTCAGTTTTGGGAGATGAAATGTGTGCAGCTCTTTACAAATGAATACAATACTTAGACACCCCCCCCCATCCCATCCAGCTGACAGCATCTGTCAAAATGCCATCAGGGCAACAGGGCTCAAAAACACAGTTTTCCTAAGCAGTTTGGACTTACGTCATCAGTGGTGGGCAGCATGAATTCTTCATGTTTAACATTTCTGTTCAATTGCATCAAATCAAAACATTCTCTGATTTTTCCATTCTTCCTAACCACAGGCACTATGAGCGTGCACCATTCTGTTCATTCAGTTATTTTTGTGCTACAGATGGACGTAATACCAATTATGTCCATCTGTTTGTTCTCTTTTTTGGAGAGTTAGAGGAAGGGTATCAAGGCATTTCTCTCATTTGGGGTTACCTTTACTGGTTCCCTTGTAAGCGACGTTCTGCGTACATACTGGTTTTACTTTGTGTGTTTAATCAGGCCAGAGCTGACAGACACTCTTCCCTTCAACAGATTGTTCCTGATGTGTTTGGCCAGGGCTGTTTTATAGGGGCAGTTGTACTGCTTGTTGTCAGACGTCTTGTTACTGAGCAACCCTCTAATGGCCACTGTAGCATCACCGCTCTGTAGGTTATGCTTCATAAACTTGAGCCAATGCTTTCTGACTAAGCTGTTTGTAATGGCCATCATCACTGAAGTGTCGGCACCAGAATCTCTTATAAATGATTGCCATTTCAATGATGTTTGACTAGAGCATTACAGTGGGTTATTATTGGAAATGACTGCATCAATCCTTAACAGATCATCACTGAATAATCCTGAGAACCGTGAACTTTCATCACTCTCTTAAGTCACAGACTTAAAGTACAGATACAGAACTACTTAGCTGTTAAGGGCTCTATTTCTGCTCATGTACTTTTTGCCCTTTGCTGTGCATTGGTTGGATTTGCTTTGATCATCTACTGTCTTTTTCTTGTTTTTCTGCGAATTGGCACTTATGACAATTTACACTTTCATTGATTTGTCTTTTCTTTTAACTTGGTTTTGATTTTGAGTTATGAGACATGCTCAATAAGCTATAAGTGTTCAGGCATGTGCTATAAGCTTTTTTGAGTTCACTAACGCTCACTGTCATGGCCATTAGATGTTCATCAAAATGGTCAAAACCTTAATCATTTGATCTTCCCTCACAGACATGAAGACATGAAGTGTAGAGAACCAAAGCTTTCCATCGTTTAGACAGAAACCTTGCCTATAAGACCTCATTTTGTCCACTCACCAGTGTCCAAATAGTATATCCAGCAACTCATCACAATGAAATGTTAGGTCATTTGTAAGCCTTTTAGAAACACTGATCTTACATTAAAAGGCATGCACTCCACTGCCTGTGCAGCCAGATGCAATATCCTTGGACTATCTTTAACTGTATACACCAGTAATGAAAAGAAACTTGTCCCTTTACCAAAACGCCAGTATTTCCAATATCAGATCAATCCTTTCTCTTCTCTATAATGTCCAAATCTACCGCGTCCTCTGGAAAAAAACCATAGACAGAAACAACGATAGAGGGACCAGCGACTGAGGCCCTGATGCTACTGATTGCTCAGGCTTGCATCAGGCAAACCTCACACAGCCAGTGGACGTTTAATAACCAAACCAAAACTTCAGCCTTGTTTCATAGAATATTTACAAAAATTACCCAAAACTTGCTCATGGCTTAAAGCCGTGCTGACCATTGCTGTATCCCCAAAGCCTTACCAGTAATCTTTTAACTTAACATATACTTAGTGGTGTGTTGTGTATCCACCAACGCAACTTTAAGTAGAGTCAACTTAAATGCACTTATACACAGTTTAAGGGCCCCATGTTATATTCTAGTCAGCCTAAATGCACCAAGATCAAACATCCTTGATCAGTAACAGACCTTCTCAAAGCATGGTGGCATCCTCCTGGCACCCTACTTACATGCAGTTTGCATCAGATTGTCTTTTTTACATTTTGACTCTGTGAGTTTTAAATGTGCTTTTGCATTTTGACTCCATGAGTTTGAGATATACTTCACTTTAAGTTTAAGATGTACTTTAAACTCCATGAGTTTAAACTCCATTAAACTCCATCTTTAAGATACTTAAAGATGTGCATTTTGACTCCATGAGACAAAATGTACATCTTTAAGTATTTGGCGTTGAATCATAGACCTAGATACTAGATAGAATTGTCACTCTTTGGCTTCCATACAGATATAATCATAAGTTATCTGCTATTTTTCCCACAAAGAGTAGCATGCAACGTGACTTACTTATAGGTAGCGTAAATTCTTAGTCTGTTTTTTTCAGCAGTTAAAATAGCATTTTGAATATCTGCCGCTAGATTTGGAATATTCCTTCCCCCTTTCCAAAATCCTCGGGTATCAGCATGTAAAGAAGCCCCAGTTCTCCATCAAGTGTCTTTAAAAATGTAATTTATCACTAAAGTAAATAGCAGAGGGCTTACTCCACTATCCTTTGGGATAGCATTTACTGCAGTAAAGACAGAAGGGAAGGAGATCATCCCAATGATTAAAAGTCCATCCAAACAGAAACCTCAGCAGCCAATTACATAGTCTGACTCTTAAACCCAACTTGTCCAGCACAATCTGGAGGCCTTCCCTTAACCATGTCTCAGGTGCCTTCTCACTGTCAAAATGGGTCTCTGCTTCTATGACCTCTCACTGGACTAATGCCTTTTCAGTGTCATCCTTCATCTTCACCAATGTATCCATGGCTAATCTTGCAAAAAAAACTGCTTCGATGACCACTAGGCAGTTCTTTCTGTTTCCAAAATAAGACAAAATGTTAAACAGTCATTTTTCCATGGTCTTTAAATAAGTTGGAAATCAAAGATGGTGCTCTGTGACTGGATATGGTTGGATGGGTCTTTATGAGGCTGTATAAAAGGAACCAAGATCACCTTTTCCCGCCCAAGAGGAACAATATCCTCTTTCTACATCCCATGAGAAAGCCCCAAAGTAATAACCAGAACTTCACCAGACAGATGACTCAACATGACCGAACCTGACCTGGACCTGTGCAACTGCTACTCCCTTAAGTCACTTTCCGTATTGGTGGATTAGCGTTTTCTTGTGAAATTTCAGCTCTGCTGAGTTTGCATGAGTTTCTATTTTTAATCACTAATTTATTGTTTTCAAGAAGATATAGTGCATAAAAACTATGTGCAACAAAATCCAAGATTTGCACCGGGCAGTTGGAAATAGAATAAAAGTAGGTAACTGATCTACATATGAGTTTAATTCAAATGCGACTTTTTACATTGCTGGAGAGTAACTTTCTGATACCATTGATGAAATTTTTTCCACTTATTTCTGACACACAAGGATGCAATAAAATGAAACATTTATCGCATGCTGGTTTATTACTTAAGATTATATAAGTCCTTGATAAATACTCTGTGATGATATCTGTTAGTTTCTCACTCTAGGAATGACGAAGATGGATCCATAGTGAGACCATTTTGGCGTAATTTTCACTCTTTGGCAAAGAATTGGAATCATGACCTGCCTAATTCTAATGCCTCCATATTTATTGATGCTGAAGCTGTTATTCTTTTAAATTCTTCAAGGCCAGATATTTGCGATGGTGCTGCCTTTGTGACTCAGAAAGTCATGGACTTGAATGAGTGCAGCATGAATCATATGGCGTCTCAGGATGTTCTGTTTCAGACAGATGTGCAGGTCACACATTGCAAGTGAATACACAATCCAGTCCCAAATCACCAAATCACTGTCTCGTTTTGCAATTTACTGTCTGCATATTTCCTTTTTTTTTTACACACTTGAAGCAGTTGGAGGCTGGGAGATAATTAGTGAGTGAGATCTGTGGTGTGTGTTTTAAGCTGTGATGGAGATAATTGGGAGTTTTTTGCTTGTGGTGTTCTCAGACATCTGAAGTCTGAACCTGAGTGACAGAGAAGAGTGGAAAGAAGTAGTCGAGCGACTTTTATCTTACTTGAATAAGTGAGGCATATCAGGCATATTGCTATATCTGATCTGATTAAGCAGCCTGAGCACTGACAATATTGTTAGAGTGGTAATGGACCTTGCATCTGAGACTCTACAGACCTTGGATGAAATAGTTTCTGATGTGGAGCCAAAAGATGTCTAACCTTGGACTTTTGACCTCATTCACTTCAGCCCAACCCTGTGTTATTCAGATCTGATCAAAATCAGATGTTCTACACTCTACTGAACAACTATCTGATCTTGCACAGACCTGATACATGACTCATCATATGTGGGAGCTTTTCTATGTGAATGTGTGCAGTGCTTAATTTGTAAATGAGGAGATCCTGGAACACACAGAGGGTGGTGTTCCGGTGGGTCAGGGGAGAGAAAAAGTCACGAGAATCATCAAAAAATCCACGGCACCCGGAGCACATTGGACAACGCCTAGGTGCTAGCTATCAAAACTAAAGAAAACTAACCAAAACTATCATCACAAACAAAGCATTATTTATTTACACTTAATAATCAAAGCATACACAATAATCACTCAAAATCAACAGGGGGAGGCGCATAGAAACAGCTGTTTACGGCTTGCAGCTCTCTCTCTCTCTCTCTATGTCTCTCTCTCTCTCTCTCTCTCGCTCTCCCTCTGTCTCTCTCTGTCTGTCTCTGTCTCTCTCTCCCTCTCTCTGTCTCTCTCTGTCTCTCTGTCTCTTGCTCTCCCTCTCTCTCTCTCTCTCTCTCTCTCTGTCTCTCTCTCCCTCTCTCTGTCTCTCGCTCTCCCTCTCTCTCTCTCTCTCTGTCTGTCTGTCTCTGTCCCCCCCCCCTCTCTGTCTCTCTCTCGCTCTCCCTCTCTCTCTCTCTTTCTCTCCTTCTCTCTGTCTCTCTCTCCGTCTCTCTCTCTGTCTGTCTCTGTCTCTGTCTCTCTCTCTCTTTCTCTCTGTCTGTCTCGGTCTCTCTCTCTGTCTGTCTCTGTCTCTGTCTCTGTCTCTCTGTCTCTCTCTCTCTTTCTCTCTGTCTCTCTCTCTCTCTCTCTGTCTGTCTCTGTCTCTGTCTCTCTCTCTCTTTCTCTCTGTCTGTCTCTGTCTCTCTCTCTGTCTGTCTCTGTCTCTGTCTCTGTCTCTCTCTCACTCTCTCTCACTCTCTCTCTGTGTCTCTCTCTCTCTCACTCTCTGGGCCACAAGTTCTGTTTACAACCACGAAAAGCAAGCAGGCTGAGAACCTGAACTAAGTGACGTGTTCTGTCTGTCTGTCTGTCTGTCTGTCTGTCTGTCTGTCTGTCGATCTCTGCTCCATCTCAGTATTATCACAGCGTGGCACCTACGCACAACAAACAGCGCTGAAATTCAACAAATTTCATTGTCTTTTTTACATTTTACCAGTTTCCTCCTTGTTACTGAGATTCAAATCGCAGTAACATTAGCTCCGACGAAGCTCCATATGTTTCAGGCATCACTGCGTGTCTTGAGTGATTGACATCTCTCTCTCTTTCTTTCTTTTTTTTTTTTAAATCAGATTTGAAATGCATCCAAAATAGGCAAGCAAGCGATTTACAAGTAAATTCCATGGGAAATAAAAGAATGACAAAACAGATAACATTAAATATACAAAATTTGTGTACGGATTTTGATAGTTGACAAAGGAGATGCTGGATCAAATCAAGTAGGTGCCGGTCCCAGTCTGGTCCCAGGTCCCAGATCCTGTTCCGGCAGGAACCGGCACAAAGTAAGAATATGTGTAATCTGAATGATATGTTTTCAGTGTTTCCAAAACAACAGCGAAAAAGTACAAAGATTTTATTCAGTTCAATGCAATTTACTGTGAAGTGTTTAGATTCTGTGACCGACAGTTGTTTGTGAATTTGTGACTCTAATTTGCTCTGGGGTTAGATATCTGTCACATAATGATAATAGTTCTCGTCAGGAGACGTTAATAGAGACTGAATGGAAATGTGGTTCTTGAGAAGAAAGGAACTGAAGAGAATGAATCACCCTTTTTAACTGATCACTAAGCACTCAAATCATTGAATAGGATCATGAATGCTTTGAGTCTAATGTGCATTATTCAGTCAACTCAATCCCCATACAAGCACCACAGTGCATCACATCTTCTTATTCTCTTCATCTTCCCTAATGAGTTTCAGAGCATGTGGAGCAGAAAGAGAGAGAGAGAGCGAGAGCGAGAGAGAGACACACAGAGAGAGAGAGAGAGAAAGAGAGAGAGAGAGAAAGAAAGAAAGTAAATGAGAAGCAGACAGTCATTAAAGCTTGCACAATGAAATAAATCACTTGCAATTCTTAACATTTTCTAAGTGTAGATCTTAACTTTGAGCAAGTCCGGGGTCTTGGCTGAGTCATTTTGAAGCACAGTCTGACCATATCAAGGCTCCTGCTTTTGTCAAAAACAACAGGCAAGCTTGGGCCAGGTTCCTGAGATGAGAGAGAGGGGCCAATAAACTGGGCCTGTTTTGCTCTTAGGCTGTGAGGACAGTCATTCCAGCAATCAGACCTAGACAAAATAGCTATTACCCAGCCTCCAGCATGTACTATAGTTCAGAGAGATAGTTCTCCTTTTGAATCCCAGCTGGGTAGCTCAGACTGAAGTCATAAGTTCGTCCCCCAGTGGGACGTTCGCAGTGTTTCAAAGCAGTGGGACTTGACCTTAATGTGCATGGATGGATGTAGGGATGGAGCTGCCTGTGGTCCAGTATACAACATCAGAGTGATGTGTACTTCAGGACCGTAATGTAGAAGCATTAAGGAGATCAGCCCTGGATGGCTAAAAACTAATGTCTACTATTTTTTTTCTATTAGTGAAGCGATGAGAGTAAAGTAGAAGAGTAGAACTCCCATTTGAGAAGAAACAAGCATTGACTTTGTACTAAAAATGGGACATAGATATATTCCACTTCTGCTTTGGATAAGAACATTAAAACCACTGGAAGAATGAGAAACCTCCCCCATAGAGGATGTGCAAGTGCAGTAATCTAGGCCTAATCACGAAAATGGTTAAGGAAGCCAGAGTGTCACTTTTGGGGAATAACTGAATTTGGAGTATTTGAAAATATTCACAACAGAGGAAAGGTTAATGGTTAATGTCCAACCTTATGTGTTCTCATAAAACAAAAGATCATTTTTATTAACCAGACATAGAGAGGGTAAAAAAGTGATGATTTTTTTTCTTAAACCTGTCATTTGAGAAAGTTTATTTTGGTGGATGTTGCTCATTACTGTACACAGTAATTTTGTTCATCATTATCCACAAACCAAATAGCTGCGTTTAATTGAAAGTGATTGTTTTTATCACCTCATTTATCTATGGATATGAGAAAACGTACAGTTCAACTCAGGCAGGAAGTGACATAATTTTGAACTTAAATTTTGAATTTTAATTTTGAACTTACAATATTGAACGTCAAACACTTGAGTAGTTTTAAACAGGCTGTGGGGCTGGTGTAGTGTAGCAAGTGCTGCTATCTCCGTGTCCATATGGCGTCTGAAAAGAGTTCACAGGTTCAATGCACAATTTTCAGTCAATTTCATGAATCTCCCACAGCGTGTGAAATATTGCTCTTTCATTAGGTCGCACTACAGCTGTGTGCCACCCGTTTATGATCAGGGCAGACTTCTTCCCGAGCGGGGGCAAGTGCTGGCACATGTGCCCTCCTCGACTTTACATCTATTTCTTGGCAGCGAGGGATCTGATTCTCGTGTTTGCGAGACTCTTTGTGGTTAGAATGTGTACATATCGCATAGCTTGTATAAGTATCTGGACTACTGTACTGTAATTGCTAGCAGCATCTCGTACATGCTGCTTTCTATTATGCTGTCATGTACCACTCCCCTAAACAACCCCCCCCCCCCCCCCCACTCTCCGTGTGCTTCACAGCTCCGAGCGTACCCCCACACCACTCGCAGGAATTGTGGGACATGTTGAATGTATTATAGTCAGAGCCCCCACCCTTTTTTTTCCTTTTTTTTTTTTTTTTTTGATTTTTGTTTCTCAAATTTAGCTTATTCTCCTTTGAGGTGTAGACAGACTCAGTGCATTTTTTCCTCCAGCAACAATCATACATTATGAAAGCTTTTTGGAGGACCAAACTGGAGGATGTGTCAAAGCATTTTACGATACCGACTGTGGGCGTATTTTTGTAATTGGTCTTTTTCTCTTTAATTAGCAGATAAACAGTAACTTATGTAGTAACATGCATATCTGACACTGGGCATCTTGAAATGTGAGTGGGTTGATTGAAGACAAAGTGCATGTGAACATACAAACACTGGTCAATTATCACTGACTCCTAATATGCTCATACTGAACCTGTCTCCTCAACAAAATGAAACACTGATCTGCACAGAACAAATCAATAATGCTCGCGTGTCCAGCTGGAGTCAGTCCAGGTGAAATGAAATCTGAGAATAAAATGAGTTTTTAGTCTGTGGTAACTGCAGTCAATGCCAGTATCTACTCTGATTTATCACTCTGTAACCAGGAGCTTTGGAGGGGGGTGGAGGTTTGGAGGGGGGTGGAGCTGGGGGGGGGGAGCACTGCTGCTTATCTGAAGGTTAAAAGCCAGGCCTCTCATGCGTTGTCAATTAACAGGGCAGCTCAATTTTTTGCCTGATCTTTCTCATACTTTGGGTTTTATTCCGCACAACCTGTTTTAGTGAATACGTTTATAGACTGCAGTAAAATACTGGTAGGTAATGATGTGTTTGTGGCTCAGTTGGGTATGTAATTAAATTGTTAATAAAAAGGGAATACATGAAAATATGGGTTTTAGTCCTGATTAAGGACAGAGGCTATTTGTGAAAGATAATAAGCAGCAGAAATTGCCTACTAAGACTGTTGTTTTATTCCAGAATGACTGCATTGTGAAGACATTGTTCCACATACTCTCTTCTAAACTGACTTGCTGGTTGCCGCTAATCTGCTTCTGAGATCTTCTTGGTTGTGTCATCTTGCCTGTTTGTCATTATATGAACTGAACTGGTTATCATCTTAGAAGATTGCACATTATGGGATTTTGAGTAGAAAACATAAAGTTTTCCTTTTCTTTTTTCTGGCCAGGGGCTGTGATTGACCAGAGCTCCACGGAGGCCTGGGGAGGTCCAACGGTTACTTTCTGGGACAGATACTTGTGAGCTGGCACTGATCCCAGGAACATCGTTTGCAGGTATTAGACATTGCTGCTTCCTTGTGTCTCCCTGCTAATTAGTACACAGGTATAATTCAGTTACATAGTCAAGAAATAAATGTTGTATGTCTTTTAAATGCTGTGTGTGTATATACATATTATAAAAACATAATGTAAAATTTTCGTTTCTTAGTTTCGGAATATTAGGTCTCAGAATTGTTGTTTATCACCATATCACAAGTTACAATGTGTTTTGATCCAAAAGCAAGTCAAGTTGGTTCAATTGTGGTTAAATCAACGAGTCATCGTGAAGATACAGTGCTTGTGAAGGCCTCTGGTATTTTTACTACTGTCCTCTCTCTTTGGTGAAGGTGTTAGTGAAAAATTTGTTTAGTGACTCATTCCTTAGTTCTGAAACAGAAACAGAAAAGGTACATCAAGGTAAGCTTGAGAAAGGATCGCTGTTTACTTTTACCACGGGGTAACTTTGATCACTGACAGGATGGGGCTTCGCTGAACCTTTAAACTCTTACTTTGCAAACTCAACATGTTCAGTCATAGGTACCTCTGAAGGCTTTCCTCTCACCACTCACAGAAACCTTTCTGAAACAGTGCTTTTTTGGCATTCGGTGCTTGTTTTGACTGTTCATGACAGTCACGCTCACAGGATTTTGCTGCACCATGGGTCACATAGACTGCTTTTAGACCAGCTCAAATCTTCTATTCAAATCAAATTTGGCCTGGTGCCCAAATTCAGCCCTTGAGGCTGAAGTTGTGTAGATTTCCATAATTGCCAAAACACTGAGGTCTTTGATTGGCAGAAGAATCCACACACACCTGTCTCCTGGCAAGCAATAAATGGCAAGCAGTGGTAAATGGTGAGGGTAAAAACCAGCAGGACTTTAACCTTATACTGTATGTATGGACTTAGGCACCTGTACTTTCAATATTAAATTTGTACTGCTCGCTACGCTGTTGTGAAATGATTTTTTTTCCCAAGGGAAGGGTGGATGGGTGAGTAAATTGGATATTTGTTTTAGGTCTTTTCCTTGGTTAAGGTTCAAACACAAAGTAACTATTTTTCTCGTGTTGTGACTTCCTTGTAATAAGAATTTACCTCGTCTACCCCTCTGCCAGTGATATCAAAGAGAGAGGATTGGTAGACAGATGAGTGGTCGTAAATCCACCAGAAAGAAAAGCAGACCCAGCTGAAAACAGCACGTGTCTGGGTGTACTTCTGCCCTGTCCTGACCTGTTCATCCTGCCTCCGTTAAGGAGACCTATCACTGAGGAGGGTAATACAGTCTCAACCTTGAAATGCTTAAGCACTATGGCTCTTTGTTAGTATATTCTTTGTTTAGAGGGACACTTTATTCAATAAACCTTGACTTGACTTAACTTGACTTGAAAATCAAAACATTTTTTGTCGTTTGCTGGCCATAGCTTTATGTTATTAAGTCAAATAATAGTTACACCATTTCTGTTTTTTGGTCATTTTATGCATGAAGACCAAAAACATATGTCCACCAGGCCCCTTGGTAATAGGATGGCTTTTTTTCAATTTCTGATGGTCTTAATTTACAAAAGAACATTTTAGCTTTTTTTTGCACATAAATACTCAATTGGAATTGTCAGGCTGAGATGGAGAAAGTAAGGAATTGATTTGCATCCAGTTACAGTCACCTCAGTCACATCTGAAGACATGTATACCTATTCAGTGGTTGTGTGAGTTGTTGTATATACCTATTCAGTGGTTGTGTGAGTTGTTGTATATACCTATTCAGTGGTTGTGTGAATTGTTGTATATACCTATTCAGTGGTTGTGTGAATTGACGTATATACCTATTCAATGGTTGTGTGAGTTGTTGTATATACCTATTCAGTGGTTGTGTGAGTTGTTGTATATACCTATTCAGTGGTTGTGTGAGTTGATGTATATACCTATTCAGTGGTTGTGTGAGTTTTTATATATACCTATTCAGTTGTTGTGTGAGTTGTCATATATACCTATTCAGTGGTTGTGTGAGTTTTTGTATATACCTATTCAGTGGTTGTGTGATTTTTTGTATATACCTATTCAGTGGTTGTGTGAGTTGTTGTATATACCTATTCAGTGGTTGTGTGAGTTGACGTATATACCTATTCAGTGGTTGTGTGAGTTTTTGTATATACCTATTCAGTGGTTGTGTGAGTTTTTGTATATACCTATTCAGTGGTTGTGTGAGTTGTTGTATATACCTATTCAGTGGTTGTGTGAGTTGTCGTATATACCAATTCAGTGGTTGTGTGAGTTGTCGTTGCTCGGTGCTGTGGTTATTCTGTAAGAGACACAATGCTTAGACAGGAGGTACTTATTAGTATGGAGTATGTGGTGGTTCTTATGAAAGAGGGTACTGTGGTAAGCGCTGGCTGGAACCGTCTCTTACATATATAGATGTATATGTTTAACTCAAATGTAAGGATGATTTTATATGCTGAATTACTGATGTTAGGAAACCTTCATGTGTTAGTGTTTCCATTAGATTTCTGTTCATTCACATGCAAGCGTGCACACACGCACGCACGCACACATGCGCACAAGCACACACGCACACACACACGCACACACACACACACACACACACAAATGTCCACCCACTCCCCCTCTGGATTCCTAATGAACTGAATATGAACCTGGGTCAAGCTGTGTTCTCTCTGTTCTCACTGACTCCTGCTTGCTTTGTTCAGATACTGTGCTTTTAGATTATTCTCCCGTAGATTGGACTGTTCTGCATTCCACAGATACGACATGGATCCGTGCCAGCGTCAGTCCTCAGGCTAAGACACATACTCATGTATACAAACATTCATATATCTCAGCATTAGAGACGTCATCCAGTCCTCTCTCTCTCTCTCTCTCTCTCTCTCTCACTCTCTCTGTCTGTCTGTCTCCTCTCAGGGTGTGTGTATGTGTGTGTTCGCGCATACACATGCACATGCCCGTATGTGTTTGTGTCTGTGATCTCATTTTTGTTCAACATATAAACTCTAATGTTGAGATTTAAACTTTTAACCTAAACCAATTAATGTTTTCAAGGTCATTAGATAAAATGCTGAGTTTGAACTCTTCCTAGTCTAGTAACAGTTTGGTGGGATGAGTGTATTTTAGTGTTTGTGCCTCCTTTGTGTTCTTGGTGAATTTCTGCGGGGTGTGTGTCATAAGGGTATGCTTCCTTTTGCCTCTGGTGATACTTTCACTGATCAATAATAATACTCTTCTGGGGAATATTTGTGTCTTGTGTGGATCTGTTGTGTGCGTCTGTGTGTGCGCGCACGTGTATGTGTGTGTGTGTGTGTGTGTGTGTGTGTTGCATTGATTGTGGACCACACAAAGACATGATTTATGATTTTGTCCCCCTCATTTTAATATTCTTGTTCCTCTTAACTGAAAGTTTCTAGGGAGGGAAAGACAAAGCAGTGCTGTTTAGATTGTCTGGTCCGGCCTGAGCAGAGAAAGTTCTCCCTCACTGTGGTTAACTAAACATTCAGTACACATCCCTACACAAAGCCATACACATATAATCCCAAAGATATGATATTCCTGCCCTGGTAATATACATATCATGTTTGCTTTGTTTAATGTTGTGTCAGCCTGAAAACAATTAGGAGCTAACTTGTTTGGGATGAAATATGATGCCTATCTTTTGTTCCTAAAGTACTTGTGTCATTGCTAAGTAATTTAAAAATGTTTTTGTTCACAGTTTTTATGTGTGAGAAAGATATGTTTGTTCCTTTTGGTCTGTTGGACTTTCTTTTTAGACAGCTAGCTGGAACAAGACAATACAACACCATTTAATATCGCCCTTATCTTGTGAAAGTCTGAGAAACTAATGAACATGTGCAAGATGTTTCTAAGAGCAAATGAAAGACACGTCCCTAGGTTGCTGAAAAATATTTGAAACAGCATATGTTTGCACAGATACGTGTATGAGATTTTAACATAGTGCAAAACTAAATACAAATTTTATGGTTGTCTTTATGACTGATTCATGGCTCTATATAATAACTGTGGGTTGATCTGTGGTTACCTATAGCAGGCAGCACTTAGTTTAACACAGCTGATGCCCCTGGCTGTCAATTTACCCTCGTATGTCTAGACTGGATAAATTAGCACTGTTTATAGATGTGGTGATTTACAGTTGCTGTCAAACAAGTGTCTGGAATTTAGGACGATTTTGATTGGATGATTGATAACATGCCGTGCCTGTCAGTGCTGGGTCTGATTGGGTGACAGCGCCAATCCAGTTTTAGACTAATGAGTGAATTAGACCAATGAAGATGAACAAATCTTCCTGTCCTGACAGTTTCCGGTAACACAACAGAATGCAGAGACCACCCACTAATCAGCAAGCCAATGAAATGGATTGTACTTTAAAATGGATTTGTCTCGATGACTATCTTTCCCATGGGAGGATAACAACTCATTTAGCAACCCATAATGTAATAACTGCTATTAATGGAATAAATTAATCTAATGAAACTTAACCATGTAAACCATCAACAGTGTAATAAAACACTAAGAATAAATGCTTGGAACAGTTCTCCCTAAATCCTTAACAGTCTGCGCATTGTTGGGATATGAGGCTGTTATGGCTATTAATGCAAAAAAAGTTGCCAAAATATTTCTTTGGTTATTGTGGTACAAAGCCAGGTCAGAGACAAGAAACAGCATTGACTATGCTACAGATTTCAGTAAAATCCAATTTATCTAAAAATATCAGTGTGTGAAAATGCATGAGGAAATGTCTAAGCTCAGGGATAGATATCGTGTTGTGCATTGCTCTTTATTTTTTTAGGGTCACTGGAGAGATAGTGACCTGCGCAACAATGTTTGTTTTCCCCTGTATGTATTCACAAGTATTAATCCTTGGCAGTTTTGAATGAATACTCAGACTTCTTAGTACCTTCAGATTTTTCAGTGTTCAGTGAAATATAATATTGATATTTTGCGTGACTTTCAGAAAGCATTCTGTTGGTTAGTACGGCCGTTGCCATCCGGTGGCAGTGTGCTTTTAAAACTCGGTCGGAGTTATTGATGGCAGTCCCTCTGTCCTTGCTTTTGTCTATATGAGGTCAGAGAGGTTATGTATGTAAACAACTCAGCCCTGCACTGAGGAAAATTTAGTCTGCTTACTGCGACTCCCTGTCGTCGCCTTTCTTTGGCTCATCCCTGAGAGCTGATCTAATGGTCTAAAGATTTCTTATATCATGTTTTGTATGAGATGAGAGATGTTGTGTTTTGCTATTTTTCCAGCTGATATAAATCTCTGGAATACCTCCTCACTGAAAAGTACTTCATCCTTCAACCTAGGACCAGAGGAGGGTGCTGCTGAGTCTGAAAGGAGATTGGACTCTATTTCAGCATCATGTACTCAGATCTCTAGACTGTCTCTGGCTTCAGACACTTCAAGAGCTCCTGTAAGACGTCGTCTGTACGAGAGACGAACCCAATACGAGACGTTAGCGGCACTGCGCTCTATCAACCGCTAAGCCGCCTGTGACAGTTGAATAAAAAGCCTGTAATTGTCTCTTCCCATAAATCCATTATATAATATTTAACCTTGCACAATCAAAGCTTTTCTATCTGGGTTCATCATCAGTTTTTCGGAGCTGAAATCTCTGAAAAATTTGCCTCCCACTGCATTCCCATTGATAGTGAAAGTGTTGCAGGACTGAGAAACACATACAGTCACGACACATCATAGTAGATATGGCTCTCAGACTCAGTATGGTTACAATGAAGAACCTGATAACTATATTTCAAAAATACAGAACCATAACCTGGACCAGGGGCAGTGTCAGAGTCCGGGAAGACACATTTTACTGCAGTGCGTGATCTCAGGACTTTAGAATGAAGAAAACTATATGTAGTGGATGCAGCTACAGGTTTACATCTTATGTTGACACTTTGATGTCAAATGCTGCGTAATTCTCTGAAGAAGATTACAAGTAATGAATGCATTGCGTTCCACAGACTTTTGATTTCCTTGTTTATTACAGTGTAGTACGTGATGCATCTTGAGCACAGATATACACGATCTAAGGAGGGTGCATTCACTGACTGCATACAGGAACCTTAATTATCATGCTTATGTTGCTTCTCTTCTCGCGATGTAATATTTACTGATGCCACTAGAGGGGAGGCCATAAGCACGATTAAAGTGTTTTGATGAACATCTACAGGATTAATACCTTTTTGCATGTGAACAGAGCGTTTTATGTGCTGAAATTTAATGAAGATGTGCAAATGATTGGTTTTCATTGATCTTCTTCTGAATTCCAGTGAGTAGTTTTTCATGACATGATACTCATCGCCTGGCCTTTAATAGTTCTTCTCTCTGAGGAACTCTGAAATCACGGCACAGTACAAAGTCCTTTGCTTAGAATTAGTTATTTTGAATTTTAATATTTTGTATATTTGTGTTAGCATATTAGCATTAGTATTCTATATCTTGCAGTTTATATGTCTTTTCTTCTCAAAAGCAACAAAAACATTTTCAAAAGAAAACAAACAAGCAACAAAAAAAAGCACACAAACAAGAAAAAATTCTGTCTCATTACCTGCTGTAAAAACAACAGTTTAAGAAGAGACCTGGCTTTTCTCATGGTCTCATCCTGCCATAGAGATGAAGGGCTGTATCAGAACAGACGGGACCAAGCATACAGCACACACACCTTCACCCTCTCACTGAGGTTAGTTAATGTGTGAACAAACATCCTCTGAGACAGAGAGAAAGAGAGGCTGGGGGGGGGGGCAGACAACCAGAGAAGGGGAGAGAGAGAGGGGGGGGAGAGAGAGAGAGAGAGAGAGAGAGTCAGAGAGAGAATGAGAGTGAGAGAGAGAATGAGAGAGAGAGAGAGAGAGAGAATGAGAGAGGGGGGGGGAGGAGAGAGAGGGGGGGGAGAGAGAGAATGAGAGAGAGAGAGAGTGAGAGAGAGAGAGGGGGGAAAGGAGAGAGAGAGGGGAAGACAGAGAGAGGGGAAGACAGAGAGAGGGGGGGGAGACAGAGGGGGGGGGGGGCAGAGGGGGAGAGAGGGGGGGGAAGACAGAGGGAGAGAGAGAGAGAGCGGTTATTCTTGAGTCTTTCCCTTTTGGTGCAAAATGATAAACATTTGTCAATAGAAGATGCATCATTGGTATCAACAGACACAATTTTGTTGATTCTGCCAAAAAAGATAACAATCACTTATGCTTCTGATAGTATGTTTAAATAAAGTCCAAGAAAAGTAAATCTGCTTTAACTTGCTGCCTCTTTAAATCTTAAGCAACTGTATTTAAGCCTTCCATGGCTTCCTGTTTTAGCAGGATATAAAGATGAAATATCACTCAAGTAAGCCATTTGTTTTCCATCACCATGGGGAAAAGAATGAACTCTCCAAAAAAAATGATAGATGGTTGTTGACTGAAAAATCAGTAGACGGTTACAAAAAAAGATGTCACTTTCCAACATTAAGTTAATAATTAAAAATGATAAACCACTGTAGTAAACCTAATACCATGAACCAGAAAGTGTAAAGGCACCCTTGCCAGAAACTTAATTTGCTCTGCCAGAAATATGAAAATGGTTTTCCAACAAAACTATGGTTGCAAGCATAGCATACCTTAGTGTCCACCAAGGAATGGTTACCTGACCACAAAATTAGTGTTATACACGGCGATGCCACTTTATTAGGTACATTATATGATAGTAAGTACAATTGCTTGTTTCATTAGACACACTGGGTGCCTTGAACAACATTTGAGTTATGTGTTGATTCCATAGGATATCTTAACATTGCTGCCAATCAGATGTTTTCCTTTGTAGCAGCTGTGTATCCATCTCTGAATGGAATTTTTTTCAGGAGGGCAATGGTCCACACCATGAGTCCAGGGCCTGTGCAGGAATGGATCTGAGAGAATGAGAGCGGTTTCTTCTCACTGGAGACACCTCAGATCTAAATCCAGTTGATTGCTTAAGGGATGAGATGTAACAAGGTATTCAGAATAGAGTTCTACTCCCAGATAATTTACAGCTATTATGGGAAACGAAAGAGTTGACATGGACCGGTATCCTTGTTGTGTGCCTTAATGAGTTTTCCACTATCAAATCCAGGTTGTGTTCAGAGCAGAAGGAGGAGTAGCTGTCAGTTAGGTATAACTTCCTAATAAAAAATGTTCTTAATAAAAAACACCATTTCGTCTATACTGGTCACATTTGAACACAGTTAAAACTTGCCGTTTGAATTTACATGTCAGTCTCAAAACAGGCTGAAGGATCTAAGATGCTTAGAGTGTTTTATGGAGGAATAATCCAAAACCTTAGAGGAATGGTCAAACAGAGGTGTGAATTTGTGTGACAGATTTATAATTTGTGATGCTGAGAAAATTTACTCTGATTAACACCTTGAATATTTGTTTAGATAAAATATTTTCCATATGTTTGTTTGATTATACGATTTTCTTTACTTGTATCATTGATTGTCTTTCTGTTCATCTTTGTACAGCCTGTGGGTATTCTCGGAGGTTACTGTGTATTGTATGCAAAATGAGGGTAAATGCTTAACAGATTGAGGGCTTAACAGTAACATTAGACTGACAAGACCTAGAATAACCAAAAAGACACAGTGACACACTCTATGTATTTAAGTAAAAAAAAAATGGAATTTGAAGGAGAAAGTGTGCTGGAGGTTCTCTTGAATGAATTTCAAGTGAATGTACAAAGTTGGCCAGCATGCTATTACCTCTGACAGTGTTTGTGTTGTCTCAATCTGATAGGGGTAATTTAACCCCGGTGTGCAATTTCTGAAATTCTGAATGCTGTGCAGAGGTGTTGAACCTGACGGTTTAATAGTCCTAGGACGTGTCTGTGGTCGTGAGACGTAACATCTCAGCCTCGTCTGAACTCCAGTGTTCGGCTGCTGCAGCCTTTCACTGTTTGGCTTTTTATACTCAGATCGCTCTATAAGAAGTCTTGAGAGAACTTTGAACCTTCCGCTGTTCCCTCACTTCTGCTCCACAGCTGTTTTCACTGTTCAAAAGTCACTCCTCTTTTGTTCCTTCACTGTTCTTCTGTGGTCATGCATTGTAAATGAGGACAGACCACACTGGTCAAAATTACAGATGTTGGCATTGTTTGTCTAGTGTGGAGTAAGCTATTTCCTTAATGCCAGTGTTGTCACAAACCCATCGCGCAAGAACCACTACTTAGAGACACTTCTAGGACGCCTTTTTGCAGCATTCATCATTCGTAAAATTAGTGGAAAATGTTTTCCCGCTTGTTGGACAACCTGATTTCATTAGCCGTAACCTACTTACATGTCATTACAGTTGATGGGACGTATGACACTGTTTTTAAAAGATACATGATGTAACAAGTTCATTTTTGGGCCGCGAAGCCTTCGCGGTATATTAAAATGCAGCAGGACTAATATGTCTTCATTTTACAAATCATCCTTTTTTGCGGAGGAGTTTCGGGCCTGACTTATCCAAACATCAGAAACTTTGGATAGGTGCCATCGTGAATTAACTCAACTTTTCCATGCTCAACCCCTTTGTATGGATGCTATTTTAACCTGATCTCAGTTAAATGGGAAAACACTGCCTTTGTGCTAACATCTGTGACTGAACTCTAGTCTTATAACTTAGAAAAAACATAGAAAGGGTGATGTTACATTTTTTTTTGAAAGCAGGAGGCTGTCTGTCTGTCTTGTTCCCTCACCATAGTCACATCTCAACTAAAGCAGCTGTACAGATTCTCTCTCTCTGCGTGTATTGTATGTGTTGGAAGCTTAAGAATAGTCAGAATGGTCAAAGGAAGGAATGACCTGGACCATGAACTCACATTTCTCTCAGCAGCGAGGGTCAGGGATATGGTGGGTGTTGTTTAACCTTGAGTAGGGTGTGTTCAGCAGCTCACAGTTGTTTAAGAGGGATGAGAGGAGGAGGAGGGCAGAGGGTGATATAGAGAGATTGAAAGAGAGAGAGAGAGAGAGAGAGAGAGAGAGAGGAAAAAGAGAAATTTGAACTGGAAGAGACAGCCTGAGTAATTTGGGGAGATGAGAGAACAATACTCTCTCTATTTCCTCTCCTTCATTCTTCACAAGTGGAATTTACCATGAGATTGAGGTTGAGAAAGTAGGTGCATACTTTGGAATGACAGGGATGTGGTTGCCATGGGAAACAGGACAGTTGCACCACACCTGGAGGATAGAGGCTTGTTTTCATTCCTTGAGGACTAAACCACACAAGCCTAACATGTAATACTTAAGATGTCCATACATGTTTATTATGTGTGTGATGAGTACTTCTTTAATGTTATGGCCTGAAATGAACCATCCTTCAGAGTTTGGTACTGGCTTCTCGCCAAGTCCTCTTAAACACTAGATGCTCATGAAAGAGGATGTTTCAGAAAAAAACGTGTGATGAAAAGTCGAGCTGACAGCAGAGTGGTAACTCTAAAATGGTCTTGCACCTTTTAATTTTATATTTCTAACACATGTACTGTGGCACTGAAAGAACACACTGGCATTAAATAACATTTTTCTCTCATGGAAAGTGGCACTTCAGAACGGCATACTTTCACCGGAGGCTCCAGCTGGCCTTGTGAGCTGCCTCACATAAATGTCCACTTGTCTCATTTCAATGTGCCATGCTTTCTGATTCTCAGGTTATTAGTTTGTTCCCTCCTTTTCTCTTGGACAGTGTCGCCGATCCAAGTGCCAAACTGCATTTACAAAGAGAGAGAGAGAGAGAGAGAGAGAGAGAGGCAAGCGCAAATGAGGGGACATGGTAGGGTTTGGGAAACCAGACGATTTTGGTCACCTAGTCATTTTCCCAGTCTGTTGACTGTCCTGGAAATCTAAACAGTCGGAGTAGCCACAGCCCTTCTGGCGGGGGGGTGGGGGGGGGGGTGGATTACTTGAGACGGTCTTTGAAAAGTCTCAAAGTCGCTCAGCAAATGCTTCTTCTTAAATGTGTTCACGCTGTTTTTTTTTTTCCGTGTTGTCCATGTGATTGATGGCCGATTATGTAACTTATTTTCATTTTAATAAACGAGTAAATTCCTAAAAGGATTAAGGGACTTTTTTGCGTGTGTTCACTAGATGTGCTTTTCTCCTCTTAGACTCTCTTATGTCCCTGTCACACGAGTGAGAGACGGAACATGAGCCCGGTTCGTGTTTGCTATGAGATATGTGCTACTCTTTAACACCATCTATTCCTCCATTCAGTCAGCACAATAAGCCACATCAAATGTCTTTTCTTTTAGTTGTGTGATCATATGTAAAGAGCTGATGTTTGCATTGAGTTTTATGGTGCACAGATGCTGAGGATGATGTTTAATGGAAGTGTAATGGAAGAGTGAGGTATGTGCAGCTCTTTGGCCTGCAGAGGACTTGAAATGCTATTGCTTACGCCTCAAAGCAGAACGATCCTTAATGAATCATTTGGAGCAAAGCTCTCTGCTACAAATTCATTGGTTTTAATGACACGTCATATTCATAAAAAAGGGGACAAAACAAAAATAAAGTTTCTGATCCAGTGGCCACATCACACAGGGGTTCTGGAACAGAGTACGCCTGACACCATATGAACACAATTACTGCATTTTCTCAGCAGTTTCACTGCACAGTACTTCACCCTAACCCATTGTGAGTCGGCTGGGGTTTTCCTCAGAGGTTCCAAATGGTAGAGCACAGCCAGTACCAAATCAGAACCGCTTAAGTTAAGTACAGTGATGGCTGTCTGTCTTAGACAGCATGGTAACAACAATGATGGGTCTGGACTCATCTATATTTACAGCACACACACATTTTGTCAAATGCTGAGCTAATATGTGTCCCTAATGTTGTTATATGTTTTTGATATATATACATATATATATATATATATTTTCACACGCGCGCACACGCACACACACACACACATATATGCATGTACATGTATATGTATATATATATACATGCATGCACACACACGCACATTTTGTAAAATGCTGAGCTAATATGTGTCCCTAATGTTGTTATATGCTTTTGATATATATATTTACAAACACGCACAAGCACATGCACACGCACACACACACCACACACACACATATATATATGCACATAAACATACACACACACACACACACACACACACACACACACACACACACACACACACACACGTAAATGTAAAATGCTGAGCTAATATGTTTCTTTGATCTTGTTATATGCTTTAGAGCATAGTTGGTATAGTTTAGCAATAGGGGACTAGTTGGTGCTACATGCAGCATAAGAAAGAAGAGAGAGGCTCCACAGCCTGCATCACATGAATACTATAAGGAAGAATATAATATTATATGAATCATGAAGACCAGTGAATGCCTGAGGAAGTATACAGTCAGTAGCAATGAAGACTTAACAACTATTTACACGTGTTTTTAATTTCATCCTAGATACCCACTCCAATTAGACACTCTTGGTGGGATAGCCACTTATCTCAGTATCTTTGGATAATTTCATGCTGGAATATTTCTGTTGTATCCATGTTTGTTTTAGGAAGTAAAAATATATTCTATCTATTATCTTATGACTGTGACATGTAATTCTAACAAACAATGATAAGAGTTAAATGGTGGTAACTGTCTTTGTGTTTCCCTTTGAGGAAGCCTCATTTTATGTTGTTGATTCATTAAATGAGGATGATAATAACTGCTGTCACTGAAATGCAGCACTTGTCATATGGTTAGACTTGTGGCACAAGAGTGGTGACGGTGGCCTTCATTACTGATAACTGTTTTTAGACTGATAGCATCTCCATAGCAGATGTGACTCCACCAGAAGAGATGACTCAGTCACCACAAGAGGACCACTTTTTGCAGCAGAGTTGAGGTCTGAGGCTTTGAAGATTATGATATGTAACGGAATCAGATGTATCTTTTTTTTTTTCCACCCCTTACTATTGTGTTTTTTTGGTCTGGACTCTACACATGGAAGTGATTACGCACAGAGGGAGGTGTGTTTGCAACCCCCTAAATGAGCAAGATGGAATCAAACCTACTCACCCAAGAGCCTTATTTTCCCAAGCACCCTCTCCTCCCTCAGGGGAAGGAAGTAGGTTAACCCCCTCACTCCACCCCACTGAGTGTGGAGAGAGGCCTAGCCAGGGCCTGTCTGTACCAAGATGACTGAAGGACCATGGAATGGTCTGTTTTGCTGGGAGGATGGGATTGGAACCTGAGTAGAAACTTTTCAGGAGGGTTCTTTTTTTTTTTCTTTTCTTCGTGCCTTTCCATCAGCTGATTGCTGTGATTATGAGGGGAACCCTTCCTGAAGCAGAGGCATGAGGGTCAAGTTCGGATCACCCCGGAGAAGCATACATTACTGAATGCTTATTTAAGCCATTTCATCCATTCCCCCAAACCCGCTCTTCTTTCTCTCTTTTTCTTTCCCAAATAATTCATTCTGCCTTCCAGTGTAAAGCTATAGTCACAGTCATACTGAATGTAATATAAAGCAAATGTGATTTTGCCTATGCTAATGAACCTTATAATAGCTGTTTAAAATTAGGTATGCTGCTGAGGTACATCCTGTAGCAGAGTTGTATTAGGTTTTTTTTTTTTTTAGTGATCATTTCATGCTGTTAATTATGCATACAATGCATTTGTATTCTCCTGTCTGTAATATTTCCAATTCTGTTCATATTGTTTAATTAGTACCAGACAGAGCTGTCTCCTCCAAGTTACGACGCAGATGGACAAACCTTTTTTTTTTTCCCTCAGTAAATGTCACCTGACTTCTAACCTGCCTAATTTACAGGGAAGCTCAATGTCTATGCAATATCGTGTCAAGTTGGTAAATTGACTTACCTGGGCTTGTTGACGAGTGTTTGTATGCCTTCTGACTAACCAGTAATGTTGGACAAATATTCAAAAGGAAGTTGATATAGGAATTCAGAAATAGAATGAAATAAGCTTTTTTGTGTATTGGTCATCATAGCACTGTAGCAATACGCGTAATGAAAGCTTTATTTCACACACGGTTCAGACCTGTAGGTTGTTTTGTTTTTAGAGTAAAAATGAACAAACGTGATAGCTTTTCAGCAAATTAAGGACTCATTATTAATATTTTGGTTCTCGATCAAGCGCAATCCAATGAAATGGTAAAAAAATGTTTGAAAATGTAGGAAGGTGGAACCCAAGCATCTGGGTTCCATCTGGATCCGTGTAAATAGAGCCAGATTGAACATGCGGCCCTGTTGCTGCCAGGGCTTTGCTATCAGCACAGATCAGAAATAGGCAGTGTCTCAATGTACAAAACAAAATGATGCACATTAGCATCAGTTTACTTAATTCGCATGAAGAATTCAAATCGGTTAAAAGTTCTGCATTTTCTCTCTCTTGGTGTGGCAGTCAGGAGTTTTTTTTTTTTTTTTTTTTTTCGTTTTAGAAACCTTAAAGAACAGAAGAAAATGCAAGGCAGATTTTGATCCATAATGCGCTCCCTTTCATATTACCAACAAGTTTGAGCAGTGCTTCCAGATGAGTGTGTGTGTTTTTTTTTTTTTCTGTACTGGACTAGAGTCACAAAAACAACCCATTTGTTCTCTAAGCGCAGCTTTAGGCCTGTCCTGTCTGTTCCAATATCTCAACTAGACACAATTCAGCAGTTTTCCTCCAGTTTCTCATCTCTGGCTCAGTTCTGTCCTGTTCTCTTCAACAGCATCCTCACATTGATCCACTTACCGACTGCTCATGCACTTCATTAACTCTTATTTTATTGGCTGAAAGATATTTTGGTCTCAGTAAGTAATGAAGATCAACTGCCACAGACTCTGCCATACAGTTTCTGTTGTAGCGGTGAATTTTGTTTGAGGCTCTGAAAAGAAAAGCTAATCCGTAAAGAAGCGGACTGCTTTAAGTCTCATTTTCTTTAGATTTATTGGAACAGCTAGTCCATGAACGGTCATGCCCGGGGCAGATACGTATGAAAATGTGCGACGGTAGTAATGAAAATAAGTGTCAGTTACAAAAAAAAAGAAGGAAATTTGGCAACGCTCTCATTAAAACTGTGCCTTGCTTCAGTACTCCTGGTGTCAGACAGGCATCACTCGCTCTCTGGAAGCCAATGCAAGCCATGACTTGGAAAAAAAGAACATTTGAGATTTTATACAGCCTCTATTGGAAAACAGCATCTCTGAGGGAGAAAAAAAGCTTAAGAAACTTTCTTTTATTGGTAGTGAGTTGAGGTTGTGAGTTTTTTTTTTTTTCAGAGTGTGTTTTAGCTGGTTTCTGCTTGTTTATCTAGAGCTTTGGGGAGATATGCACAATGGAACAAACAGAGAATTAGTCATGGTTTTGGTACAGTGTCCATCCACAATAAACTAGATGAAAGTGTATTTTTTTATGTGAATTGTATGACACATGACACATGCTCTGCCTGCTCTCTGCCAGACTTTAGAAAAGAAATGTGAAGAAGGTAAATATGCCCATACGTGTTGGTGTGTATAGGTATGCGTGGTGAAGTTTTCATTACCTGTGAATGAAAGGGAGTGTTATGTCTTCTATCAACACCATGTGTTGTGGGGGTGCAATGAGGGGAGTTTATTAGATTCCCAGAGTTTCAAATGAAGACTCTGGTCTGCAGGACTACCTAATAATTTTTAGATAGAACTCTATATGCCTGACGTTATTGTTTGGAGGCATGTTATTGTCTGTCTAGCCGGTGGGAGGATGAACCCCAGCTGAAGCACAGTGGTGCACACCACATGGGCTGCTTTTTTTTTTTTTTTTTTTATCAGGAGCAGATGCCCACTCTGGCTTTGAGCTCTCCTTTTTATCAATTAGGATCAGCTGTAGTGGCAACGGAGTAGAGGACCTGGCTTTCTCTCTGGTTATACCTCCATTTTAATTTCCTGCTCCACATACCACCATCGCAGCCTTGTGGTCACCATGGTAACGTTACGTTTTAGGAAAAAGGTTGAAGAGGATCAAAGGACAGTCAGTGTCGTAAAAAAAAAAAGAAAAAAAAAAAGGAAAATAATTCGATCATTTAAGATTGCTTTCAGGTAATATGTCAGAGTATGACAGTTCTCTGATACTTTTAACATGGTTTCTTTGGACCGTTATACGTGATACAATAGTCCATTGCTAACTTTCACATTCCGGGCTCCTAGTGACTGAATAAACATTCTTCGGTAATAGCAAAATTGGGCAGGAAATTATTTATTTGAAGGTGACTGGAAGTTCTACCCCTGAGGTCCATGGTAGGGAGGGGAGAGCAAAGTCTCTGGTTACAGAGTCACTGTCACCCAGAAACACAGCACACACACACACACACACACACACGCACACACACACACACACACACACACACACGCGCGCACACACACACACACACACACACACACACACACATACATACATACACACACACACACACACACACACACACATACACACACACACACGCACAATGTGTAAACTGATTAAATTAGATCTTCCAGAGATTTGACCAGTCTAGATCAATCAACATATGTTTAAGTGTTTACCTCTCTGACCCTCTCTTTGAGAGGAGTGACTGTTCCAGATGCACATATCTATCATAAATGAGGCAAATATAAATGTATCCTTGCCTTTGAGGTCTTGCCATGTACTGTATTGAGATCCAATTGTAAAAGGTCATTAAAATGGACAGGCTGTGTTGTGATGATATCTTCTCAGAAGGATCAGGTCACACTTCTGAATATTAAACCCTAGCAGACCAATCTTAACCCCGCTAGGGATCCCACAGTCAAAGGACCATACAGTCACTCAGAATCTGTTGGCCAGGAATGACTCAAACCCTGCACAAGAGAACCAAAACAAGACTCACAGAGACCCATTCAATTTGAATCACTTTCAACGACCACATAAAAGATGTGTTTCTGATGCACTTCTCATGTTCTGATTGCATTCTGTCATTACGATAGGCTTTAGTTATTGTGTCATGGCACACCAGTGTAGTTCTCTAATGCATTCGTGCCTTTAAATGACATCCACTTTCTACTTCAAATGCTGTGAAACAACTGTGTTCTAACCTTTTGTTTTTATTGTAATTGTCTTAGGAGATAGAAATTGAGCCAGTATGGTTTAAATCTTTGTGTGAAGCCACTGCAAGTCTCACTGATTTTCACATTAACAGATTGTTATGCTTCCGCTTGCGGACAGGCTGAAGCAGTGTTTGATTTATGCTTTCTCACTCAGTGCGTACTTCACAATCCTGTTTGCAAGAGGCTGAAATTGAGAACATGTCGGCTTGTCTCTGGGCACACAGTGCGCGAATAGGTGAATACTAGGCGGCTGTGTCCACTTGATAATAGATGGTCTATGCCCACAGCCCATACCAAAGACAGGAGGTGATGATGGGGGTCCAGGGCCTCCAGCAGGTCCCATGCGTTGGTAAGGCTCTGAAAGCCAGTCTGTTTGGCTGACATCCCCATCTCTCAGCACCACCCCATCAATCCTAGCCTGCCCTGGCCATCCCTGCTGAGACAGGGCTCCTCTTTGTGCTCTGGTCCCTGGGCTCATTTGGACCTCCACCCTCCCTCATGCCTGGAGAGTGATAACCATCGGAAAGGCCTGGCTCCTGTTTGACTGAGTCCTCTGACCTCACACCCATCAACAGCCTAAATTCCTCCAATGGAGAGAACCCAACTCCATCGCAGTGCACCAAAGGTCCTTCATGAAGGGAGGGGGCGCTAGATGAGACCTGATAGACTATGCCCTACTGAAAGTTCCCACAATGAAGGTAATACGTCATGCTTCTGGAGGCAGTGATCATACATTTTCTTTTTTCTTTTTTTTAACACATTTGAGTTAGTTGATCCCAGATGGACTGCCCTGCTTACATGTAGTTGCTGATCTGTGCTGGGCTGGTATATGTCACTCAGAGTCTTGGAGGGAAAGTAAGGCATGGCCCAGACCCATGTGGAGAACAATCCATTTTTTTCTCTCCTACAGAATCTGTGTACTTTAAAAAAAAAAAACAACAACAAAAAAACAAAACAAAACAAAACAAAAAGAAACCAAAAAACTGCAAAGTCCTCAGAACCAATCCATTCCAATAAAGGGCTTCAACTTTTTTTGCCTGAAGCCCACAGGCTGTCATCTGAGCTCAAAGCCACACTCTGCACTTTCCACCAAAACCTCTCTTGGGAGGCCTGACAGCATCAGACCTTGAACGACAATCCAGCTATGCACAGCAGCTTGTTATTGTAGACAAGCTCCCTCATAAACCTCTCTCTCTCTGGCAGATTAAGTTGCTATGAAAAAACAGCTGCTCTGCGATTTTTCTTTCGTTATTTTTCCTTCTTATGTTTTGAGGCATGGTAAGTGGCAATTGGGCTTACAGGTCGAGTGGCCAGGAGGGTGGGGTTGGGTCAAAGTGTTGTAATGTATTCTGTGCCAGCGGGAACTAAAAACATGTTCATCTGATATCTGACAAATTAACAGACTGCTTTGCCTCCTTGGAGTGCACTTCTGGAATCCCTGGCAACTTTTGTGTCTAAGTATCAACAATACGCCTTTGGTTTTGTATGCATTGTACTGTATGAAAGTAGCAGAGTGATTACATTGTCTCAGTCAGTTGACTGTGATTATTTGCAGTGAATTCTGTACATCTGTTTTTCAACGTCAGTGTAGAGTCTAGTGTCATGAGTCGCTTGCATTCAGATTGGGTTTTAGGATTCTGTGTACAATCTGTATGTGTTCGATGTGGAGTGAGTCATGGTTCTTGTTTGTCTTGAAAGAAAATTTTCAGACAGTGCTGTCCTCTTTTGTAGTTATTTTGAGAAACGGGATTTGAAGTAGGGCTGTTTGTAATGGATCTTGTCCCAAAAGTGATCTGAGTTAAATCTCAACAGAGATTAGTCTTCTGAGAATGAATGTGCACATTAAAATCTGGTACGGTGGAAGTTGCTATGGCTCACATTTGGATTTAGTATGGCTCTTCAATATTCAAAAGTTTCAATATACCTCAACCCCCCCCCTCCCTCTCTCTCTCTCTGTCTTTACATATATACATATAAAGAATTTATTTATGTTTTCTATCTAATAGTGTACGATATTACTTAATATTACTAAATATCTCTGAACAATTTGAAATGTGAGGATTATAGTCTCACAGGACTAGAAGCGGCATTATTTGTATTTGTACTTATATTTATGTCCATATTTATATAGCAGTATTTATATATTTCAGATGAAAGGTGTGAGCTGAATTTTAACTGGTCAATGCCAAGTTCATGTCATATTTGACAAGTGTCATTTTTAAACAGTAATGTTTCTGAATTCCATAAAGCGAGGCCTGTTTGTTATATTTGTCAAATTTGTTTAGGACAAAACTAAATTGGGGTTTACCACTTCTAATCATTGTCATGTATATATATATATATATATATATATATATATATATATATATATATATATATACACACAGACACACCCATGAGAACCTATGACCATCACACATGATACTACGTAACTGTTATTACTGTTAGATAAAAGTTAGTAGACATTCCTAAGACATTTGAATGTGAACTTTATTTGACTTCTTCTCCTCCCCAAATTTTTAGTTTGATCTCTCTCTAAAAAAATAGATTCCTGACTCATGCTATAATCAAATGTGACAGTTAAAGATTATGTTGATCCTGTGCCTCATACCAGTCCATATTATTATTGTTTGTGATAAGCACATCAGAATTTTTGTATTCTTTAGTTGGTTAGGATCCAACAAAGAGTGATGAGGAGAAGCAACAGCAGATGTTTGCAAAGTGTGAAGTGAGATTATTAAAAAACAAATCTTCGTTTCAAGTTTTAATTGTGAACCAATGTTTACACTCTGACACCTGTTTTTTTTTGGCTTTGAGGAAACCAATCACATCAAAAGTAATGAAATACAGATGTTACTGATCAGCTGCTTGTGATCATGGTATCTGTCATGAACCTTTCAGTGTGGAGTTGAAAATTTCTGACTGGTATGAACAAACTGTGTAAGATATACTGCTCATTTACATGACTTGGTTTAACATAAAGACCCAAACAACAAGGTAGAAACTATAAACTCTACAGAATAAATTTTTCTCCCAACTGCACATTAATAATAGGTTCTGTTGATTTCAACACTGCAGTTGTACAATATTCTGGGCCTGGGACTCCAAGTCTTGTTAGGTTTTCAGAGAGTCAGGAATGTCCGTGCCAAAATCAAAACAAAGCAGCTGTCATCCCTAGTGTGAAGTCCACAATTTAATGACAGTTTTGAAAAGTAGCATATTACAAATACTCTACTCGATATTTTATTTTTTTTTAAATTTTACTTTAAGTTGTACTTTTAAAGTAGTCTGAAATGACTGTAGCTGTTCTTCAGTACAGTTTGGGATGGCATATTTTACTTTGACATTGACGACAACAGTGTGTTTGGCACTTACGTGTCCTCTAAAGAAACTAGGACGGGGAAACATCCATCAAACTCTCCTTGAAACACTTTTCCTATCTGGAGCAAGTATAGCTTGACTTTAACTATGCTTACTTAAGTTCTAGCTCACAAATGACGCTCAATCCTCAAGAATTAAAAACATGGAAAATATCTCATTTAGCTGCAATAATGTATACACTGTCTGTTCTGACCCACATTCTGTATTAGCAGGTCAGCATGGTGGATTTTGGAAACATTAATGTAAGCAGACATTAAAATATGACTTCAACATTAAATAACACGAAAATAATTTAAACTGAGTGTGAGTCATTTTCTCCTGTAGCTGAGATACGTCTATTTGAAGTAATATTTTTTAAGGATTCTTTTCACATCTACTCAACAAAGTACAAAACAGGTATGTTTAATTGTTGTTGTTTTCCTCCTGGGTTTTGGCTCTTTGTGAAATACTTTTGTAGGACTGTCACTTGGTTTTTGGCATGAAGTTTTGGCTCAGTACCATACAAGTTTTTTTTTTTTTTTTTTTTGCCAAAACGGAGTAGGAAGCATGTCTGCAACCCACAGCTGTTGACTTAATGATAAAAGAAATACATAAGATAAAGAAATAAAATAAATAAAACCAATATAATAATTAAATATATATATATTCTTAATAAATAGTAAAAAAGGTGAAAGGCAGTTGATAGTATTGACAACAATGACCTTATGAATTTGAGTGAAGTAAAAATGGCAGATATAGTGTTGTCATGGGTACAAGATCACATATGTACAGAACCTCTGGGGCTCTTCATTTATTTTTGCAAACTGTAGTTATCAATGTTGTATTTTTAAAACACTGATGATTGTTAACATCCCCAAAATGTTGTGTTATGTAGTTGTGTACAGTTAGAATAAGAGTTTGTAAGACTAACATTTGAATTATGCCAGGGACCTGTTCATATAGAGGTAACCCCATATCCGATTGTTACTGGAGAAATGACACAGTTGACTCCACGGAGCAACTTGGACAACTTAACCATCTTAACCATCATATTCACATTTCAAATGACTGTTCACAATGATCCTAAACAGCATAAACAATCCATTTAAACGTGTCCAGCGCCTGACCTGCCAGGCAAGTTAAATTAGCTAGACAAGGTGGCATGTCACAATAATTTAGCCTTATATAATCACAGGCAACAGTTTTTAGACTGCAGCAAGAATATTTAACATTATTGGCAAACACTGTTCCTATACTTATTCGGACTGTACAGCATCATGGCTGCTTTAGATGCCCCTGACACTTGTTCATATTGTGAGCTTGTGGATTGCGCCTCTGCTGGCACTGACAAGAATTGGGAAGATGGATGAAGGACTGGTATCACCAAGTGTCGTGATTGCCTTTTAAAGTAGGATAAACACCATTTTAAAAACAATGCTAGTTCCATTGTCAAACTGGATGTCTTGCGAAGTTTTGTTCTAACTACTTTTATCTTTATATCGGCAGTTGAAGTTTGTTTTGGCTTTGTTCGGTTGGGGGAGTCACGTCTTCAAGACTTTAGGTAACGTGTATTTATTCAAGGCCTAAAAGCTTACACTGAATGTCAAGAGCTATCACAGCATCAAATGGGAAAGTCAACGGTAATCCTTCATGGCATGTAAAGGAGTGCCAGAGCTCCAGAGTAGTGTTCCATGAAGCAGAATTTCATAACCAAATAACCTGGACCAAAACTCAGTTTGTCCAGTTGGAGAACAGCTAACAAACATACCCTCTGAACTGTCTTGACTTTTAACATAGGTTATCCAGCTATTTGAGATGTCCTGCTTTGTGTAATATCCCTCAGATCAAATAATCAGACTTTTTTATTCCACTGAGTCCCAGACTTCACCTAAACGACACACCCTGTATTTGTTATAGCATGAACATTTTTGACTTTTGACTTCTATGATCTGTTTTTAATGCATGTTTAAAATATGTTTTAAATGCATCTGGCCAAAATACCCTGCATAAAGTACTCTGTCCTTATTATAACTCTATCATAATTTGTCACTTTTGGTCGGAGATATGGCAGACGTTCAAAGTGCTCACGGCGCTTTGGACGAAAACGCGTATGTAAGAATATTCATGGGCTGGACACAAAGTTCACAAAAGTAGCTTAGTGGTGGAGCAATACACGAAATACACGAGGGTCACTGAGTCTCGGGCTTCGTGCTTACTTCAGGCTTATCCTGCAGAGCTGTGTGAGACATTCCCAGCTGGTATGCAGGATGATAAATAAAACTGGGTTACATAATGAAAAACAGTGCTGTGTGGATGCTCAAGCCATTATCTGTATGTGGCTGAGTGGCATCTGAAGTTCTGAACTGAAAGGCGGCGTGTTCCCATGGCCTTTGGCCAGAACTGCTCCGAACATTAAGCCTTATGATAATTTCTTAGGGACAAGACTGGAAGTCAAAACTCATGAAAGTATGGAGAACAAAATGTACACACACACACACACACACATACACACACACACACGCTTCAATCCCATATGTACGGGGCTGTGCTCATAGCTGAGAATAAGCCATCCTTGGCTAGGTCTGTACTTTTCTAACACTTGTCTTTGTTCCAAATTCTCAACTTGATTTAGTGTGACTCAGATCGAAACAATGTGTACGTTTAGAGCAACTCAGATGTGTGTGTGCATGCATGTGTATTGGTTTCAAGTCTTAAGTCATTACTTTGTGCTGCGGTGTTGATGCACGTACATTTGAGGACAGTCAAGGCACAAACTGCTCTGGAGGTTAAAAAGCCTCTAAGGCAAAACCCTTGTCCTTGCCAGTGTTCTTGTCTTGTATAAGACTATCATGAATCCTGGCAAAATTTACTTACAAGGTAGTCTGATCCATCAAAGAAAGCCTTAAGCGGCAGAGGGAAAGTTTTTTCCTGAAGCAACCTGTTCACTTAGAAAGTACTCTCTCTGGGTCATGTGTTCAACTCTGACAGTCATGAATCCTGAATAATTTCTATCAGTTGTTTTTTTCCATGTGCCAGCTGTAATGATTTAGACATGCACACATGTACGAAACATGTTTTTGTGTTTATAGCAATGTTTACATGAATTTATGAACTCAAAAATTCTAAATCAGCAGTAAGGAGTTTCTATTTCCAGCCCTTCTGTCTTATTTATTTAGTTTATTTAGTTATTTATTTCTGCTATGTTGTTTGACAGTGAACTGCTTATAAATAAAACAAAATTAGTTCCTGACACATGTACTTTCTCATGTTGTACTATGTAAAGTAGAGAGAGCAGAAATGATTACTCTGTGTGTGCGTGTGTGTGTGTGTGTGTGTGTGTGCCTGTCAGTTTGCTAGGACTCTTTCTCATTTGGAGTCCTTTGATGACCAGGTTCTCATACCAACAACCAGAGCATCTCTGCCGATGGAGTCCGCTGTCTTGCCGTCTCCGTTCAGCATGAGAGTGAAGTCATGAGCCCATGTTCTCTGAAAAATCAGAGCAGGAGTCATAACTCTGCAAAAGACTGACATGCAACAACGTGCCATTTTTCCACTCTTTATTAGATCTGATTTCATTTTTGTTAAATATTGAACAACAGAGTTCATGACATTACGCATGCCTTGGCAGAGGAGTAATATGGAGTGAACATTTAAAGCCTAACCAAATAAAAGTGCAGCAGGCAGAATGACAGCAACAAAAGAATAAAACCCACACAGACCTTGCGCTTTGATTGGGCGGCCAGAAAAGCGTCTTGATTCGATGAGAAGCCATTCCTCATTCAATTACATGTTCCATTCGTGCATTCCAAGTCTTATAGCAGAGGGGCCTTCTGAGTGTAACGGTTCTCTCATACACCTCCTTGATTCACAAAGTGAATTTATTCCCTCTGCATACAGGGGAACGCAGTTTCAGTTTTTTGTACATATATAGCATATTAGATTTTGAATTTGGCTGTAATCTCTACGGTTCCTAACATTTCAGCTTTACTTACATGGTCAAAAGTGTTCTCTTTCCAACTGTATGGGAACGTATCCATCCCTGTTAATGATGAAAGTGTGTGCTTATGTTAAGATTGTACTATGAATACATTAACAGTTATGCTTTTGTATGTGGAGCAGCTGCCGAGTGCTAGCGGTCGAGTTTATGTATGGATGTGTTGTGTGTATCATTTTTAAATTTGACTGGTTTACTCTTACAACAAGCTCTGTGGTAGTTTTTGCACTAGACAGCAGGAGAAAAACCAGGAGGGTGGTGAAAAGAATCAGTCGTGCTATGATTATTCCTGTTACTGTACTTTATTATGATTCAACCAAAAATTATTTTAAAAGTGTTATTTATTTGTTTGTTTATTTGATCATTTTTTAGAATCATGCACCGGCTGTTTGAAAATGCTGAATTCTCAAGAATTACGTTCACATGTTAAATCTTTCCCTCCCAGTTGAGGTAGCACTCTGAAGTCGGTGAGTGGAATAATTTTTTATTTTAAAAAATGTGTGCATTCAACATAGGTAAATTTATGAATCCAAAACTGTCACAATCTGAAATCAAATTTATAATCACATTTACTCACAATCAACACTGTAACATAGGGAAGTGCAAGGAAGACAGAACTATTCAGTTTCGTCCTCAAGAAGTTGTTCTACACTTTGCTTTGTTCACTGTCGTGTATGATCACAGTAACAGAGACAAAGCATCCTAGACTCCTAGACTTAACAGTGAGTTTGGCTGTGCATTGAACTATGACAGCTTTTGCATTTTACGAATAGTACATCGAAATGTAAGTAATTTTTACAATAACTGGAGAAACCAAAAAAATGTGGAACCATTAAATTTCATGTGTCAATGCCTGCACGCTGCACCACCCTGTCTCTGCCAGCACGGCAAATCCCCCCCCCCCCCCCCCCCCCCCCAAAAAAAACAACCTCTTGCTAAATTTTGAGCAGAGCATTTGTACCTTAAGTGCGATGGGAAAACGATTACTCAGCGCGAATAAGAAAAAGAAACTTTAGATATTCGCTATTAAAGTGCAAGGTCCAGTGATGCTCAGTGAAGGTCCATGGCTGGCAATAGGTCCTGATGGATCATATATATACAATCAATGAAATTTCACTGCTGACTATAAAATGCCATGGGATGGCTGTATTGGCTTAAGACAGAAGTCCAGGGGTTCACTTGGGCGGCAACATAGCAAAAAGAAAAAAAAAAAAAAAACCAAGAAAAAACAAAAAGAAAAACCCCGAACGGAAACAAAAACCCACAAAATGTATTTAAGGAACAAAACCCCAGCTGTTCTCCTCCCCGGCACTTTGTGTTCCGTTTTAACCATGTGAAGAAACCTGGGGCTTCGTTCTCTAAATAGATGTGCCATTGTTCTTTTAATATATATTGTGGTATTCCATTTCTTGTGTTGCAGCCCAAGTGAACCCCTAGACGTCTGTCTTCCTTTATAACACTGCCCAGTAGCATATCCCCCCCGAAAGCCATCAGCGGTATTAGAGTGAAGGTTGGATTGCACATTGTGATGGTAACTCAGTAGCAATGGCAAGGTGCTTGTTTATTTACATTTGTTTATATTTATGTTTATGTTAAGTGATCTAGACTTTGTTATTTGGGTTTCATCAGAACATCTTAAAGTGGAGAGAAAGAGCAGTTAAGACCAGTGTCAGAAGACTTCATGGTGTCTACCTAAAACGTATACTCCCAAAGTGCTCCTAAACTACACTCCCTGATGATGTCATGGATTTCAGGCTGCAGATCTAAACGAGACATCAATATACATTAAATGTCAACAACAAACCCTCAACACACTCTTAACCTTAGTTTTTAATCTCGCCCTTGGTATCAGTTTCTTAAAATGGTCTTTTAACCCTTTTGCTAGGCAGGCTACTACAAAACTATTATTCCTCAGGCTCAGTTTTACCAAAAAGTCAGCAGGCCCAAAGAGATTCTCAGCTCTCCCAAATGGAATAATTTTAATCTCGATGGTACCTGCATAAACAATATAAAATTGCATGCTTTTTAAAATTTTTTTTTTTTTTTTTTGGAAAACACTCCAATATTGCTATGATTCTTAACAGAATGTGAAATGCAGCTGGAATGTCTATGGGGAGCTACTGGCTTGGCAAGAATTTACACCCTCTGTGCCTTCTGTCCCGAGTTAAATGATCTTTCCACAACCACATGAGGGTAATCCGTGAACAGTTTGTTTGTTTTGCTGTTGAAGATTTATTTATTTATTTATTTTTGAATCGTGGGCTTTATTGTTGGTTTTATTGTGGGTTTTTAGACCACCTGCTTCATAGCTGTGCGGCTAACATGGGTCACAGAGTTAGCGTGACAATCATTCTAATGTTCTCTCCAGTTAACAGTTCCAGTAAAGAATGGGTTGGTTCTATTAGTTTAACTGGGGAATATATGATATAAAAAAATAAATCATGCCATTCGCAGGTCTGCCCGTGGGTATCGTCTGTTTTCCGATCGAAGAAAACGCCTTTCGGTTCTTTCTCCTCGTGTGCCTTTTTGGTGTCTGCAAACTGTTTGTATTGCGAAGCGCTATATATCATTTCGGTTTGAGAGAATGACCTGAGTTCTTCATCCATCATCTTCACGACTATTTCACAACACATCAGAAAAGGCCAGGCCACTCAGCTAAAGCACTTGAACTGCCTGGAACCTAGCCACTGCTCCTCATTACTCAGGTTCTATCTAATTATCTGATTGCTTCATAAAAACTGAGTGTATAATAAAAATATAATTTTTGAGACAAACCAAAATACATTTTCAGCACAGATAATCTCTTTAAGTAAACAGTGATGATGCATCCCTCAATTTCTTATCAACAGCGTCAAGAAATTTTGATCAATGTCCTGCTTTGTGCTCTATTTTTGAGGTTTGACTGCATTTGATGGAGAGGCAAATGCAATAAAGATTCCTTCAACTGAATGCCTTCCAACCATAAAGACGGCAAGGAGTCTCTCTGAATCCTGCATGGGCTCAGTCCTCCTATTGGCCTTTTTTAGCTATGCTTTTCCCCCAGACGTTTTCCCAATGTGACTCCTCTAACCCAGTAAGTTATGTTGTTCTCTGTGTAGATACTGGAACCAAAAAACATAAGCACATAGGAAACTTGGAGCCACTCGCAGCCATGACAGGGTCTGTTTAGCACACTAATCAATCAAGCCATGGATCGTTGTTGTATGTCTGTTGCTGGCAGAACCAATCTATGCTGTGACTACTGCATCTTACATCTGAATGAATGGAGGCAACAGTCACAGCATAGAAACTTAAGAGCAGTGTACTGTAGGTTGAGTGTGTGTGTGTGTGTGTGTGTGTGTGTGAGTGCTTGTGAAGGTGAAAGCTCTGCTTTTTAACTTCAAAGTTATGACTGTGTGAATTCAGTGACCTTGACAAGACAACCTGTGTAAGGAAATATTTAGGTGAAAAGATTATGCAGTGGAACAAAGATGGAAACCCTGCAGACGAGCACAAGATGGGGAGTTGTCAAAAAATTTCAAAGAGAAGCAAATTTTTACTCAAAAACTTTGGCCTCCTTGTTCAGTTTTCCTTGAGTTTACTTGACACAAATTCACCTGTGAAATGGGTCTTTAGCCCTGTGAGCTCTGCTGGCCACAGGGGTTAACTGAGACTACAGCTGGACAGAGCTCTGTGAAGAACTTCTGAGAAACCAGAGTTCGCTTGCAAAGGTACCCACATTGTACTGTTGTAATTTAGTTATGATAATGGGCAGCTTGTCAAAGTAAATGCAGGGAGAAATATGAAATGCTCTCAGAATTTTTCCATTTTCCATTTGGACACCCTATTAAGCCATGCAAATAGAAAGGAACAAGCTTGTGAGCCGTATAATAAATTAATCTAATTTAATCATAATTTCAGTTTCAATTAACATAACGTATTCAAACCCAAACTAAGCAACCAGTATGTGACCCAGGGCCAGGAGTGAACAGTATCTATGTTACATATATTTTACTGAACTTTTTATGTGGAAACCTCTAAAAACGTGACATAATTTCTATCAAGGTACTTGAGACATGGGTATTTTTGTTTTAAATAAACATACAGCTGTCATGTCAGAGGAGTGAAAAATGTGATCTACCTCATCTCTGAAGTATGGGAGATGTTAGAGAGAGGGTAGAAACCCAAATCACAAAAATCCCACATACCACTGCTGACATATCTAAGTACTTTAAGGTCAGGAAAAATATTGTGTGAAGCTTAATCAAACAAATGACTAGAGACATGTCAAGTAAGATCTGCTGTTAGTATTGTGATAAGCACATGCATTCTAGACAGACAGAGAGAAATGATATGTAGTTACGGTAACTTGCAAATTATATGGCAGATCTTTCAGTCTTTTTCTTTTTGTCCTGGCTTGGTAAGCTTAGTAGTCATGCAAAATACTAAATAGTCTCTAAGACTGAAATAAAAATAGGTGTGTGTGTGGGGGGGGGGGGGGGGGCTGGCTGTGGACTGGGCTGAGAAACACTGCTTCAGGTATCCTACCTTCTCACATGAAAAATCCGCATGTGAAAGATTATTTTAAGGGAAAGTGGAAATTTTCCTCTAAAATCCCCTCAAGATTGTTCTTGATATTTCAGCAGCCAGTTAATTTTATGTTCTGCAATATCAGAGGCATTCTGAAGGAGTCAACATTAATGGAAAACACAATGAAAATGTTTACTATCCGCTGAGAGAGGTGTAGCTTTTTTTTTCCAGAAGAAAATAAATTATTCATAATCTGCAGTAAAACCCTTTATTCCCCCTCTGTTTCTCTGTTTTTATTCATGGGATTTGATCAAATAAATCAGACCATGCTCAACTCAAATGGAGAAAGAGTGTGGTTGCCTCTGTCTGATCACATACTCGCCCCATGTGACCAAACGCATGCTCTGCTCATCCTTTTCTGACAGAAACGAAAAAAATCAAATAAATAAAACCAGGATACAAAACTTTGTTTCTCTGTTCCTTTATGCTACTGGAAGAACAGATGCACTGATGTGTAGTGATGTGTAGAGTCAGATCATCCAGATGCATGTAATTACTTCCCTAAGCATGGGGGTCCTCATTCATCAATATTTATGTGGTCTCTCAACTAATTAACGTAGTTCACGGGAAGACAATTGGGAAATGAATAGCATGTTGGCAAATTCTTTGGTTAATGGAGATTAATGTTTACCCAGTGAACACAGCAACTGCTCTCTGCTAGTCAGAGCATTTGGCTGAAGGTAGTGTATATACACAGATGCATATACACCTCTAACATTGAAGTGCTGACATCATGTTTTGGCTCAGTACTTAGCACCAGAGGATTTAGTCAGTAGAAAAAGTTGTGTTCCTCGTATGGTCAGTGAATGGTAAGAAAATTAGACCTAAATATTTGCACAAGTCAAACATCTTTTCATACTGGACTGTAAGCGCTCCTGGCAAGAAACCCTTAATGTAAAACAAGCTAACGGTAATGACAAATGCCAAACAGAAGATGACAGAGACCTTTTGCGTCTATCAGTATTGTGTCACGCTAAAGCAAACTCCACGCTTCACACGTTTTTCTACGCAGCGTGGATCTTTTTTCTTCGGTGGCTCTTAACCGTAGAAGAGCTGTAAGGATCTGCAGCTGGGCCTCCTATCCTAAATTTTCACCCGCTGCCGCTATACCTCACATCTTGAAGTCATGTGAATCTGACATTGTGATTTTAATTTGGAGGTCTCTGCGCTTAATTACACAAACACTCCCCACTTACAGCTGTGCCACTGGTTTTCCCCCCCATAGTCTTGGCAAGCCTGTTTATTTATGAATATGACTTTTATAGGCTTGGCCTTCAGAGAGGCGATAAGTGAACTGCCAGTGATCTGGTTTCGGGGCTGTGTAATTAGGGTCAGGACCAGAGAAAGTGACTATGGATGCCTGACCAGTGAGAGAGGTGCTCTACTTTGATCTGGCTCACATGCCCTGTTGGACTGCGTCCCACTCTTAAAAACTTCCATGACAGACAGCTAATTGGTCCTGCATTCCACTCACTCAAGTACAGGCTGAACTCAAAAACAATTTGAAACACAACTATTGGCATCAGCCTTTGTAAGATTTTGCAAGATTATTTTTTTAAAAAATTGGAGAAGCGAGAGAGAAGCCACGAAGCCGCTGTATTTCCAAGATAGCTCGCAAACCCTGTGTATGGAACCTATTGTCTCAATGGCATGTAACTGGGCACTGGGTCTTGGGACACTTTTTAGTATTTCATTTTAATGTGCATTGTAAATTAACTGAAGACACACACACACAGAAAGAGAGCGAGAGAGAGAGAGCGAGAGAGAGAGACAGAGAGAGAGAGAACATTTCTTGGGGGACAGGTGATATATGTATAGCTAGAAGGGATTAGAAAGGAAGGGGGGGGGGGCTTTGAAAGACACAGGGAGGCCCCAGGCAATATTGTGAATGCATAAAGAGAGAGTTTCAGACAATCTAGGTCTCATATTGAATGGATAGATTCAGTCTGGGTTTTGGACTATGAAGGCATGTGATAATGGGAAGGCAATGGTTCTGGGTCTGGGTCTGGGTTTAAATGGAAACTTGAATGGAGTGGAAACTTGGACTGGGGCCACAAAGCAGATTCACCTGAATCCTGCCAGAAGAATCAGCTATGTGGGGTTTTCACCTAGTGATCCATTTGCCCTCTCAGCAAAACATTGGGGGTTTTGTAGGGATTTGGCATGCCATTTGAAATATAATGCAAGGAGATTTGGGTAAGTGAGGTCCTCTTGTTTTCTGTAGTGGCTGCCAGACTCAGTCTGCCAGATCGCAGGATCCTCTTGAGGAACCAGAGCAAGGTAAAGAGAATCAGCTTCCAGCTGTGTAAACAAACAGACGCACATGCACACAGCACCCACACATTCTCACTCACAGTAGTTTCATACTAAATAAAAGCTCTCTCTCTCTCTTTCTCTCTCTCTCTCATGGGCACAGGACAGGAGGGAAATGCTAAACCTCTCCTCCTAATAAAACAAAACTCTTCACATTGATTGCTCATTTTGGCCTTGTTAAGAACAATGTGTTACTTGAAAGAGGCAAACAAATTTTATGAGGGCTTGTGCTGTCTTCTTGTCTGGGAATGTTTAGTGTAAAGTGACATTTTTCTGCTTTTCTTCTGTATTTTCTTATAGATCTTTTTTTTTCTCTTTGATATCATTCATCTAAACGTTTTTCTTTTTTTTTTTTTGGTCACAATAAATAAAACACATACATAATTATATAAATGTTTTGGAAGTTAGACCAAATTCTCTCAGTATTTTGCTGGCTCCAGGATGCCAGATACCATCCAGAACACCTGTTTTCCTCTTGGCAGACAGAACCTAAAATGGCCTTCCCCCGTGTCAAAACTTAATTATTACTATAGTCTATCTTCACATTTCTTGAAGAAAAAAGACAAATACAAAAGACCTTTGTAAACTGCCTTGTTCGTAAAATCTTATTTATTCTCTTATTTGTAACCGTGGCTCCTTATCTCTACAAAATCTGGTTTTAGAAAGTTGCTTTTGCCTGTATTGGCATGGTTTTGATTATTTATAGAGTGATTCAAGTTAATGGAAATGTGTCTTAAACTAGACCTTGTGTTGAGAAATCAGTTTCTTCCTCTAACAATTACTTGGCTTTATCTGATCTCAAAAAAGGCCTGTGTTCATACATACTATGTCTGCACTCTTAGCTGGGCTGCAGACAAGGCCACATCTGGGCTATGATATGACATCAACACTAAGCTCTGCTCTTAAACATTCATGTTAAAGACATCCTGGGCAACCCAGTAGACTGCAGTGGCTGGACAGTAATCTGACCCATTCAAAGCAATCACCGATGGATTTATGTCCCCTTTTTGCTAGAAATAGAGACCAATATCTCATAATTTTGCAGATTACTTTATTGCTGATAACGTATACCGTGCAGTATATGACTAAGAGTGTAAACACACAAAGGACTCTTAAATCCCAGTGTCTGGCATGTACAGTAGCTTTTCTAGGAATGAAATTATGAACCCTTAAGACTTGCTGCTTAAATCGCAGAAGCAGGAAAACACCCCCAGGTTTGGCCAGGCAGTAGCCGACCTGTTAAAAGCATTTAGGCTTTAAAGCACCATTGTTTGTGTATCTAGGAGAAAGCAGAGACTCCCTCACGGCAGGCGACAGAAAGATGCCTGAGATTTTTCTAGCTCCTACAAAGACTATTAAGACAATCCACATTGTGTGAGCCTCCTTTCCCATATGCATTTCCCTAATCCTGTGTTGTGTTTTTTTTTTTCTTTTCTGTTTGTTTGTCACTCAATATTTTTCTTCGTTTTGTGGTGGGTACATTTTTTAGTTTCCTTTCCATTTTCAGTTTGTGTGAGAGTTTTGGGTGGGTCAATTTACCAGGAAGAAGCTCTTTTGAAAAAAGGACTTCTGAAACACAAACAACACTAAGGAGAGCGTTTTTTCTAACTTTTTGCAATTTTTGCAGTTTTTTTTTTTTTGACTGTTTGACTTGCCCATTCCTCCACAGTATCAGAGTCTTCTTTTAAATTCCCTGTGTACACACTGTGTTTGAAAAGAGGTACAGACTGCTGGATAACATGTCAAAAGTACAAGTTTTTAATTTTGCTTATTTTATGTACTTTTTGTTGTTTAGATTGTATTGTATGAGCACAGAAAAGAGATGAACTGTGATGTACTGGGTTTAAATTTCATTTTTACAAGAAAGATCCTTTACAGGAAGTGTCTGTCATGCTGAAGTCCATTTTTTTGGGCAGTCGTAAGACGGAACAACCCTGTAATGACAGCTTATGCTCTATATTTCCACTCCATTTGCAGGGATAAAAACATCAACTGAATTAAGTTTCTAGACTCATCAGTCTCTAGACAGGACAAAGTTGTGAAATTAGGAGCAATGAATTCATCTAATTTTCCTAAATTCAGGGGAGCAAGCCTTAGGGCTCTATTAAGATGATCTAAACGTTGTTTTTTTTACTGGCTGGCATAATATCAAGGCGGAAATTATTTTGAGCTTGTCAGTGTGAAGTCCCAGAATCAGATCTGGCTGTGGTGTTGTAAAAAAAAAAAAAAGAGTCTGGTTTACTGATTTAAATAGGTGAGGTATGAGAGAGAATTTAGCCTGACCAATGGGGATGGACAATATTTTCTCTTAAAGAGCAGCAGTGTGGTTTCCATGGTATTTTCCCCCAAATGCTTCTCATTAAACACACACATTTACCCTCTATGCCTGCACTGCAGTGACATGGGTGGCCTTCCATGCCAGTAGAGGACACCTCTTATCTCCCTATGCCCAGACAGTAATTTACCACGAGTGGTTGTAGGCTTATAATGAAAATGACTACATTTGGGAGCATTAATTCCCCATCATTTAGATTACCTTTAATAGAAGCTTTTAGATGTTTCTGTTAAAGTGCCTCCTGTTCTGCCCCTTGCGTTATGTCGCTCCATGCAAACACTGCATATGTGGGGCCCTCCCCAACACTGATACCTGCACTGAAATATATGGTACATATCTTCCAGTCTACACAGATATATTTATTTTATATAATTTCCTGCACATCTCACATATTCTTCAGTCAGCTTCTGGCAGTCGTCTGTGTCTCTTGATCTAATGTTGATGTGTGTTGCCCTTGGGTGTTGCTATGTATGGACCCCATGTTCCCCTGCGCTCCTAAATGTTGCCTTGCCATTCTCCTGTTTCACTGTGCAATGCTCTTGTATATTATATGCAGTATCACTACCTCAAGATAAATTCCTGCACACTGTTGCATTTGGCAAATAAAGTGATTCTAATTCTGATTCTGATTGATGGTGATGGTGAACAACTGTCTGTTAAATTTGCAGTTTCATACATTTGTGATCTGGTTCAAAAATACTCACACAAACACATACATCCATTGCCAACACTTCTGCACATACAAACACAGGCTCACACTGACAGGAAAAAAACACATGATTACCAACATGTTTAAATGACGACACACACACACAGAGCTCCCAGCTCCCTATAGCCTCGCACTGAAAATTCATTTGCTTTCATGTGTGCGTATGGCAGACTGGACACACATACTGCTATTAGTCATTGGGGCACTGTTTGGTCTGTGTGAGGACCTGAGGACCAATCAGTGAAGGCTCAGAGGGGCTATCATGTTCAGAGATCTTTAATAGGCATGAAGGTTTTTTTTAAGGCATGTGTAAGAGATTGTTGTGGGCCCTATGGTAGTATAATGTGCCAGGGATTTGCACTTAACTGGAAAGTGTGATGGTGTTTATATGTGCTAACGAGCTATAACTTTGATGGAAGTGAGGACCAGAAATGTCCGTTTAGCACAGTTAAAAGGTGTTCTTGAGTTTCAGTCACCTGAACCTATTTCAGATCAGTTAGTCAACCATAAGCCTGAAGAGACTTTGTCTTTTTAAATGAATTTCCAGACTGTCAGTGGCACATGTGCAAAGTGCACAGTACAAGTCATAGGTGAGGGCAACAAGTAGCTCTAGTTACAGTCTTTGATGATATGCACATCCTATCTTTTAGAGTGGGGTGGCTATCACCCTCAAAAGAAAATTGCTGTCTCTGGCAGTGATGGCTGGCTTTCGAAATGGACTGTCCATGGACCACTGATTCTGTTATTAATAAATAAAGTCTCAAATACATGCAGAAGCAAATTCAGGTTGAGCAATACTCTTTTAAACCAAAAGTTTTGTACTGTATCTTAATAACACGCCTGAAAAGGAGAACATAGACAGTAGATCTTGCTCATGTATGTTAATCATTTGCTTGTTAACTAGTGCACTTCAAGTATGGTCATAGAGCTGACATCAGCTTGATACATCTTGATACATCTGGGTCAAGATGGTAGTCTACCTGATTAGTTTTCCTTTCTGTATTATGTGTAGCCTAATATGCTGTTACTTGTGTTCAAACACCTCCCTGTGGGCACAGTTATTACAGTAATGTTCACTGAAAATACTCAACATTTTATATAAAACCTAGTTCTGCTTACAGTTTTGTAAATCTTACATCTTTGGCATTTACTGTTGGCCACTCAGTAAAGCATAAGTTTCAAAGTTCATAGCATTTACCATAATGTGATGGATTCAAAATGGATATTTGGACAGCTGAATTGTTCAACTTCAACAAATGTCAAAAACTGTTTCACTGAATTGTTGAGTGTTTTTGTTACAAAGTATTGCTCTACTTTAACTTCCCAGAAAATTGCAGCAGACAGCAATCTGATCTAGTTGTAGTGACCAAACAGCTAACAGTGTTCAGTTTGCTTTGAGTTGTGTGTGACTGGTGGGTCATGCATTTTAGGGCAGGTGATTGCGTTAACATGGGGTGTTAGGTTTGGCCTTTCATAGTCCATATACATCTCAAAAGGAGAACACTGATAATCTTCTGCTGGGTAATACAAACTTTGTTTGAAACTGTTCAGGTGAAGTGGTAATCCATTTCTATCCATGACCTCACATCATCTTTCAAGATTCAAAGCTTTAAATATCAGATGAAGTAAACAAAACAGCATAAATTCATATGAGAATGCAGATTATTTGCTTCATTTAACACTATAATGTTAGCTCAACAAGATTATTGATTTCATTGGCAAATGCACAGTTAATTCAACTATTTTCAAGAAGTTCATTGCCCTGTTTTTTGATGAAGTTGACTGAAATGTATTAATTCTTAAATTAATTAGCAGAGACAACAGTTCTTTGTACACTTCACTTGGAAGAACAGCCTTCAGTATCTATCGGAAAATCCTTGTGTTTGACGGTGTTGGGTAATGACCAAGCACAACTGCCACTGGAATCCAAGTATACAGTCATTTCTGGAGTGCTTGTGTATTGCCTGGCCTTGGTACATTTTATCACTTCACATTTCATAGCATGTGGTCACCTTCACCGTGCTGCAACAGTGGTGCCGCCACATAGTGTCTGTTTATTCAGCTGCTTTGCATGTGTTCCTGTGCTGCTTCAGGGATGTTCTTCACGGATTAGAATAATCGGATATTCGAGCGGTCAACCGAGCCTTCTGTATCTGTGTTCCCGTGTACAAAGAATTAAACCGTACTGAAGGTGATTCGTCAAATACGCTATGGTACACGCTGTGAGCGAAAAGTCAAATTACATGGATGGGAACTCCTAAAATATGCTCCACACATGTGTTAGCTTAACGTATTAATCTATTGATGCATGCAGGAACGTTTATGATCCTCATCTACACAAAACATGTAATGTTTACACATACGTGTGTGATTAACCATTCATCCACAATACCTCCAGTGCATCGACATGGGTAGATTCAGTTTTTCTCAGCAGCACTGGCAGCATGCTCTGAGGCCGCCAGCGTGATATAGTATGTGTGTAAAAGTAAAGAGCATTAAGTAGAACACAAGCCAAAAGCAGTAAAAGCCACAATATATCTGGCTGGAGGAGCACTGACGGCTTTCTTTCCCCTTCCCAGGCTACCCCTCCAGCTGCACCCATCAAAAAAACCTAAAGCTACATCCAACTCTGCAGCACAGATCGTGAGAGTTTACCTAATCTCATATTTCATCTGATTCCTCTCATTTGCCAAAACGGACCTAAGCAACGTATATAAATTGAAGTCGTCTATTCGACATCACCCTACACATCGCTAGCTTCTCGATAACAATGTCCGCTAAGCATTAGCAGGCCCTGTGGGTTTAGGGAAACGTCGTGGACCTGCCAGAGTTGGAATAGATACATTGCTGGATACACTTTTAGGAGAGTAATGATTACGTGAATATCAGTTAAACGCCATTTGTCAATTAATTAAAATATTTGAATACAAATTTGAAGAACTGAACTCTTTGCGGCTAGCTGTTTGGATACAGCTTTCCAAGAGCAACTACTTTCTTAAATGTTTTGAATACAAAACGATGAAAGAAAAAGAATGGTTGAGAATCAGCAGGTTTGCCAAACACATATATTTAAAAACACATGACTATACAAAGGACTTTCAGATATGATGGGATAAATGCTGCAGTAAAACAAATTCAATATGAAAAAGGCACTAAATCACTCCCTGAAATCTGTATTAAAACAGTTTATGAAAGCGAGAACTGTATCTAATAAGTTCCATATGTTTTCACATATTGATATTTATAATGAAATATTTCAATTTTAGACAAATTAAATAACCATAGCTGTTCATATTCCATATGAGATCTCTTATGAGCCAGTTTTACTTGAGGGTAACCTGTTCTTTACACCAATTCTGGACTTATTTGAGTTTATTTTAGAATAAGTTTTATATTAATCCACATGTGGTCACATTTCAAACATTTAGCTGTATTTCAGCTCTGGAGCTCACCTCATATCAAACACTAATGGAATAGCCCTCTGCAGTGGTCTGTGCTTAGTCATTCAGTACATTCAAATGGCAAATGTGTATTTCAGTCATGTTTCAAACAGATTTCTTTTTTGTGCACTGATGTTGAATGCATCTTATTTATTTATTTATTTTCAGATCTGGGACCCACTTTGGTGTTTTACTGTTTGTGATGGGGATTGTGAAACAGTTAATTTTTTTTCTTTTTACTTCGTGCATATACATATGGAATACAAATATGCACATATGGAGTATCACAAAGTCATTTCCTGTAATCCCTTATTTTTTTATTTTTATGCCAGTAAGGCTTTATTGTCCATATAAACCAAATTTGCCTGAATGAATGACACTTTAAATATAACAGAAACACTAACATAGTCTTAAGGTAGTGAAGTCAGTAAAACTCAGGGAGGTCCATGAATAAAAACAGAGTAAAGTCTGTAAAAGATGCCCTGGAAAACACCAGTCTCAGATCATTTCCTCACGTCAGGAAGAGGAAAAAAGAAAGAAAGAGAGAGAGAGAGAGAGGGGGGGGGTGTTTGAAGATGAGAGGAACTACGTGAATGGGCCACATATATTCTTTTGGGGTTCAAAACGGTGGAGAGAACGGATAAATGCACTATTCCCCCCTCCTCTGGCTACCACGGACAGGAAAGCCCCCCTAATGCTACAGCAAAGGGATTAAATGGAGCGTTTCTCCCTCCTGCCACTCTCACGAACAAACGGGGAAAAGGGGAAAAAAAAAAAACAACAGACCAGATTGTCAGATGCAAGATAACATTTCTTAGTACAGTTAGGGAATGGGTTTCGGTGCATTGTACTGGGACAAGATGGTGCTTGTCCTTGGATTTTTGTTACTACTATGTAATTAACAATGTATAATATTCCTGACAAGTTATTGGCATTTTATCAAACATTATTGCTGCTGTAAAGCTCAGGTATGATTAATGATTTACTCATGTTTTTACTGTTTTTTTTTTCTTTTTTTTTTATCTGAAAGTGGTTTAAGGGAAATGTGTTTAGATGGGTTGCCAGACTTGTGGCTTACACATTTGTTAGGCGTCATGTGATGTTGTAGATGATATCAGAGCACTATATTCATGCCAACAGTAATCGGCTTATTCATCATTACAAACGCGCGCGCGCACACACACACACACACACACACATAGACACATAGACACAGCTGTCAGACAGTGTTGATAGTGTGGTCTGCTACTTCGGCACACCATTGCAAGTCAGCACTTTATAGCAGATGACACCTTTGATAGCTATACTCTTAACTTTGAGTCAGCTAAAATAACAATGATAATAACGATGTTTCATCCTTTTAAATTTTCTATTTGTTTCACCACCTGCAACAAACTCCTATCTTTTTTCCCCTTTGTTTTAACATGGGATCAAGTACTCCCTTCACGATAACAGTGCTGTTATCGACTCACCCCAAATCCTCTAATTTACTGAGATCCCCTGGCCGCTCTCTTCTCTGCTTGACAACATGTCCATTATGAGAAGTAGCGGTCTATGTTCTTAAAATTAGGGGGGTTCTCATTTGGGGTCACAGTGTTACAACATCAGGATATTTTTCCAGTGGTCCTGAAGTCATAGTGTGGATTGGCTTCAACATGGGAGAACAGTCTACATCCAGAATAATTGCTGGAATAATTTCCGTTGGAGTTGAGGTCACACATGGGCCTGGTTCCCTGTCCATAGGACCAGGGTTGAAGTCTTACTCGCTTTCCTCTGCCTTCCTTGTGTTTTTTTTGTGTGAAATCCAGAGCAATATACTATGCTGGTCAGGGATAAAGCTGTCAACAGAAGTCAATTGGCACCAGCTGAAGGCGTTTTTTTTTTTTTTTTTTGTGAGAGGGGAACCTAACCTGCTTTAATATTACTGAGATTAGAAAAATAGTATTTGAACTGCGCAATAAACTCTGAATGTTATTTTTAGGAATACCGTCCATTTATACTGCTCCTATTACATGACGCTGCTGTTATGATACTTAAGCATTGCCACCCGGCACAGTGAAATCAGGGGATCCAATTTATACGGGTAGTCCGAAAAGACAACTCGGTCTTATCCTCACTGTAAAGCCTTTCAGCCCTCAGGATATATTATCCTGTCTCAACCGCAATATCCTTCTCATTTTCATATAAATATTATATATTTAAATCTGTGCCTGTCATACCATACTAAGTTTTTTTTTTTGTTCAGCTCTTCTCTATCCTCCACTCATTCTGTATTCTTTTCCGCTCTTTTTTATGATCAAACCTCCTCATTCAACACCTCAAAATCACCACCTTCACTTAGCCTCTACTCTTCTGTCAGTCTCTACCTCCGCTCTGGTATCTATTCTAACCCATCCTTCCCCATCCTTCCATTCAGCTCCACCACACTTTTCATTAATCTTCACCTTTAACCCCCTGGCTTCTTTGTGTTGGCAGTGTTAAGTGTCAGTGTGTTAGCTGGCGCATGGTCTGAGGTGAGAAGTTATGCATGCTGTGGGCCACGTGCTGAAGGGGGCCTCTCTCTGTTCACCAGTCCCGTGGAGGGAAGGCTTGTCCTGCAGGTGATTTGCTCTGGTTAGGTCTCCTCTCTCACATTTCTTTGGCAAAGATGGACTCCAATACTCCCACGACATGGAGATTTTCTACCACTCATCTCATCTCCGCACTTAAATTGTATATATTTCTCCCCGAAGAAACCCAGATTCTTGCCAAAATAGCAGAAGCAGGGGGTCGGAAACATGGTTGGTGACTCAAGGCAAATTAATGGGGGCTTAAAGCGAGAGGTGAATTTTCAGTTGGGAGGAGGAACAGAACTGTTTCCATACAACTTTTTCCACAAACCCTAAATTGCAGCGACTGGAAGGCACTGACCTCCTAACATGTGTTCACTATTAATTCTTATTCACTGCTGAGAGGGGCTGCTTTCATGATGACAGAAAGATGGGACAAGAGAGGAGGGTTATGTGTGTGCGTGTGTGTGTGTGTGTGTGTGAGTGTGTGTGTGTGCGTGTGTGTGTGTTTGTTTGTGTATGTACGTACACATGTGCCACACTTCTCAGTGGCATGTGGTGAGCTGTTTACACTGGGGCATGCTAGGTCGATCGAACACACAGGAATACTCCACAGAAATTCAAAGAATTGAGCCATGGAATCACAGAAGCCAACTGGTTACATAAAAGACATTAATCCAATGGGAAGTTTCTTTTGCAACTCACACACTTTTGCCATTTCTTATATTGTAACTGCAATTCTATACGACTGCTACCAAAGGTCTGCAAATGAGCCTTAAACCCTCTCATCAGGCATTGGCCGGGTCCAGGGGTGAGCGCATGTTTTTCCTTAGACTTGTACAAATCACAATATCATTCCATACACTTTTCTTAATGGCGAAAAGGAAACATGGCCAAGAGAAAAGCTTACTAGTCCTTGGGAATCCTCCTAGCAACGCTGTTTTAGTGACTTGTAGGCGCTGACTTGAAAATAAATTTCACATGTGCCGTTTGCTCAAGAGTTGGACGTCTCTTAAAGAAAGCCTTTTCAACAAGATTCCTCTGTGAAGACGGTGCGGCGAAACAACAGTGATTTGATATCGCGAGTGGAAATGCAGCCGTTTGTGAAGCAAACCAGGTGACCCTACAAGCTTGATCGCCTGGCTGTAGCTGATCGTGTCAAAGACTTGTGAGTTGGCAAGATTATCCACACTTACACACATCACCAGGGTAAGCACAGCGCGGCTCATCTTACCCCTCAATCTCAATCACTTATTTAGCTGAGAAGTACGCAAAGCATTTGTATACACAGACACAAGCTTATGTCTTTGATCTTGCTCTGATGAACTCGGTAATGTCGCTTCCTTCAAGGGGAGTTTACGGTTTTTCTCAGTTGTTTAAACACAATTCCTGGAACCATTCACACGCAATTCACACACGCAATTCACACACAATTTTAAAAACGCACACCCAACAGTGCAAACATATAACTCCTGACCCCAGTTCAAACTTTGCCCTCAGACCAAACGCACAAGCTGTCAGAAACACAGACTACATGACTGTTTACTACACACTGCAGGGATTAATTCAAAATACTGCTCCCGAAATGTTTAGAATAGGTTTTCAGAGAAATAATTTGAAACTTTTTAAAATCACAGTTCTGACTATCAAGATAACCCTTTCAGGAACACCGTGGTGAGAGAAATTCAAAACAGTACCCTAATAACTACCTCTTACATTAGTGGATAAGGGAACACTACATGTGCTGTTTGTGTCAAAAACATGACTTTTGAAATGTCACACTGATAAAACATGTAAGGAAGAGTCCATGCACAGCAAAATACCCAATTTCCCAAAAGTTTTATTTCCAAATGCAGCAAACGTACAGGTTACTCAGCATCAGTATCAGCATCAGCATCAGCGTTCTCATCATCTCATCTCAAGTCTGGGTAATGCCATGATATCTCATCAACATCACACATTATGTTTGCTCTTGCCAGGCAGCGTGGGAAAAATGCCCTTGTGTGCCTTAGAAAACCCCGGACATACTCCACAGACGCATCACCACAGGCGTCCACCATCGCCTCCAGGAGGTTTTGCTGTGCGTAGGGGTCGCGGTCATACACCCTCCACCGCCATGCTGAGAAAAATTCCCCAATCAGATTCAGAAATGGGGGAATATGCTGGCAAAAAAAGGACGGTGAACCAGGGTAGGGGGGTCATTGAACCAGGCGCGAACCAGAGCAAGCCCGATGGAAACTCACGTCATCCCAAATGACAACATATTGGGCTTGCTCTGGTTGCCCTGGTTCCCCTTCCTGCTGAAGAATGTTATTGTGCAGCTGATGTAGAAATTGAAGGAGTTGTGCCGTGTTGTATGGACCCACTTTGACATGGCGGGGGAGGACGCCACGACTGCTGATGGCTGCACATAGGGTGATGTTACCTCCCCTCAGGCCAGAGACTTGTATGATAGCAGTATGATGGCACGGTGACCAATCATCTTGCGCCCCCTCTTTTGCCCCTTTCTGTTAGGTTGAACCCTTCCCCGCCAGTGAAGATGTATTCATGTGGGTCAGCCCTGGAATCCAGCTCTAAGATTCTCAACTGAAGTAAAGAAACTAGTTATTGACCCTACAATTCTGATTGGGTGTGTTAACAATTTTGAGGCTTAGTGTTTGCACCTGTAGAAAGGTGTGCTCTTTGAGTTTAGGTTGTGATGACTTGAGTTAATTATAATGAGAACATGTGTTTGCTGAACGAACATATAATGCAACGAATGATTTATTTGGCCACTTTTGTGTAAGGTTTTGCAGAAAGAGTTTTGAATATTGAAACACGTGTGGAAAGAGGTGAATAGTGTTTATGGTTATGGAAAATGTGTGTGTGTTTTTGGGAATGATGTAAGGGTATGGGTTTTTGTGCAAAAGGAAGCAGTTTTTGTGTGTAAGCAATCGAGAAAAACTGTAAAGATAAGCTCTGGAGAGGCTGCGTTTTACAATCGGGGGCCGAGGGCCGGTTGTCATTGGCCGTGTAATGTTGTCAGTGCTTGAATAACAAATGTTACTAAAAGAGACATGTCTTGCAAATGTGCAATGTTTAGAATATAATGCTTTAATATGTTTCATGGAATCCATCTGTTAAACTAACGTTTTGTCATTAACTGGCTTGTTTATTTGTGCTGTCAGAGTAAACGAGAAATCCTGTGTTTAGGGTGGGATTAAATGTTCTAGATGACTTTCTGGGTTTATGACTTCCATGATCCATCACTTGGCGTATTTTTATTGTTCAAATGTGAAAAGGTTATAGATCTATTCCAGGTTTTTTTGATGGCCATAAAACATAATACAGAGGTCTTCTGTAACCCCCCCCCCCTCCCCAGAAAAAAAAAAAAAGTTAAAAGACTGTCCAATGATTGAACTGTCATTACTTCAGCACTTTTCAGAAAACAAAACAAAAAAAAAAGAACAATAGAGTCAATGAGAAACTGGGGTGGATTATGTTCAGACAGCAGCATGAGGAGTGTGTCATCCAAAGGGCCCCTCTAACAGTTTGAATACTCAGTAACTCTGCCTGTGCTGAGTCTGTGAAGTTGGCCTCCTACAGGGCTCACTGTCAGCATTGCAGATGCCATAAGTGATACGCGGAGTTGGCAGGTTCGTGCTGTGTGACGACGGGTAAAGGGCATAAAGAGAGACTGTATTACTCTGGGACGCGAGACACTGATGGACTTTCTTAACGTCTCAGCCGCAGACACGTTTTGTTTTGGTGTTTTGGTGAGTGGATCGACCTTTGCACTCAGAGATGTTGATTTTCAGTTTGATGGAGAACAAAACATAATGTCTCAGTTGGGTTTTTTTTTTGGACCCCCCCCTCCCCCCCCTTCTTTTCCTTTCTGGAGCAGTCTAGTTTGATCCAACATAGACATAGTAGATACCTACAATGGAGGGATTTTTTTCTAAAACTCGATTTAGCTCGGTCAAAAAATATGTATTCGTTTCTGGCATCGCGGGCTCCCAGTCAATGAAAGGAGCATATAGATTTACAGTACGGCTCAGGGAGCTTTGAGTGGCAGTCCAAATATACAGAGGTATTCTCGTACAACTTGGTCTTGCCAATGACAACACTACTATTTATTTACGTATTTTTCTGGATTTCCTGAAAACTTGTAGATATTTTGGAACCTTCCCTCTTGTGGATGTGAAGCCTGTTTGAGACGGTAGGGTGGCATTGGCCAGACTCTTGTGTGTAGAATCAAGGAGTGGTATTTTTTACACGGCCCCATAATGATGTCGCTGTTCTGTCTCTTTGCTCTTCTGTCTGTTAGACCCTCCTAATTTTCGTGTGCTAACTTGGCAGCTTCCTGCAGCACAACTAAGGAATGTTAAACTCTTAGAGGCCTGGGCTGTGTGTGTGTAGTGGTTGTGTGAGTGTGCGTGTGTGTGTGTGTGTGTGTGTGTGTGCATGTGTTTGCCTAGATGGCTGGACGTATGCGTGCATGTGCATTTATTAATATGGTATGTGAGTGTTTATGTGTACTGGTTTGTAACTATGTGTATGTTAACAAATATGTTGACATAGTGTGTGTGTGTGTGTGTGTGTGAGTGTGTGTGTGTGTGTGTGCCTGTGCGTGTGTGCTTGTATGTGCGCGTGTGTGTGTGTGCGGGTTGATGAGAGAGATTTCAGGATTTTAGAAGAGGTCTGCTAATCCTGCTGTTTAAACGCATGCCTTCAGTATGAAATGATAAACACAGGTGCTCCAGTCACTAAACCTTGGCCACCATCAATGATTTAATTGGCCAAATTACCATTGCTGAGTTAATTTGAAGTGTTCTGGGTGATAGAGAGGTATTTTTACCAATCACCCTAAATATTACAGATCATTCATATAATGAGCATAGGAGTGATCGGTTCTATTGCCAGAGCTTAATCTGCTTTCCCTTCCCTTAGCCAGGAATTTCTTCAGCAGCCAGAACTAAAGAACTCTTTTTCAATGAAGTAGTTTTCTCCCTAATTTTGATTATTAATCAAATTATCACCAGTCATTAAGTCTGTTTGTGTTTTCTGGCTATTTAGGGTATTGATGTGTGTTTTGGCTAAAAAACGATCATTTAGAACAGTTTGCCCCGATGTTAAAATATCCAATCATATTTCTTAGGCCCTTTGAGGAAAAACTGCATCTGTTTCTTTCAAACTTGGCTTTGTTACAAAGATATTTAGGAGTTGATTGGCCATATTTGCTCTTTGTATTCACTGAACCGTTGAGATCCCGTAAATCATATAAAAGATCATATAAAGTTGTTTTGTACCGGAAAAAAGTCTTTCATATAGCTTAATTTGCCAGTTACACCACAGAATCATCCTAAAAGTCAAACCCAGGTGCGTATTAAAAGTATTTTGAGATAAGTAAACATTAAACTCAAACTTAATTCTATCATATTCCATTACGCTTGCAGGGCATGAAGAATGAGAGAGGCAAATCATTTGTTTTCCTCTGTCTAGTGAGACAACTCAAAGTCTGGCAACTTGCCTCAGCAGTATAACCTCACTCTCTCTCTGAAAAAAAGTCTGAAATTGTATTTTTTTGTTGTTGTACACCCCACTGATTTCCTGTTTTGTTTGTTTGAAGTGTAATTTATCCAACATTTTAGTACACACGTACATGTGGAGCACAGATAAATGATGAAGACTAATCAAAGAAACAGTAACAATACAACTGACTTCTACAAACTAGCTCTGTTTGTCTGTTTTGGCTTGCTTTCGTGAATATACTAGCTCTGCTGACACTTACCTTACTCTTCAAATTCTGTCATTAGAGGCATTAAATTCTCCACGCTGAGTGAGCCTGTGAAAATTTCTATTGTCCTTCTTCTGGGTTTTGTGGAAAGTTGCTCAAAGTGAAATTGATCAATTTTGAGCTTTCTAGGTGAAGACAATTTCACATCACTGCCGATAAAGTATGTTCCTTCAGGTGGTGTTGGATCCCTGTGGATTAGAAAGAGCTCCTAGATATCAGAAATGACTTTTGTTTATGTGGACATATTCTTTGCATCTGTATAACGGTTGCCATGTGTTTTATACAAAGAGGAGAAGCACTCTGACATTAAGATACTACTCTATTAAATGATGAGATTGTTCTGGAATTTGAGTGAGAACTGAGTACACTTTAACACAGAAGAGATCTTAGTGAATATAATCTGCAATATAGCTTTTGGCTAGATTTGAACTTTCTCTAAAAGAATTCAGACCTGCCCAAATTTGCTCTACAGTGGCTGGTTTACATTTTTGACAAATCGTTGATTATAAGCTATGGCATAGCTTCCCATGACTACATAAACTCTGCCAGCTTGGTACGGGACAATGCATGTTTCAGTCTATTTATACTACGTTAAGACGCTCTCTCTCTCTCTCTCTCTCTCTCTCTCTCTCTCTCTCTCTCTCTCTCTCTCTCACACACACACACACACACACTATTGGAAAAATGTATACACGGACAGGCCCAAGCATGTAAATAAAGCCAATCAAAGCCAACGAACCCAGAACAAACAAGAGTTGTGTGTATGCCTTTACACATACATACAGAAACAACAGCTTGAAGGCTACTGCATGCACAGTTTGAATGTAATAATGATCTACTGTGGGGGGAATGAGAAGCTGAAGTCCTCATCAAACTGTTGGTTGCACATGCCTGGACAATGTAAGAGTCATGTTGTATTACTGGCGATGAAAGCTTCAGCGGAGGGTTTCTGTCGATGATCACCTTTGCGGCCTTGAGTGGATCTTATCCCTTCTGTCTTGAAATGACTATCTGCCCCTCTCTACCATCTCCATCTCTGACTGAAATCCTGTTGAAATATCCCTGAAAAACTCATTGTGTCTGCATTTCTTTAATGAAGGTACTAACATGTATCTCATTGTTCTTAGATTTTTTCTGGCACCTTACTCTGTAATATAGACTAAGTACTCTAACTTTAAACTATGACAGCTTAGTAACTAATCTGCCCAACCTCTTTGCTAGATGAGGTTTATTTCCCATTTTTGAATCTTAGTTCCCTTCCATAACAGACAAAGCGAGTTTTACCCAGCCACTGTCTCATTAGGCTTGCTCACTGAAGGTCTCAGGTCTTTCATTCAGCTGAGCTGCTTCCTGACAATGAATATTGTAAAAGAAAAAAAAGTGCTATACAAATAAAATTGAATTAAATTAACTTGAGTGGAACCGCTTGAAAACTGTAATGGAAGCTCTCTACAGGACTCTCTGTGTGCAAGATTAAGAAAAACTCCCTAAATTCTTAACACAGAAAAAAGGTCAGCGCCGACACATCAAATGAGCCATACCAGCCACTTTTAGACAAGCGTTGAATCTCTTTCTTTCTCTCTCTCTCTCTCTCTCTCCCTCTCTCTCTCTCCTCTCACCCATTCACTCATATATATATATATATACCACACACACACACTCACACACACACACTCGCGCAAACAGGCTATTGGAAAAGTTTTGAATGACATGCCTGAGAGACAGGGGGACCTGTCTGTTACAGTGACAGACAGTGCTTTTCTAAATATTATTCTATATCTGTACAGAGAGGTTACAGAGAGACTGGGGTGTCATGAAATGATAGATGTGCCTTCTTTAGAAAGCAATTTAACTGGAGGACAGACTGGAGGAAGCACACGGCAGGAAACCATTCTCACAGACGGCCTGCTCTCAAAGGCTCTTTATTTAAATCTGCTTGCAGTAACAGTTTAAATGTACATATTTATTGGCAAACATTCAAAGCGCTTTCCCCCCCCCCCGAAATTGAAGTCTCAGTTGTCGAGAAGCTATCAAGTTCTGTTTTGTTGTTCACATCATTCAACCAAACAGCTGAGGGTAGATTTTCCACTGTTAGGGAGAGAAGTGAAATACCTGTGCTGAGATGGTGTTGCCCATGCTTGGTTTGGTCAATTAATCTGCCACTAATTTGCCACGAGCAGTGAGTAAAAGGGCATGTCTTAACTCTTTGAAAAACCTTTGCAAAGAGAAATACCTGAGACCAAAGCCATCTTAAAGGTCATGTGTGCCATTAGATGAAATGGGAGGGGAAAACCATAGATTCCAACAAATCCACTGATTCTTTGCTTCATATCTACCTGCATGCATGTGAAGCACTATGAATGTTCAAGTGGTAAGGACTTAGGCTGGAGGGCATGCTCTTTAGTGTATTGAAAGAAGGCTTTAGTTTTATGGCAGTTGATATTTAATGGTTGTGATGGCAGTAAACCCATTTGTTGGGTTTTTAGATAAAAATGGTTTAAAACGTACTTTAAAACATTGTTTATAAGACTAGTTTCTCATATTTCATTTAAACGCTACAATTCACTCGTAGAATAAATACATAAAAACCATAAAATCAGGGGAAACGGGCCAGATTTACACGTTCATAATACGAAATTCAATAGCTTGTCATTTATTTCGTACAAATTTGCTGTTGCTTTAGCCTGTCATTGCTATGGCAGAACAAAACTTGTTTATTGTTGAACTAGATGTGTGACCTGGAAATAAAGCTCTATATCAAATTCCTCTGTGCTCATTTTGGAATGTGGTAATATCTACTGCTTCTTGTCTGAAGGACCAAAATGGTTCTAACATTCAAACAAAACACCATGAACACCATGCCGGGCAACATTAAGGGAAAATATCGTTCATCCACATTTGTCAAACTGAATTAATACCCTTTCCACACCTACAACTCACTGCTATGCTCCAATTTAGGGCAACCTCTTTCCCAGTATTGCTGTTAGATCAGATTACACTACTGTCTGGTTGTGAAAGTTGATACAGCCATCAAACTTCACATTGCCAAACTCCAAATATTTTCCACCATCAAGATTCCGGCAGTCACTAAACAACATCTATGCAGTCTAAACAAAGTGCTTAATATTTCGGCATTTCAACAGGCTGACATTAAACACTTCAGGTTCAAGCTTCTGGCCAACGGCATCACAACTGAAACCTGTCTTCTTCAAAGACATTAGCGGATGGGCCTGAATAATTATTAGGCACTATAATTATTCCTTAAATCCATATGCACCAACTGGCAAACGTAATGTGCCTGGCATCATTATTTACAAATGACATTGCATGACAGCTCCATAACCGTGTTATATTGTCATACACACAGGATTTTAGAGTTGGCCTGTGCTGTTCAGGCCTGTCAAATGCATGAACTCCCTGCAGATGACGATGTGACTTCTCGGCGGTGTGAGAACAGTGTGTGCTCTGAGTACTCCATACACCCCCTTCTACGACTGGCATTTGTTACAGATCTCTGCGGAACAGATTGTTTATGAGTTTGTCCCTCACGTCGGGGATAGATATGAACGTGACCCCCAGTACTGGAGTTTTAGGCGGTGAGAGCACGGTGTTTCGTCGGTACTGTTAGGGGCAGGCTTACCTCAGATCTCTGCTCTGGAGAGCTGAGTGCTCCGGTGAGCGGTCCCTGCGGTTCTGTCGTGTCTCTCTGTCTCAGAGCGGAGCAACGGACTGTTCTCTTTTATAAGCCAATGATCTGTCCAGCAGGACATACAACAGGAGAAAGAGAGAGGGAAACTGTTTTGGCTTCAGTTTTGCTGATTGCTTCCACATTGGTGATAATTATACTGAGTTTGCCAGCGGAGTCTGGGTTGGTCTAAAGGCCTGTCTATATGAATAGCTTATAGATCTCTTAGGCTAGTTCTCAGAAAGCAAAGCCTGGCTGCCCATGACATCATAGCTTTACAAACAAAAGGCAATGAAGAGATCAAACATTGATAGTTGTACTGGAGTATTTCTTATTCAAACACATCGATCAAACTGGTGCTCTGTTGAAAGGACCATCTATCATAACACTGTCCAGAGACGTGACAGTCATAGGTAAACAACCTGAAATGTAGCTCAGGATATTTAATAATAATAACAATAATAATAACAATACAAGTTTATTTAGAGCCCAATATCACTATTTATAGTCTCAAAGGGCTTTACATGTCTATAACAAAGTCAAATCAAAATGATCTTATCCATAAGTTAGAGAAAATAGATAAGTCTTTAGTCTGGTGTTAAAGGTATGGAGAGAGTTTGCCTCCCTCATTTCTGTAGATTCATCGATTTGTTAGGCTAGCCATTTTATTTGAACATGTGTAAGCGTTTCTTGTCCTGATCTTCTTTTTCTTTCCATTTTTCCTCTGTACTTTTATTTCTCAGTATTTCTTACATTACTCATAATATCACAGACTCATTTTCCACAAGCTCACTTTGCTGGCCTGTAATTTTAATTTCCTTGTGCTTGTGTATTTCTCCTGGACCTGCGATATTATACCCTGTCTCCACAATTTCATCCAGGATTTGGAAGCAGTAAAATTTAGTGTGTGAGAGCAATTTTTCAATGGAGCTAATTTTTAAAGTGAGCCATAAACTTAACCAGATTCAAAAACAAGCTACACTTTTCCCTCCACACCCCCCCCCCCCCCCCCCCCCCACAACCACTCCCCCCCCCCAACTTTCACCAGGTTCATTCCCCCTACTGTCTCATTTTCCAATAACACAAACACACGTGGAGTAACACAAGCACACGCTGAACTGTTTTACGTTCATTATCTCTTCCAGATATGAGTGGTTCATTTACACATTCAGTCACTGGACTGTTATGATTGCACAGACGCTGTCAATTATTTCACAGTTACAATCAGATGTACCAAAAATGTTTCTTCGAAATCGCTCACTCTTTCATCATAATCTGACTTGATAAACTGTGTCAAGTATCACAAAACAGGGGGGGGGTTTCGACATGTGCGGTCTGTCAAATTATCATTCATTTTGATGAACTATTCTTACTTTTTTTTCTGCGCAAAATTCTGTGTTGTTGTCATTTCCATCCCATATTTAGAGTGATTTTTTTTTTTTATCCTGAGAGTAGAATACCAGGACTTTTCAGGGGGAATGGATGTCCTTGTGTACCAGCCATGTTCCAATCTGACGTTTATGAGAGAGCTTAGAGTGCTGGAAATTAGATACATGCAAAGAGCTGTTGTTAACACTCAATTTGCACAGTATTAGTGCCCCAACATGTTTCGTACCAAGCCAACTCAGCTTTTCCCGTAAAAGACATAAAAAAAAGGTGGACAGATGGTAATTGGGAAGTTAACTCAGCCTTTTCTCTTAAAGACAAAAAATGTGTTTTTTTTTTGTCTCCAAATTCTGTATATTCTACTGTCCATGTTGCTAAATATTGTGTACACAAAGCTCCATCTTTGAAGATGAATAGAGCCTGTTGTCACTGTATTGTTGTCCATGTAACAAATCTGTGTATTTTTTCCTGCACTGCTGTGTCTATGGCAGGCTAGGCTTCAACACCCCCATTACTCAACTGAAAGAGCACTTAGGTCCAATACATTGTTCTCTTCAAGCATTTAGTTCACTCTCTCCCTCTTCTTGGATGGATGATAATTGGGAGGTTAACTCAGCTTTTCCTGTAAGAGAAAAAAATATATAGTTTTTGCCTCCAAATTCTATGAATTCTAGTCTGTATTGCTAAATATTGTGTACACAAAGTTGAACTTTGCCTTAATGATTAATTGAATTGTAGACCACGATAGCTGAGACCAAGGCTGATTTAATGAAATATGTTTGTAGGAATAGTCTGGGTTTTTATTTAGTAATGGAAGAAGCATCTGTCCCAGATGGAGGAACTCTTTAAGAGTTGGAAAACATTGCTTTTCCTGGTAGTAATGAAAACACTGGCAAATGTTTGCTCGCGGTGACTGAAGAACAGGATTAGTAATCTTGACGTGAGACTTTTAAATTGCCACACTTTTACTTTCTCCACATCCGTTTCATTCACCCTGTTTTAACCCCCCCTCCAAACAAAACAAAGCAAAGCAACACACACACACACACACACACACACAGAGAGAGAGAGAGAGAGAGAGAGAGAGAGAAAATGGAAAGATAAATGTTGCCCATCTAAATTATAACACTTGCGCAGCATTGGCTGGGTGTTTAAATTTATAATTGCTTATTTTCATGAGCCTATTGTGGCAGTCAAGAGACAGCTTGCCTGCACTTTGTTTGAGTTGTTGAGTATGTGAAGGCTTAATGTAAATTCTGAGGTCACACGTTGCATAAAGTGCAAACTGATCGGTATGTCCCAAACTAGTATCCACATTAAATTCTCATAAAAATTTCCAGTCAGCATATTTCCATGCCCCTGTGTTTTTTTTTTTTTTTTTTGCTTTTGACAAAGAACAGATCCGACACAGATTCGATTTTAGTAGAAATGCACATCAGTTCTACGTACCTTGTGATATGAATGAACTGTAGAATGAATGCGGGCCTTGAAACCACACGTAGCTTTCCCAGACTCCTACAAACAAACAGGAATGTCTTGTAGTCTATCAGGGTGCTTAAAATGACTGATGTACTGGGCTTTAAATCGAGCCGTCAGAATCCTGGCTCTTCCCTCTTTTAAGTTCAGTAAAGCCTGTTTTTCCCCCCACATTGCTGTGTCTGTAGCAGGCTGAGACTCAGCAACCCCCCCCCCCCCCAACCCCCCCACCTGAAGGAACAGTTACCTCCAGTACATTGTTCTTCTCAAGTATTTAGTTTTCTCTCTCTCTAGCTCCCTTTCTCTCTCTCTTTTTCTCTCGGCTTGGACAGATGGTAATTGGGAAGTCATTGAATATTTAGAGCCAAAATGAAGTGTCTCATCAGTAAGGCTCTGAATGACTCATATTTAGAGGCCATAAAGCTTACACAGCTTTTGTTGTTGTTTTTGTTTTAAACATTTGGATATAACTTTGTGGCTCCCCAAGTACTGGCTCACACATGTGTGGGCCTTTGCCTGTTTAATTGTCTGGCCTGCCCTTGGTTGGTGGGACGGGGCAGTGATGTGATTGATGACTAGTGTATTTGCAGAGAACGTCGTTTTTAACTAGAGACTGAGTTGGATGCTCAATATGTATGACTTCATCAAAGCTGCAAGGTTCCATCTGAGGTTAATCGAATGCTGTGAACTTTTCTCCTTCACTGCAGTCCATGCATTTAATCTCACAATCTGAGCTTTCCTGTTGCTGTGTCGGATTTTCTCCCTCTCCGATCGTTTTTCCCTTCAGTGAAGTCTCAAAGAACATGTTGTTTTTCAATAGGGAAGTCTGTCCCGAATGACAGAGGGAAACATTACTCAGTTCAAGAAGAATAATATGCACGAATAAACAGCCTAAAATATCATTGGGTTTAACTAAGGAGCTGTAGGCTGTCATTCTAATTAAAAGTGATTACGTGCTGGTATATCAGAACTAAGGTTTTAACTCTGCTGTATGTTTTGCTCAGCTAGTCGAGTGATCGCTATACCATACGTCTTGCTGACTTAGCTTTTCTCGTTCGAGGCTCTGTTAATCAAATATGTTGAACTCAGAATGTTCACTGAAGAGGAATCTAAACAATTCCTTCCCTCTGTGGTGTTGCTTTCATTTTTTTTTTTTTTTGGTTTTGGGCGAGCGCATACATCTGCTTGAGGTCCTGTCTGAATAACTTCACGCTTCTTTGAATGTTAATATCTACTCCATGCTGTCAGTTTAATGTCCTGCCTGAAATGTCGGAGGAGCCCTGGGCTTAGGTTTTGCAGGAGCTGCGTAATAAGGTTGTTTTGGCTGAACGTTGGTGCCAGGAGTCTGCTTTAGGCCATGCATTGATGTGTAATAGAGTTTCTGTGACTGAGTCGGGGCGGAGGGCCCATGCTATGGGGGATGTGTTAACGCGTTAATGGCTCTCTGGTCAGGTAAGCAGTAATGAAGTTTCTCAGGTGCGACTGACGCTGGCCTCTCACACACCTGCAGCACAGGCTTCAACAGGACGTCCTTGGGCCCATTCAGTCCATTCCTATAATCAGAGTCTCTCTGAGTGACAAAAAAAAAAAAAAAACCTTCTTGAGCTGCAGTCAAGAATCGAAAGATCTGTTTAAGTTTTCAATTTTATCGTGTGAAATCCACATACTATGCATAAATAGGTGTAGAGATTATGGTGACAGTTTTTATGGGTTTTTTTGTCATTGCTAAATTTGCGGATCTTATAGATAAGGACATGGAATCTGCTTTTGTTTAGTGGCCCTCATGTTTTGTGGTTGTAGATCAGTGCTCTGCAGAGGGAATCCATGGAGAGCTGAAGCTAGACGTGGTCGTTTTACAGCTAATTTGTGGCCAGTGTGGTTTGTGCAAGGGTGTGAGTCTCTCTCTTGACCCAGAGTGAGCACAATGACTGCGACTGTGATATTTGTAATTCCTTTAATAGAAATAGATGCATAGAGTACCATGAAAAGATTTTAGCACCCTGTCGGATTGTCTACATTTTGCATGTATTTCTTTTTTCCTATTAACTTAACCAGTTGTGAGTTGTACTGATTGTAAAGAGAGTTTTAGAGAAGAACAGAATGACAGCAAAGTTTGCTGTGGTTTGCTAATGACTGCGGCAATGCAATCTTCAAGTGGGGAAAAAAAAATATTGCCTCTTTAGTGAACTCCGTGTAAAGGGGTGTTTAGGGAGAGCTGTCCGATTTTTTTTTTTTCATATATTGACTTTGTTAATTAGGCCTTAGGATACCTGGGCCAGCTATGTCCAGTATAAACGTGATTAATGTGATTAATTTTGGCCCTTCATGTTAATAGTGACAATGGCAACACACTGTTTCTAAAGGCAAACAATACTTCTTTCCAGCTGAAATTTCTGAAGCCCTCTTGGAAAAAAACGTTGTTGTTGCATATCAGTCTGGAAAGAATTACAAAGTCATTTTCAAGGCTCTAAGGCACCAGTAAACCACAGCCAGAGCCATATGATTCAAATGGAGAGAGTTTGAGACTGGAGTGAATCTTCCTTTTGAGGGACATCCTGCCAAAAAAACTTTTCAGTTTAAAATCAGTCCAGAGGACACAAAAATCCCCAACAATATCCTGAGATTAACAAGCCTCTCTTACCTGTACTAAGGTCAGTGGTAATGACTTCAACATCAGAAAGACAGTGTGCATAGCTGTAATTCATGACAGAGTAGCATGGCGGAGAGCACTACCGACTAATAGGAACATGAGTACTGGTGTGCAGTTTGCCAAAAACACCTGGATGATCCTCAAAAGTTCTGGAACAATGTTCTGTGGTCGGAAGAATCAAACTTTATGGATAACACAGGCCTTGTTATGTCTGATGAAAACCAAACACTGCACTCAGTAGCAACAGTATCATGCTAGAAGTCAAGCATGATGATAATAATGCCATGGTTTTTAGGATGCTTTGCTGCATCACAACCAGACAGATTTTACATCTTGACAAAACCATGATTTCTGCTTAATATCAGAGAGCTTCATAGGAAAATATCAGGCCATCTGTTTATGAGTTAACACAGAAGCCCAGATGGGTGAGGCAGCAAAACACATAAGAGAGTCTACATCATAATGGTTCAATGAGAAGAAACTTGCAATATCTTGTTAAAGTCCAGATTTAAACATCTGTTGGACGTGAAGGAAACATCTATTGCTTAGAAACCTAGATAATATCACTGATTTTAAGAACTGCTTGGAGGAATGGGTCAAAGTTTCTCCACAGCACTTCAACTCACTCATCGGCATCTACTGGAAAAATTTGATTTAAGTCATTGCTGATAAAGTCTACTACTTTTTTCACACTGACACAAGGGGTATTCCCTTAAAGTTTCTTTAATAAGTAAACTGAATAAGTGTTGAAATTCTGTGTCAGCCAGGCTGCTTTATCTAGTGTGTGTGTGTGTGTGTGTGTGTGTGTTACTTACTCAAATAGCCTTAATGGCAGGCTTAAAGTATGCAAACTCTACATGCTTTGAACAAAAATCAGGATCTGTGTATTCATCTTAATGAAGTAACTTTGCACGTCTCAGACGTATGAAAACACCCCTGTTATGGTCATGAAATGCAACTTTAGCTGTCCAAAGTGACAGAAATGTGTTGGGTCTGTCTTTTGGCTGGTCTCCGTAATCCAGAGCTGATCACACTGTTTATTTGATTAAAAGTGAAACTCCTTTGGTAGTTCAGCTTTGACAGAGTGGGCTCCCTCAGCGTTATTTGATCATATTTCTTTCCGTATGCATGTGTATGTGAAGTAGTTGAATACAGAGAAGCCTAGAATATCACTGAGTTTATTTTTCATGGTTGATGAGAGGATTAAGGACAAATTTCAGGGTGAGAAACAAAACACTAATTATACTGAGGTCCATGCATCTGGTCATGATTAATGCATTGTCCGGTGGGTTTGGGGCGTAAAATTACTGTAATTTTGATGTAGTATAGCTCACAGAGAGAGACAGACAGAGACAGGGAGAGGGAAAGAGAGAGCACTTTGATGTCAGACTAGTCATATTCATGACATACGCTGCACTACAAATCTCCTCAGTTGGGGAAAGCCATCAGCCTTTCCAAAGTTATGTCCCCAGTTAAGAAGGCCTGTCCTGGGCCTAGTTGGGTAATGCATGCTTTTGTTAAGATGAAGCTGTCATAATAGAAAACTTGGTCTGGAAAATCAAATCTCTAAAACAGAGCAGCTCTTTTTATTGTTCTTTTTTTTTTTGAAGAAGAAGAACTCAGACAAAAGGCTCGTCTTAAATTCTTGCCAACTTCGTCCAATGTTTTGATGATCGGTAAAACTTAACCCCGTGGAACATGTTTTGGTCCATTCCTAGGCCTTTTCCCAGAGCAGTGACAGACTTTGGGTCTGGGGTGTGAATCTTAGGGTCTAATTAAAGGTTGCTGGGCTTAATCCCGCTGTGAGTCTGGTGTAGGATATCACAATCTTTATGAGAGCCACCCTGTTTTTTTGGGTTGAGTGGTCGAGAGGAACACGCTCTTTGGCCAGGAGAGGAGAGCAATAATGAGCCTCCCAGACGTTTTCGGCTTTGAAGAGGGGTTGCGACCCTTGTGTCAGGAGGGGGCCCTGGGTGACAGATACCATGAAGAGAGCCATTGTCATGTGAAGAGAAGAAGCCCAGTGCAGTTGGAGATTGCTAAAGCACATGGTTTACTCAGAGAGCCCCCTTTCTCTTCTTTCTGCATTCCTATAGCATGAGTAGAACTCTATCACAGTGCTGTTCAAACAGCCCCCAGCACACCTAGACACAGGCTGCCACATAATGAACGTTCATGGAAACAGAATTAATCACTCTGTAAGGTCAGAACTCTGTCTCTAATGCACATACATATGGAACAGGTAATCGCTCAGGTGTGCACTTCACTCAGTTCAGCAAGTCCGCACATCCTCAGGCTGGGGCTTGATAGAAGACATCTGAAAAGGACAAGCCACGAAAAGCTGCCAGTTTGCACTGAGCTGAAACATCAGCCTCATAATTGATTCGGGGCCCCAAGGGAGAAGAAAGTGGGTTATCACGCCAATCTCAGAGTGGAGACTGAAGCATCTGTACAAACTGAAGGGCAGATACAGTGAAGCCAAGTCACATTTTTTAGCAGCAATCACACAACCTATTATTGGAATTCTATCCATGCACACAAAGTCTGACCAATCTGTTTATCACCTGAAAGAGCATGAAAATTAAAAAAAAAAAAGAATTTTTTTGAGATTGATCTTGCTATTCAAACTTCTCTCCAAGTCTCTCTTTCTCTATCCATCTCTCTCTGACACACACAGACGCAACACACAGACATGCACAAGGACACACACATAGACACATGCAAACACCACACACACACACACACACGCGCGCGCGCACACACACGCACAAACAAACACACACACACACACACACACACACACACACACAAAATCTTTTGTAGCGCAAATGGTTCTAGTTTGTATGTTGGAACTATAAGTTGAACAATTAGGAGGTTAAAGTGCTCATTATGTTTCCACACTGCTGAGACATTAGTTCTGCCTCTCTTCATTCAAAACGTTCCTCTGCTACAAGACCAATTTTCTCCCTTTTTCATACTGAGAGGGCTTTCCAATACACTGTATTTGTTAGGTGGTAGTTTGTCCCCCTATGCCAATATTTTTCCGCAAATGAACCCATTTAAACGTAATGAATTAGCATTGGCCAGTTAGTCCTAGAGTTAGTCTCCCTTCATGGCGTATTTCCTTTTGTTTAAAGAGAAGACCCTACAGTTTGAACCGGGTTTCTGGACCAGTCTTTTTACTCACTTGCACCAGGGACTTGTTGCCTGTTTGCAGCAGGCCTTTCTTTTCTTCAGAGAGATATTTGTGATACAGCCTCATTATATTAAACATGGGACCAAACATGATGTAATACTCTATGAGCTATTTGAGTTTCACTAAATGATGTGAACTCTTCTCTGCTTTTGAAGTGGTGTTCCAAGTCAGTGGAGCTCTGTAATGTCAAAATGGCTGAACAAATTGTGTTTGGATGTCAAGCCACACGTGACCAGGTTCACAAAATACCGCAATATAAAAAGCATACATCTTAAAGTGGAAAATAATCTGTTCAGCCAACTAGTGTTTTCAGTCTAGCAAATCCATCAAACTTACTCCCAAAGGACAAGCCGTTGAGTGAATATTCATAGTTTCTTGCCGTTCTGTTGGATTCCATAACCGCAAATCTGCCTCTTTTTCCTTTTAATTTCCAAATTGCTCCTAGTAATTATCAACTTAAAATATCTCCATGATAAACTCACAACAAATATCAACTCAAATATTTATAGAGGAGTACAAATGCTTGGACAACAGCTTGACCCGCCAGCTAAAGCAGTGTAGCCCAAACAGATGTTTATCAGCTTGATTTTTTTTTATCCAGTGTTTTCTGTTTTATTTTGTCTGTATCTTGTCTGTTATGATTTATATGTCATCTCATCCCCATTTTGGCTTCGGGTTTTAGAATGATGTAGACGGTTCACGTTCTCGGGCTTCGAGTGCAGTTTTATTGGCATCTGTGACCTAAGTCAAAAAATGCTCTATTGCCACATTGTCTTGCAGCATAAAGAGTTACCTAAACTGGCAGTACTGATGGTTACCTAACCGTCAGGTATTTCTAATCACTTCACTCAGCGGGTGAATAGATAGATTTATGGCTCTAACTCTAAGAGGGTTCATAGGCCAAGGGGCTTGAGTTTCTCAGTTCAGCTCTATAATTTATGTTGTTAACTGTACTTTAGTAACTGTACTGTACTAATATTTGTATCAGTCACGTGTTTGCTACATGTTTTTCCTAAATGTATCTGCTTTGAGACTCTTGGGTTGAAGTCCTTTATTGTCAAGGATAGTTATTCTTTCTGCTACTGCTTCAGCTTATTTCACAGTCACTGACATGCTCACAGTAGCATGACCATTCAAGCTTTCATCTTACTTTCATCAAACAGCGCTGATCTCTTACAGTGCTGGGCTAAGACATGCTATTTTGGCTTTTAAAAGTAAGTGAAAGTGTACATTAGGGACATATATTATCATAAAGAGTGTTTCATCAGTTTTTTTTTTAGCATTTGGATTTATTTTATCTTTACCAGTATCTCTGGGGCTGGAATCTCTTTGAGGGGATTGGCTCAAGAGTGGGTGGAGAGAAGGTTTTTTTTTTCCCTATGAAAAACGTACATGTCTGTGCTGATGATATATGGACATGTGGGGAGGAACACACCAAAGAGACTGAGAAGGCGCATCGGACCTTTGCCAGCACTGGAAGCAGTTATGTAATGGCTGTCTCATATTGTACTGGAATGGACTTGTACACCTGAGGGCAATAAGCACAGTGACTGTACATGTTTGATTTCAAAATAATCCCTTGTATGAGTTTATAATAGACTTCAGTGTAAACATGTATTTCAGGCAGTTCAAGAGAATCCAATCCAATCTATTCACAAAGCACACTGTCATTAATTATCAGCTGAGTCTGAATTGGAGGCCTCTGGAGTCTGTTAGACACAAGCACAGTGACTGCACTGTTAGCTTTGATAATATAACTGAGTGCTATTCTCTTTTCACAAGAGAGGAGGAGTTGAAGAGAGAGAGAGAGAGAGAGAGAGAGAGGGAGAGAGAGCCTAAGCATTAAATCCTTTGAGGACTTTCAGAGAGATTTATAAGCAGCAGATAAGGCTGATATCCATCTGCAGCCACGCTTGCTCCTCTGGCTGCCAAAGCTTTTAAAAGGCAAAAGTTACATTCCTCACGTCTCTGTGAGAGAGGCCTAGAGCAGGCTCCAACAGTATAAGTTTGGGAGAGATACACAGAGCAAGAAAGGCAGAGAGAGAGAGAGAGAGAGAGAGAGAGAGAGAGAGGAGGGTGAAGAAAAGTGTATTGTGTACATTTAGAAATTTTACGTGCATTGATGAGTGCTCCTCTTCTCATGTGGTGAAAAAGCCATACATCCAAACATCAGTAATTCTATGGTATAGGTCAGTAGCAGAAAAACAAGACAATATGGTCAGTACTTACCAGGTAATTACTACAGGAGTATAAAATGAATACGTGCCTTAATGAACTCTTAAATCACCTTTGTGTGGAAATCTATGAGGACACTGGGCTGGTGGGGGGGGGGGGGGAGCGGGTAATGATCGATACTGAAAGTAGCATTAAATTTAATTATGTTTAATTGAGTAGTCATGAAACAGTGCCTGTTAAATTACCCTGATGAATATATCCCAGCTGATATGATGAAGTAATCTCTCTTTCTCTCTCTCTCTCTCTCTCTCTCTCTCTCTTTCACACATGTGTATACACAGACTACATCTTGAAGTAATCAGCTGAATGTAAAGAAAACAGAGGGACTGTGGTAGAGTGTTGCACTGACCACACGGGTGAGTCTGCTCTCTGCTGGAACTCCACTAACGTGTTTGAAGCAGAAACAGATAGACTGACTTAGCCTCCTTATCCCCTATCTCAACTCTGTCTGGATTAGAACTGAGTTACACTGCTACAGAAAGAGTACCACTCTTCATAAAAGTCAAAAGTGCTCAGGTTATGTTTGTTATGAATGAACTGATCCTAACCAGCCTTTACAGCATCAAATCCGCAACCTTTAATATTTCCTCCTGTGTTCTATATTATTTATGAATGGGATATTGCATGCTGATACAGCTCTGATAAAATAACCTTTATTTACGTCTCTGAGGTGCTGTAGACATGAGAGAAGGGGATACACTTTACTTTTCAATGTCAGAGTACACACATGCTCTACATAAACATGTCTTCAATTGAAATCACATGAATTATTTCAACATATGTGCTTATGTATGTTTCCCATTGACTGTGTTTCGAAGTTTTAATTTTATGTGACCCTCGGAGATGATATTCTTCAAACCCCTTAGCCCTCAAGGTTTTGTTCATTCTTTACTTTTATCCTGCAAAAAGCAAACTGGCCCGCTCTAAGCAATGGACAAGAGGAATCAAAAAGATTCCCGGCGTCTGCGTCTCTGAGGTCATAGATGTGACAGCGTATTAGATGACAGAGCCGAAGTATATACTTGCTTGTCTTTTTGGCACGACAAGCATTCTTTGTGACACATGAGTACATTAGGTCATTTAGCTGCATTTTAAACGTTTTGTTTACTGCTACTTCGCTACATCCCCAGAGATCTTGGTCACTCTGGTGTGAGAAAGGCCTGTTTTTTTTTCTCAGTTTCTGAATCTCCAGTTGGCCATTCGTGATCTTTCAGTCACACACAGTTTCTGTTGTCTCCGATTAAAGTGATTGTGGGTCTATGTCATTTAAATGTGGTGCGTTACATTCAAATGAAATAATACCAGTCCGTTCCCTTAAGTGTTCTCTTTTTTTTTTTTTTTTTTTAATATCATGGCCGTGGTTGGACTTTCATTAGGGCGCAGCTGGGACTTTTTTAAATCTTGGCATCAGAGAACACTGCTACAGACACATTTTTTTTTTTTTTTGAAAAGATTTCTTTTACTGCTTTGGAAAAATATGGCAAATCTTTTGTGACATTCACATGGGTCGTAAGTGTCTCAGGTTTTTGCTCCTTTACTAATCCTTTCGTTGGAAACAACCACACTCCATAGGCTCTGTTTCATTTTACAAGGTAACATATCACTTTTTAAGTAGGTCCAACCCTCTGGGTTGCATGTAAAATTGTTTAGGCTTTACTTAAGAAACGTTTTGTATGAAACTTGGCTCTGTATGTCCTACAAAATTGTTACTATCACAGCGCACTCTTTTTTATAGACATTTGCGCTGGCCTTTCTCTGCTTTACAATCCCAGTGCCAGCATCTCTGAGTAGCACTTTATAATTGTCTCACTTGAGTATTTAGAAATATCATTTGGAAACACAAGTATCGCCTGGAAACAAATAGAAAGCAGATCAAGAACTTGTGTGTTCAGCTCGCTGCAAAAATACACCTGTGTACACTTCTTACAGTAATTACTCCAATGATAAAAGGGTGCTATATTTCAGCTTTGGCGCTTTTGAAGCCCAGAGACCATTATTTATTGATATGAAAACATTAAAAGAATAAAACAATACAGAACGACAGAAAAACTTAAGAAAAAACTGTGAGGATACAGAACGCAAAAAAAGGAAATCAGAAACAAATCCTCTTGCTCTGGGCTTCAGTCCTTTCTGGTCTGTGAATTGTGAATTGTGGATGAAAATCTGGCTCCTTGTGTAAAGCTCTCAGTCTGTTGTTTTGGTGCGCTGTGGTGAAGCTGGCGAATTGTCCTTGGCCTTTTGCCCCAAGACTGCCTGATGGATCATATGGGATTCAAAGAATGAGGACAAACAGCAGAGTGATGTGAAAGACCGTAAACAGCCTAGGCTGGGGAAAGGAATTGTGCATTTGTGTACACAATGGATTCTTTCTTGGAGTGTAGGAGGATCGGAAAGAGGAGAAAAGTGCCTCGTGTGAAACGGTATAGACTGGCGGTGGATCTGCTCTTTCATGTATGTGTAAATCTTTGCTGAAGGGGGATGGTATAGAATATCACGTACTTTAATATTTCCAGTAAAAGCAATTTGATTTCAAATACTTGCATGCGTTTACCAGCTACAACTGAACACCTGTTGAAGGAAAGCTTCGCTTCTAACCACATGCTTTGGGATCAAAAGAGTGCCTTCGGCTGGTGAAATGCTGGGCCTCTGCTTTTGGAATCAGGTGAATGGGGCAGAACAATAAGGTCGTTGTGACAGAAGAGCAGCAGGTGCAGAGATCTCCATCCACAGAGGCTCCCTGACCTGATGATGTCCACCCCTGTGATGCTGCGTCACCCTCAGTCTTAAACTTAAGCTATTTTACCTGTCTTCCATTTTAATATTGCTGTCTCCTGAGGAAATACCAGGGGAGAGGTCATTTTGAATGTTTTGACTCTACAAGATCATTAGGCTATTGTTTCTGTATTAATATTATGTATTTACACTTGAAGAGTCCTTTATTACTGAAGGCACATTGATCTCCATCTGACTTGCAAATTCCGGGGTTATCAGTAGGGAGCTACAGCCGGATTATCACCAGATGTAGTGTAATTAGTTTGAGTAATGCCTTGTGGTAATTGGCTAAAGCGTAAGATTTTTCTGGGAATTGAGTTGTACAATGCGCAGTGTGTGAGGTATTCTTAACACCAGAGGAAACGTTTTAAATGGTTATTCTTAAAAGTTTTTGGCATGACCACATTCATATTGAACATTTTCAGTCCTAGGAGTGAGCAATAATTTCTGACTCCTACACTGACATTTTTCCAGTGAAAATACTCAAAGTGAATTTGGAATGGAAAGTATTACATTAATAAAAATCTGGAGAAACAGGACAAAGAAACGTCTTGGACCTCAGTAGGACCGTAGTATTCTACGATTTGGAATACTCTGAAAAACTCTGATAGACTGTGTCCTACACTATTCTACAAGCTGATTACTGAATACTAATGAATAAAGGTATTGCTCTTGAGACAGAAATTTGACGTAGAGTGTCGGGGTGAGGAAGTCACTGGAGTGGGATGGGGTGCTAGGAAATGGTACAGAGGATGTGAGGCAGATCAGACAGGAAGTGTGTGCCAGGGTAAGGGTTAGTAAATCTGTCAGCAGGTAGCTGTGCTGCCTTAATCTGGGTTATTGTGCCATTTGACTTCAATGCTCTCTATTTGGGCTGGTGCCAGGCCAGTAACCTATACTATATCTTGGATTGCGTCCAAAACTTTGCCTGGCCAGTCAGAACACATACTGGCACATTGCCACTTGCTAATTCACTCATTTCCATCTTTCCAAGGGTCAGGATACTATATACACACACACACACACACACACACACACAAACACACGCGCGCGCACACACACACATGCACACTATTGTGAACACTAAAACTCACCAAAATTAAAAATGTAAAAGAAAACTCACAATTTAGTACGTAACAAGATAACAAGCACTATCTATAACTACTTTGTTTTTATTTCTGTTTACAGCCTGGACACAATAGCAGTTTTGTGATACTAACAAACGCACAGGAGAAAGTGTTGCAGGAATTCTCTTGACATTTTTCAGTTCGTGTATAAATTATGTTTGATATTGATGGTTCCATTAAGATGGATAAAGCGTGTTGACAACGAACTGCCCTTCCTACGTCAGCAGACTCCATGCATCAACTAATGTAGTAAACATAGTATATCCAAATGCCAGATGTTTGCATGGGATCAAGTTAATTGCTGGCTTAATTTATAGTTGTCACTATATGATCAAGCTTTGACATTTTTGGGAACTTCTCTAAACTGGTTTTCACAGACATCCACCTGTATCTTAAAAAATACCGTCTAAAAACTCTGCCCGGTTATGATGATTTTGTTTAAAACATTTTAGACGTCAGCAGCATAGAAATGGGCTTTGTCATAAGCTGTTGTTGGACTATTTCCCAACATAAACAGGGGGAGTTTGGCATCTATTTGTCATTGTTTCAGGCTTTCAAACCATATAACAATTTGCAGGTGATTAAGGGGATTCTTTAGGCAGTGTTACTGTGAATGCATAATAATGTTGGGAAATGAAACTGAAATGATGGGAAAATGGGTTGTGAAATAGAAGCTACTAATTTGCCACAAGTTAATTTCCCTGACGGTGGTGCAATCTTTCAGAAACATCTGGATCATGCTGTGTGACAATTGACCAAAAAAATGTAGCTGTATTTCTGTACTCTCAGAACAGCTAATGTAGGTGCGGAAACCCTTAGTGTTTCGTTCATACTGATCTGTTAAGACACCTTGACAGTTGTTGATTTCAATTTGTTTTGATTTGAATTTTCAATCTGTCAAAAAAATGGAATTTGCTCTGCAATCACAAACACTGATAAATGAGTTATTTTAACAGTTACAGAACAATGACCAGGAAACATTTATTTGCTCATTTACACGGCGAACAGTGCAAGTGTTGCTTTCGTATAGACTTGTATTGTTAAATGTGATGGGGAATCGTTGCTTGGTTGTCTTCAAAAAGCACAAAAGGTTGAGTAAAATCGAGATGGTTTAACTCAACCTCTCAGTCAAGAAAAAGTAAAAATTTTGCCACACTTAAAGCTTTGAAAAGCAGGTTCAAGAGAAATGTTAATCCCACTAAAATGACTAGGATGAGCATGAGCATGCTTAGGGAAGACGTGAGTACCACCTCAGGTAAATCATTCATATTTTTAGGGTAACATTTAACGTGTCCTCTTTCAATCATTCTCACTCTCGACCTTTCCCTCCGAATCTAACCCAAGGCTCATACCACAACCACATGTTCATATTGTTTATCAGTCTGCTTTTGGAGACTAGCCAGAAATGATTAAAGAAAATATTTCCACGCACCTCAATACAACTAGAGTCACAGCAGCTCTGGAGCTGAAATAGCTTTTCCATCAAAACAGTGATGTTAGTGGGTGTTCTGATCAGAATGAAAAAACAGAACAGAAGGATTAAAACAACAGTGAAACCCTTCCGATCATAAGACCATGACTCATTTCTTCTCAATTCAAGTGGCTGGGCCACCATTGAGCTTATGCCGGGAAAGAGTGATATATTCATACAAAGTGTAACCACTTTTGAGGGCTTCAGCATTGGGAATATCATTTGAACATGTTGGTAGGATATAGTTGGAAGAGTTCATGCAAGAAGCCATCACAATCTGGTTATTCCCACCACACAAAGTTATGATGGTGGACCAAGGAAGGAGAAGAGTCAGCCCAACACAAATATATCTCTGCTGCATTGTGCCCTGCAAATAATGTGTGTAGTACCGGCCAGAGGAGTACATCATGTGCCAGAATGTTCCTGTCAGTGGTTTAAAGATGTGTCTCTGATCTTTTACTCACTGTTGGACTGCTGAACTCCACTCTATAGCTTTGTGTTTGTTTTCTCATTTGGGATGTTTTCAAGAACGTTGGATCTGATCCTGGAAAGGTTCCCTTTAACCGAGCGAGTGCAGTGAGGTCTGATCATTGTAATGGACGTTAGGCTCCATGACAAACTCTCAAAATTAGCATTTGATGTCCATTTTTGTAGACTACTCCTCAGTGATTTTTTTTTCCCTGTTGGCAGTTGTGCTAATGTCTGGTAGCTTGTTTTTCCACTTTGCACGTTTAGAGTTGTGTTTGGATTCTTGCTGGGGAAAATTTTTTGCAGAGCTGTCATATGAACAGGGATGTCTGGATAGATCAATGGTTCACAAGGGTTGATGATTTACAGTGCTGGGTGTTCCTCCTGTGATCACAGGGAGAAGATCTTTACAACCGTGACACCCTCATTCTTTTTGAAAGAATGAAATGGTAATTGGACATTCTCTCAAAGTGGCGAGTTAAGATCCAAAAATAACTTTTTTTTAAAATAAAACAGAAGAGAGAAGGAAGTTATGGCACTCTCACAACTGAGTTGGGAAAGAACATCAGAGTAAATCTTAAAACCTATTCAAGAGGAACAACATTTAATTGCAAGCCTGCCAGCATATAATGTTTCCGCCAAGAGAACAATGTTCAAAAGAAACATACGTACTATAGACAAGGGCTTACTTTTTCGGAACATCAGATCTCTACCATGTTAAAAGGAAATGGATGTATCACGGTGTTTATGTACGTAAAGTAAATATATGAGTGTGCTGTAGACGTTATGAAGAGGTTATCACAAATATAGCATGCCCTGTTTATAGGATACTGATAAGCTTAATGTTTTTTTTTTTCCTATTTGCATTTTGTTCTCTTTCCCGTAATGGAAACTTGCCAAAACATATCCAGTGCTCAAGAGAAAGAATATCCTGTCTTGTGACTTCACAGAGATTTATGTTTTCAAGATCACAGGCTTTGGAGGAGAACAAATTGCTTGTTTTCTTACAGAAATTTTTCCCATTGTCCACTGTGAAAGACCAAATTAGTATTGCTGTGAATGCATCAGCTAATAAAAGGACAGAACTGTGCAGAATTTATAGTTTTGTTTTAACTCACAGCACAGCATGGTGAAACGTAGGACAGAAGCCCGTGTTTACAGTGGCTTTGCCATTGTGTAGCCTTTATGCTAGAGAGATTTTACTTCTAATTTCTCAAACATGTATTTCAAGATGTTTTCCCTCTGCATTCCTTCAGCATGTTTCCAGTGAATAATTTCTTTTTCTAGCACAGCAACAGAACGATAAGCTTCTGCTTCGTTTGCCATCTCTCATACATCTAGTCCAAAACTGTTGGACTGTTTCATCCCGAATTGAAACTAACAACCTGTTACAAAGCAATATTGCTGCAGATTTTTACTTTTTTTTTTGGTCATAGATTGAAAACTGACCAGGAGGGTTTGTTTTTTTAGCACGTTGTTTGACAGTCAGCTCAAGCCCTGCACTTTTAAACCCCGAGATTACGCAAAAATAGGAATTTCAAGGAATCTCCTCCTGGTTGGGCATTCCTCCCAAAAAAAAAAAAAAAAAAGTAACAAAGTGGATGTGACAGGACAATATCACGTCCTAAACTTTCTATCCATAGATCTCCCAAACACTATGCGTCTGTCCCTGGGCTTGCCTCCAGGGTCTGATTACATTAAACTCCCTGTGAGAGATCAGACGTGACTGGCCATCATTTCCAGACTATAAGTAGCTGACCCAGCCGGCTTATCTCCACCTCTTAATACCTCATATCGGCTCGTGGGCGTCGGCAGCACTCTGAATCCCCGCACCTGATCTATTACGTGATTAATTTCCTTTCTGAAAGTTGCTCCCTCTAAAAGCTTGATCAACATTTTCACTAGCTAGGGGTGGCGGGATTATGTACTGGTAAGAATTGAGTGAAGTGGAGAGAGAAAAAAAAAAATCAGGGTTCATATAAACGGCGAATTCTTCGAATGGCTCCGGTCTAAATGGTAGCAGCGGTATACTCAGCAGGAAGCAGCATGTGCGAGCTGGAGCGAGGGACCCCGGAGAGGAGTTTGAGAGTACAACCATGGTGATGGTGAAGCCAGTGGGGCCGTTGGGGGTCAGACAGTCAGTGGAACGTTGTGGGACTGTAAAATAAATCACAAAACCTCCGGAGAACTGTATGATATAAAATACTTAGAGAATAAGTGGTGAGAATGTCTGGAAAAATACAAAAAAAAAAAAAAAGTGCTGAGTGAAAGGAGAGAGGAGGGCAGCTGCTACGTGTTAGCCTTTAATGATATCTTTTCTGTGGCCTGTTCACACACAGCTCTCTCCATTGCACAATGGAAAACATTTTTTTTTTCATCTTCTTCAATGGATACCACCCTGAGTGAGAGTGGCTGTATGTACATTATGTACAGGGAGATTTTGAGTGTGTGTATGTGTGTGTGTGCGTGCTAATAGACGTTGCACCTGCCCCTCATTTTTTTAAGCTAATTTTTTTTCCATTATTTTTATATAGCAAACAATTGCTGTATTTGAAATGTAATGTTTTAGTATTGATTAAATTACTTGCTTTGTCTTCATGTGCATTTATAAAAGAATGCACCTGGAAAACATAGAGCAGCATGGAGTGATCATGTCGTGTAATGCAAACTGGTTGTGGGATGATGACAAAATGAAGTGATTTAGTGCTGCAAGCCATGTGGAACTAAGTTACTGTCAGTGGTGTCTGTGATTATACAGATCAAACAAAGAGGTGGTTCAGACTGGAATTTTTAATAAAATATTATTTCTCAGTAAAGTGTTGCGCCAACCTATATCATTTTGTTATGTGAAAAGAATATTGCAACAAATGGTTTTTAAAGTGTCAACTGTTTATTTTGCTTTTGCGGTTTGTTAATGATTCATATACAGTGAATGAACTGGGTTTAATTTGTTTGGGATGCCAGCTCTGGATGGATTGTGTTGAAGGCCCTGTTAGCAGCTCTGTGTTTTTTTGTGCGCGTATGATGGATGTTAGAGAATCATGAAATGATTACAGATTGCTTTTAAATCAGGCTTATAATGGGATAGTTGTTTAGTGGTCAATGAATGACTTGCTTGTTATGATCTTATGTATTTTTGAATTGATTTGAGTGGATTTGATTCGGATTGCGTTGTTTTGAGTTATTTGAGGGTTTCCAGTGATTCATGGAGAAATGAATTCTTGTGTATTTACGTAGATCTATAAATCCATAACTGTGTGAGGGGGGAGTCTGTACTTTAAGGTTAATTAAAAGGCGTTGAAGAAGAATAGGAATAAATCTGACTAAATGGACCATTCACTGAGAGATTCATCAGGTGCAGATGGAGTAATGCTGTTAATTTTGGCAGAACTGTTCGGTTTCAGATACGCTTATAATAAACTGATGGACATGATTTAGAGACTATTTATACATTTTTACTCTGATATACTATACATGTGAATGTATGCAGTCACAGATCTTCATAATCCTTCGGTATACGCAAGCAAGCACCCAGCTGACTAGGGGTCTAAGTTTATTTTAACCCATGATTAAAACCTTCAGAGGGTGGATGGCACGGTTTTACTCATAGGTCTAGCTCTCTCTCTCTCTCTCTTTTTATATTCCTTGGGTCAAGAAAACATGGAGAAGAATTTCTCTGGCTGAGTGATTGCTGATTCTAAGACAGATGTGAAGACAAAACAGGAAAATCCCTGACGATGTTTTATTACCACAAAACACAAACACGGTACTGCGCTGAACCCCAATTACTACTCGCACAACTCAGACCCGCTCTCGAAGTTTTGCTTGGAGTGCAGGGATACAAAATTTTGCTGCTTTTGTAATATAATTTCAGATGATTTAACCTATTAACGGATCTGGTTTTTGTTGTTTTTTATGCCACTGTGCTTGTCTCATACAGCATGACAGAGATTTCTGAATGATAACCATAGCATTGGAGCAAGACATGATCTTACCAGATATAAATAATATAACACAAGTTAAATCTGCCTTAGCATTTTTCATTTCATTTTGTGTCAGTCTTAAGGCCCAGTATTACGACTTTTCACAGCACTGTCATAGCCCTTTAGCTGTGTTATTTCTTTTCTGCCTCTTTATTTGTTCGTAATGAATGACAATGGCAATAATTTTAGGACTGTACAAACATGTAGGTTCACATGACCACGTATTTGTGAAGGTCATACGCATTGATACATACACAAATATTTGAAAATGCATAATTCAGATTTGACACATTCATGTGCATGGTGCAGACATGTTAATTTTCACCATGACAAATAGTGTTCAGATGTTATATAAACACACAATGCCCCAGGAAAACACAATATCAGCAAGTCCAAGTAGTTGCTGAAACTCCGTGGAGTCAGCAAAACTAAAACATCTTGTCATTTGGGGATCGCTGATTGACACATATAATGACTTTCATAAATAGTGCAGTCACAAATCCATGTTATTTGTAATGGTGTTTTATTATAAATACATGTTCAAATATGTATTGAAATGTTGAAATGTATAAATATATGTTTTGTGTCAGAAGTTGGTCCCAACTTTCTTTCTTGGAAATGTCTTACATGTAGTCATTGGAGAGTACATCTAGAGAATAGTCACTTTACTTTTACATTGACATTTAGTCAATTTGCAGAAGCTTTTATCCAAAGCGACTTCCAAGACAGATTACAGAACCAAGCCAGTAGTCATTGAGGAGCTGATTGTTGCATAAGTACCACTGCTAAGTTCATTATCAGACTAGATACACATGCAAGTCAGTTAAAGGAAAATAATAGAGTGAGCTACAAGGGCGTCAAAAAGTCCCTGTGATATAAATTATCGCGTGCTGAGTTTCGCAATTAAGTGCTAGATTGATCTATACTGTGAAAAGAGTCAGTGCTCATAGGTCAGTATAGGCAGAAGTGCTATGTAGTAGACAACATGGAGTGATCAGTGGAATGAGTTATTTATTTCTTTGAATTAAAGTAAAATTATCCAAAAAAAAAAAGCAGGGAGTATCTAAAAACAGAACACAAAGAAACATGCAGCAACACCTTAGACTGATAAACAGATTGTTAAACTGTCTAAATACAAAACAAAGAGTCTAGAATTAAAGAACAAAGAAACAGATAACTTAAGACTTACATTAGACATTATGGTATTATGACATGATAGGTTAAATGAATGAAATCCAATACCAGTAACTCTTTAAATCCATGGATAACAGATAATTATCACAGATAAATGATGCAGGTGGTGTCTGCTCTGTTCCCTAGTCGTCGCCATTAGCAATAATTAAATATGTAATATCATGTTTATCTTTGTTTTTTTTTTTCATGTGCATTCTCATACATATTAAATAATCCTATCACCAAACATTCCATTTGATAAATGTAATTAATAATCCATAAACACTTTTAGGATCCAAACTCATTTTCCGCATCTGTAACACTTGTTTTCTCCCCATACCCACAGGTGACACGCTGTAACACCTCCCCTCTCCCCATACCCACAGGTGACACGCTGTAACACCTCCCCTCTCCTCATACCCACAGGTGACACGCTGTAACACCTCTCCACTCCCCATACCCACAGGTGACACGCTGTAACACCTCTCCTCTCCCCATACCCACAGGTGACACGCTGTAACACCTCCCCTCTCCCCATACCCACAGGTGACACGCTGTAACACCTCCCCTCTCCCCATACCCACAGGTGACACACTGTAACACCCCCCCTCTCCCCAGACCCACAGGTGACACGCTGTAACACCTCCCCTTCTCCCCATACCCACAGGTGACACGCTGTAACACCTCCCTTCTCCCCATACCCACAGGTGACACACTGTAACACCCCCCCTCTCCCCATACCCACAGGTGACACGCTGTAACACCTCCCTTCTCCCCATACCCACAGGTGACACGCTGTAACACCTCCCCTCTCCCCATACCCACAGGTGACACGCTGTAACGCTTGTCCTCTCCCCATACCCACAGGTGACACGCTGTAACACCTCCCTTCTCCCCATACCCACAGGTGACACGCTGTAACACCTCCCTTCTCCCCATACCCACAGGTGACACACTGTAACACCTCCCTTCTCCCCATACCCACAGGTGACACACTGTAACACCTCTCCACTCCTCGTACCCACAGGTGACACACTGTAACACCTCCCTTCTCCCCATACCCACAGGTGACACACCGTAACACCTCTCCTCTCCTCGTACCCACAGGTGACACACTGTAACACCTCCCCTCTCCCCATACCCACAGGTGACACGCTGTAACACCTCCCCTCTCCCAAAACCCACAGGTGACACACCGTAACACCTCTCCTCTCCTCGTACCCACAGGTGACACACTGTAACGCCTGTCCTCTCCCCATACCCACAGGTGACACACTGTAACACCTCCCCTCTCCCCATACCCACAGGTGACACACTGTAACACCTCTCCTCTCCTCGTACCCACAGGTGACACACTGTAACACCTCCCCTCTCCCCATACCCACAGGTGACACGCTGTAACACCTCCCTTCTCCCCATACCCACAGGTGACACGCTGTAACACCTCCCTTCTCCCCATACCCACAGGTGACACACTGTAACACCCCCCCTCTCCCCATACCCACAGGTGACACGCTGTAACACCTCCCTTCTCCCCATACCCACAGGTGACACGCTGTAACACCTCCCCTCTCCCCATACCCACAGGTGACACACCGTAACGCTTGTCCTCTCCCCATACCCACAGGTGACACGCTGTAACGCCTCCCTTCTCCCCATACCCACAGGTGACACACTGTAACGCCTCTCCTCTCCCCATACCCACAGGTGACACGCTGTAACACCTCCCCTCTCCCCATACCCACAGGTGACACACTGTAACACCTCCCCTCTCCCCATACTCACGGGTGACATGCTGTAACACCTCCCTTCTCCCCATACCCACAGGGTGACACACTGTAACACCTCTCCTCTCCCCATACCCACAGGTGACACACTGTAACACCTCCCCTCTCCCCATACCCACAGGTGACACACTGTAACACCTCCCCTCTCCCCATACTCACGGGTGACACGCTGTAACACCTCCCTTCTCCCCATACCCACAGGGTGACACACTGTAGCCTCTGGGACAGAACCTAAATTTATTTGAATTCTTAGTGAATCATTCTCCTATGAGGGGAAGCCTCATAAACATAGACTATAAGTTAGTACTGGTTGCGCTCCCACGATGATGACTCATAAGGCAAATTAGGAACAGAGCTGGCCCTGCTGTTTTTTATCGCTGGTTGTTGTGATATAGAGAGTGTTGGAAACGCAGGCTTCAAATGACGCTTTGGTAAATCTTCCTAATATTCTCCCATCATGACAGTAAGTGAGGAGCTTCTTGAGGGGCCCATGGGAAACACTGGCTTGTTGATGATCAGATAAGCACTCATCTTCACTGAGGAGGGCTGGAATCATCATTGATAGTGCTGTATGCTGAGAGTTGATTTGGCAGCGTTTCTTTAGCTGTGTTGATGAAATCTCGTTGCCAGTCACGGCACTCACTTTGTTCCCTTTTTTTTTTTTTTTATAAATTCTTGATAGTGTAACCAGAGGCTTTGATGCTATCAGGATTTATGTTGATGCGGTTTTGTGCTTTTTGGCTGGAGTTTAGAGGAAAGGAGAAACATCAATACCAAGCACGGTTTCCCCTTTTCGCACCTGTTAGGTGGATATTTTAATCTCATTCATAAACTGAACATTTACCACAACCACACACACACACACACACACACACACGCACGCACACACACACACACACACACACGCACACACGCATACATGCACACACCTGCTCAGACTCACATGGACATGCACCCAGACACCTTCCTGTTTAACAACATTCAGTCTCTGCTCATAAATGTGAGAGACTGAGTCAAAACTTTCATAGCATTTTCTCCTTTTCTCTGTGGTGTTATATCTTCTCACTATTATAGCACCCAGTCTTCATTTTGCTTGCATGTGTGTGGAGCACCTAGACTTGCAAAACAGAATTTTTCCAAATTTGAGTGATGTTTGTATTAGCATTTACAGTTAACTGTTTGTAAGAGTTTGTATTGCACCATTTGACAGCTCATTTGAGTTACAATTATGCTTAGCGCAAATGTTTAATTCAAAGATGACAGCCAGTGTTGAGTAGAAGTGAGTGGTCGTCAGTCGAAGTGCACTGACAACAAAAAGCATGCTGGGAGCAAACTGACCTTTGGGATTATTGGTATTGTAGGCGTTCTCTGTATAAGTATAAATCTTAGGTTCATGGGAATATGATGTGTTCTCTGTAATTATGTAGTTTTGTAACTGATTTAAAAATGTATGGCGAGAGAGGGAGAGAGCGAGAGAGAGAGAGAGAAAGAGAGAGAGCGAGAGAGAGAGCGAGAGAGAGAGGGAGAGAGAGAGAGAGGGAGAGAGACAGAGAGAGAGAGAGAGAGAGAGAGAGAGAGAGAGAGAGAGGGAGAGGGAAAGAGAGAGAGAGAATGAGAGAGAGTGAGAGAGAAAGAGACAGACAGAGAGAGAGCGAGAGAGAGAAAGGGACAGAGAGAAAGAGAGAGCGAGACAGAGAGAGAGAGAGAGCAGGCAATAAGACAAAAGAGGATGGGTAAAATGAGTAAAGTAAGTGAATGAAGATTAACTGAAAGAGAAATAAAGCTCAGGGGAGAGTGATAAAGAGGGAGAACGTACCCAAACAGGATTAGTCAGGGATGTGTCACGCTTTGAGACATGCACCAGTAGCTCACAGGGTGAGTAAACAGCTAAAAGAAAGGGCAGGGGGAAGAGCTTACTTTTTCCCCATGCTTATTTCCCTTTTGCATTTTTGTGTGATTTTGTATGTGTCTAGCAGTTACCCGTTGTGTTATATGATGTAGTGACTTATGAATGAAAGAAAAACTGTCTGTTTGAATATGTGTGTGACCTATCCCTAACTGTGACTCTAACCCCTGTCCCAAGCCTACCCCAAACAATCCATTTCAGTACGCAGCTGTGGTCAGTACGCTCCCTGCTTATAGTCACCCCACGTCTCAGCACAAAGTGTGTAAATTTATAACCCCTGTTAAGTCCATGGCTACAATTTCTAGTCATAGAGTCTAAGGAGACTACTTTTAGGTGTCATCTTCGCATAATTCATGTCCAGCGCTTAAAGATCTAGAAGGGTCTAGACTGAGTGTTAAGAGCTGAACATTGTGTACTAACTATCCCTGGAGAAACATCACCCAGACTGCATGGTGCTTGTTTGTGGCTGTAGTGAGTGTTCTGGTATGAGTTTTCGGGGGGGGGGGGGGGGGGGGGGGACAAGAAAACGGTGGGTGGTGTCAGGCTGCCCTGGAATGAGTCAGCATGAAGAAGCCACAGTCTCAAAGACTAAACTTTCTTCTGCATGGCCCACAAACCTGCTAGATCAGAGCTGCTCGGTCAGAGTAGATCAAAACAATCTTTGGCAAACTTAATCATCAGATGGAGATAGTGACTGTGAGAAAGAGAAAATTAGAAGGAGGAGAGACACAAACAATTTAATGAGCGAGACAATGTGAAATGAACAAAATTGGATTTTGAACGCTTTTGACGTTTTAATGTGGAAAAATACGTTCTTTTTTTGGCTGGAAAATGGAGGGTTGTGAAAGAAAGATCAAGAAATTCAGCTCAGTAAAAAGGGTTAAACTTAACCCCTCCCCTTTCGGTTTTCTCAGTGAATGAAAAGGGATGTTCAGCAAAAACGTTCCTGCAAATGAATTATGGTCCTTGGTCTCTTTGAAATGAAAATATGAAGTTTTAAGCCCATCAGCCAACAGCCATCATATCTTTTTTTTTCTTTAAAACTGATTTCTTCTCAAAAGAGAAAAGAAAAAAAAAAAAAAGAAGAAATCAAAGAACCGTCATCTTAACTTTATTTCCAATACTGGAGCCCTCCCAAAACTCCAGGCAATAGATTGGATAGTCCTAGGTTCACTCTACAAGTACATTCTAGAGAGGTGAATGCTTTACCCAGAACACAATGTATATACCTTACCTCACATAACTTATGATACTCTCTTGATACCCCAACTTACACACCTTTTTGGGTGTTATATTCTTTGGCCAGAGGTCCAGACACATGGAAGTATCTAGTACCTGATCAGATCCAGCTGCATCCAGCAGCCCCAAGCTGAAGCTCACCTTTGGCATGCCTGTTCTGATGTCCAGATCTGCCCTCGGCTGCCTGTCTGCATGTCTAGAACCTCGTTGCACTTCATTCAACATAATCCAACCATGCAGATTTATGTGGAAGTCTCACACCATTTAACCAAACTATTGTACCGTCAATTCCATCAATAAAAATCTTTTCATGATGGCTTGCGCTTTTTTTTTTTTCACCCTCTCCCTCACACCATAAACACCTGCCCCTGTGTTCCACACACACATACAGATAATGAGGAACAGGTCAGAGTCAACTCCAGTGTAAGTATCTGCAAAGACCCCTTGTGAGGACCATTATAATCTGGCATGTCTCACTGTGATGACTGCGATCTCTCTTCCTCCTTCCTGCTTCCCAGATTAAATCAACGCCTCATTAACGTTTGTTTCTCTAAAATAGAATAATTATTTTAGACTTCTGCTTTAATTATCTGATAACATAAAAGTGTTTTTGCCATTGTCACATGCGTGTTCACTCTCCAAGGATTCTGGAAGGCTGCTTTGCGACAGTCTGTTTTAAAAAGTGCTAAATGAACCGAACTACAGAATGTAATTGCTATTACATTGCACTACCACATTATAGTACTGTAAATAGTGGTACTGAAGTGAGTTCAGATATTGAATTACCGAGTAGTGCTATAGTTGTCAGAACATGTTGTGAAGTTGTTGACTATCACACTATTTTATTTTATTTTTCTTTCCTTGCCAGTGTAACACTCTTTAGATTAGTATTATTTGAGATTTGATAAAATGCTTCATGAACTGCTTTGTGCGTGTTTGTGTGTATTTGCCTGGGAGTTAATCACACTTCTCTGCAAATTGCCAATTTTCCAGTACATTCTGTTCCAGTTGTATGGTGTTACTTGTGTGTGACTCAAAAGAAAGTTCATTCAGAAAAATGTCAATTTGAAGCAGTTCCTGGTAAGAATGTTTAATCTGAGGCAGTGCCTATTTCTGGGAACGTTGCATTTGTTTGGCATTACATGAAACTTAAATATTTTTAGTGTTATTCAGAGAGAGAGAGAGAGAGAGAGAGAGAGAGAGAATCTCTCTTCCTTTACCCTGAAGTACCCTGGGACCTTTGTCTCTGTGCCTCAGATATAGTAGTTTGACCATGCCTGTACTTGATGAGTGCTTTCCATTTAACAACATATGTGAGCTAGAGTACACTGAGGACTGTCACACTCTTCCACACATAATATTCTGGAGTGTCTACAATATAGTATGGTTATCATTATTATCACTGAATACACTTGTGATCCTATAGGTTATCTTATTTACAATACCATTCAACTAGCCTCCTTTCCCTGGCCCTAGTCACGGTTTGACATAGGTTTTCAATGTCAACAAACATTTTTTTTTGTGAGTATGTGTTGGACACAAGTGGCAATTGATCTTAGTTCTAAGAGTTCAGTAACTAACAAACTGAAACACATGCTGGAAAAGTGGAGTGCTGAAACATACTGGGCTGGGGATGGTGTTTAAGGGCTCTGCAGAAAGTTAGGATTTCTTAAACAAGTTGAAACAACCCGGAATGCATTAGGGCCTCATGGAAGTACTTTGGTTCCTTAGTTGTTTTTTTAAAAATTTTTTTTATAAACAGCAGGCAAGGGCTCTTCGACACAAGGATTTAGTCACATTAAGATATGACTCGCACTGTATGAATTCATTTTCAAATTTGAACTACTTCAAAACTGAGAGACTTTAATAGTCTCGCAGTCGAAGGGATTAGACAGGCTTTTTTTTTTTTTTTTCCTCAGTCTGCGTGTTTGCTTCGTCCGGTTCTGTTTTCATTGAACAAAATAAAACGTCATACAAATATGGTCGACCCCGACTGTCAAATTTATATCCATTGTTTCGCTGAAGGTATATATTTAATGTTGATCTACCAATATGGCTCAGACCTTATTTAGGAAATACACGCTTTGTTTCAGGTGATTTAGGTGTGATTGAAGCAGGGGATGCAATTTAGCAAGCAGAACTTACTGAAAGTGCTCCACATGCCTGCGCTTTAACTACTCCGCTACAGGAGCCAAATGTCAGTGGGGCCGGACGTCCAGGTGTGCGGCTAATGGGACTGCAGAACTGTACTCTAATTATCTCAGCCCCGCACACCCACAAGCACTGCGCAGTATAGCAGAGTAGGACCCTCCAGATCATGAGAATAGGATTATGGATCGTTGGAGAGAAAACCTTGGGATAAATTTGCGGCCTAAATGTATTTCAGTCTGAAGCCCTGCTTTCTGTGCATGTAAAAGTGCCTGAGATGGACCATTCTGAGTTTGGCTGGTAATAATAATCTAAGCAATTGAGTAGTCGTAAAAAAAAAAACCTGCTGTTTATTTTAAGGCTAGCTAGGCTAATCCTATCTTTTTGATGATGATGATTGTTAGGGGTATTCTCTTTTATTGTGTTCCTCTTCAATCTGTCTGAGATGTTACTCTGTGGGGGGTTTTTTTGTCTCCGTCTACAAGACACATGTTGAGTTAAATCAAACCTAAAAATCTTATCTCTAAGTGAGACTTTCATTTCCTTTTACACAGTTTAAATTAGAAAATGCTTACAACTTTGTCAGAGAGGCAGTTCTACTTTAAATGAAGCTGATAATTGTTGCCAATTTAATGTTGAGTATGATAAATACCCATCTCCTGTTTCTGCTCAACCTTGTCTACACGTTGACTCTAAACGTGATTTACTGTCTACTTTTACCGCCGATGAGTCATGAACTGCTTCGGACACAATGAGATTGTGGAAACTCTTATCATGTTAATGATTCTTCAAATACTCATGTTGGGTAGTAAAAAGCTCTCAGATTTTCTCAGACAGTGATTCAGTGGACATACTGAAGAGTCTAAGTAAACATGTCCAGTGAGTGAGTCAAATCAGATACAGATCTGCTTTGTTTAATTTGAATGTTTCTTACCACTTTTTGAGACCTTGCACAGCAAAAGATTTCTATGATCCAGATGATTCCTTTAGGGCTGGAAAAGCATATCTTTGTAATAAGTAAGGGTAGAAAGTGTTTGTGATAATATGTTCAAGCTTCGGTATTTGTTTTATGAGGTAGAATGATGGCGTGAGGCTCAAGCTCAGAAGGAGGACGTGGGAGTAAGGAACTGCTGTGTTTGTGTTTGTTTTGTCTGGGGGTGATTAAATATTTCAAAGTCCTGTCTCTCTCTCTCTCTCTCTCTCTCTCTTTCCTTCTGGCCCTCTCTCTTTCTGGCTCTCTTTTCATCCCCCTCCCTCTCTCTCTCCCTCTCTCTCTCTTTCTCCCTCTCTTTCTCCCTCTCCCTCTCTCTCTCTCTCTATCTCTCTCTCCCGCTCTCTTTCTCTCTCTCTACCCCCCCCCTCTTCTTTCTGCATGATTTGCATTGTTCTACATCTCTCTTCACTCCTCATCCCTTTTGCTATTCTTTTCCAAGAGGCAAACTCACATTCCTTTTCTCTCTCTCTCTCTCTCTCTCTCTCACTCTCTCTCTATCTCCCTCTCTCTGTCGCTCTCTCTTGCTCTTTCACTCACTCACGCACGCGTGCGCACACACTCATACTCACACGCTCACGCACACACACACACACACACACACACACACACACACACACACACACACACACACACACAGAGAGAGAGAGAATAGACTCACCACACCTTAATAAATACAATGAGATACAGCCCACCTCCTTTTGCATTTGGCAGTGGAGGATAATGTTAAGGCTGACTCTATAGGTTGATTTTCCATGGCCTCTTACATCTGTATGATTGACAGATCCTGTGAATTGTTTTTGCCTGATAATTCACGGTCCCGCAATGAGATGTTTAGATCTACTGTGTCACTGTTTGGCCTTCAGAAAGCAGCAGAGTTACAGCAGGGGTCAGCACCAGTGCTACAGAGTGGGTCATGTTTATCCTGCCTGCTCACACATCCCAATCTATTAGCCAGGGTGAATTTAAGTGCACAGTCTGATGCAAGAGCTTACATAAACACACATACACTGGCAGATATATTGGTGGTGAGACTCACAAATACTATTTGTTTCTCTGAAAGAGTTAGTGTGTTTAATCAGTGTGTGGTATGTGCAGTGTGATTTTGTGTGACATGTTTGTGAGAGTGTGTGTGCAAGCACACTTGAGAGAGACAGACAGAGAGAAAGAGGGGGGGGGGGCTTCTTTGAACTAGATTTATACAACAATATTTCAGACAGAGGTGGCCCACTCCTACTTCTGCAAATGGTAAGAATATCAGAAGTAAAATCACACATGGAGCAGAATGAAATAGCTGTCACCAGCAGAAACCTATGAGTACTCTACCCCTGGTAGGATCTAAGGGCTTTAAATGTTTAAGATGTCTCAGTGTCACGTTTAGAGGTTTCTTAGTGTTAAAGGAATGGATTTTACACATGGTGCTTATAGCCAGTGGGTAACTTTTATGTTTCGGAAGGCCGTCGGAACAAACGGTGAGGTTTTCTGTCTGGAAATGGGATGCAATGATTTCCTGCACCGTTCATACATATTTATACTGGGTTCTCAAGGGGTGACAGATGGGCCTACTCTGCATAATTACATTGTTGAAGTGTTTCTTTTTTCTGATCTGTTATTCCAGGAAATCAATATTACCATTTTTTTTGTTGTTGTTGTTGTTTTCTATGTTTTCAAAGCGTTTCAATTAGTGGTTTTTTGAAGGCTAACCAAGCACAAATAGCTGTAGAATTTGTCTTAAAGACCAACAGTAAAAGTTGCAGCTTCATCCCACCTCCTGTGCGATGGAATGAGAACAGCGCTGCAAGCACGACACATGCAGAATTTTTCTCTGTTGGACATTTAAAATATTGTGTATTTGTAAATTTACTGTGAAATTCACAAACACAAGCCCTGCAGTGAGCAGCAGAATAAATGTTAATGTATTACATTGTGGAATGTTTAATGTGGCTGAGGAGAACAAAACCCAAGTGATCCTTTGGTAAACTAATCCAGGGAAGCAAAAAAAAACCAAAACATCAAAGGTAAGGATTGTGATGAGCTCCTATCTCAAAAAGAGAAACCTTTTTTTTTTTTTCTCAAGACACTCAGACTCGAGATCTCTACAGGGATTGCTCTTTATTAGTTTGCTTAACCTTATAATGATATATTGTTGCTTCACTCACAGATGTCTTTGTTTATTGTATATTTTAGTGTCATGTGATATCTAAATGTTAACATGGGTATGGTAAGGGCGTGACTCTCGGAGCAAAAGATAACATTTGTGTAAATGGTGTGTGTATCTGAATGTTTTGGTATGAGTTTACATTCATGTCATATACACTGGCCTGATGTCCTCCGCGTAATGAGTTGACTGTCATTCTGTTTGTATACTAGAATGTGGTTTGATGAGATCTCTAAGGCTGGGCTCATGTGCATTGTTAGACTGTTATAAAGTAGTCCTCCACAGCTGTTAGTAGCTAATTCATGGATTCTGCTGAAAACCTGGAACCAACAGCTCTGTCATGGAGACGTTACCAGGCAGTGTCTCTCAGAGAAGTTGATCCCCTTTAGGGAGTTGAGCTCATTCTCAGCTGTGTACGACAGCTCTGGAGCCAGTTCAGTTTTCAGCAGTTTTCAATGGGGAATGAGGTGAAAGTCGGTCGGTTATTATCTCTCGGTCTTGTTCTCAGTCTGTCTTTCTGCTGTCTTCGTGGGCATGAGATGTATCTTTAGTCCTTTACTGAATATTTAAGGCTGTATGGTATCTTTACCCTGCTGAAATATTTCAAATTGAACACCATTGCGTGGGGAGTGTGAGTGTGTGTGTGTGGGGGAGGGGGGGGGGTAAACATAAAGTCGAAAAAAGAAAATAAGTACTTAATAGAAGCCTCTGTGACAGAGAGGATGTCCACCAGCACAAACACCCTCATTGAGACTGCACAGATTTAACACATTTCACACAGTTTCTTAATTTATTCATTTGGTGATTTGCATGACAGTTATTTACGATTATTAAGCTTTTGGAATCTCTGCGTGTTTAATAAAAGGATACAAAGGATTCTCTTTCTCTCTCACTTCCTTTCTCTCAAATCGCCTCAACATTTTTCAACACTCATTCGTCTTGGCAGGTCGGAGCCACATATGTGGTTTATCTTTGAACCTGTGTAGGATTAAGTGTGTCTGGGTGCATGCTGTACGGATTACTTCACGAGGCAAACTCAACAGGCAGCAGTCACCTCCTCAAGCTGACTGCCCAACATTTCACCCCACTCATTCCTCAGTGCCTTTGTATTGCTTTAGAGACTCCTTATTAACTAATGAATAGCAAAAGCTTTTTTCCCCGTTGGTCACCATGTAGTCTTCCTCTGGCAGCCTTAATTAATCTCCACGATGACTGTTTCCTCCATCTCTCTCAGAGGGAATCCAAAGACAGCGCGTTCGAGCTGGTCTCATAAATTCCTTATGGGAGGTGTAAGAAAGTCTGTGGATGGCTTGAGCCTTTCATGCAAATTAAGAATAAACAGTAAACATCGTAAAAAAAAAAAAAAAAAAATGAAGCCGTAAAAAAAAAACACAATTGAATGAAAGTATTTCTCGTGTGCTTTTCTGTCACTTTGTTTAGCTTTTTTTTGTTGTTGTTTTTTTTAGGATTTAGAAGGATGGAAACTTTCTTTCGTGATCCGCATGGTCTTTGATATTAGATGTGATTTCATGTGGTGTTGCTGTTTGGGGCTGAGTCACACCATTTTGCTTTCTCTGTCAGATTTGATGACTGGAGCAGTCAGTTGGCCTGCTTTGTGATTGACTACCCTAAGGAAGCTATTTAAGTTAAAGCCAACCCCCCCCCCACCAAACTCTCTCAGAGTTAGCCAAAATACTCCCTTTTTAATTCTATTTTTGTTCTTTTATAATGGGTAATGCAGAAGGAAGCTTTTTTTCCTCCCTCTTTTCAATTCAAATTCACATGCAGCTGCTCTGGTTTTTAATATTACTGTTTGTATGCTATTCCATCCTGACTCTAGAACGTGGCTGAAAAGAGTATGCCGCCCAAACCTAAGCCTTTCGGTCGTCTGAAGTACTCATTCTGATCTTGCGTGAATGGTGTTTTTACCCATGGACAGACATTTCTCAGTGTTTATGTCTGTCACACACCCCCAGTACCACCACAGAGAATAAAGCATAATCTTGCCTTCACACTCTTCCTCTCTCAAAAAATGTAAATCTTGTTTTTCTCTTTTGACCACCGCCCTCCCAGGAAAAGTCAACATTCTCTTAAATGGCAGGGTTGTACGCACATCCAATTACACGGCTGTCACTTGTGCTTCTGACCAGTAAAGTGCTGGTTTGTGAAGGAGAAGAAGTTTGGGATGTGTGGGCTGCTCTCTGTTTGCTACCAGGCTGCGTGGTGCAGGAGAGAGGGAGAACAGTGTGTTGCTCACCTCTCAAAGCTAACACACATCAGGTTTTCTGGCGACTTTTCAGATCTCACCATTATGCCTCTGTCTACATGCGACAATAGTAGAAAGACAGAGTCAGATAAGCCTTCATCCTTTTTATTTATTTATACTGATACACTACTGACTGCCCACCTTTCCGCCGTTCTCTCATCTTTGTAGTTTTAGTTTATCTTAGATCCTTTCCACTGTAATTCTCTTACCCTTCATTGTAAACATCTACTTTCTTGTCTTTCTGTGAAGTTTGGCGAGAAAAGTAAATCCACAAATGGTTTTCTTCCTCCCGCAAATGTGATTTATTTACATGAGTGCAAGACCGACGCATGTAAGTACATGTACTTGTATAAATAAATCACTTTTCTGTGGGATTGAAGAGAAAATAACAGTTTACATACTACCTCTTTTTTTCCTTTCCCTGTCACTCTGTTAGTTCACCTGTTCAACATTTAAATTGTAATATGCATACTAATGCTGGCTGAATATTCTAAGGTGAATGTATTTAATTGGCTTTAAGGCTATTCCAGTGCAGGCAGAGGAAACAATCAAGTTCATCTAAAGACAGCCAGTGTATTGACTTCTTATGGCCACCTGACCAAAAGTGTGATAATTTTAGCCCTAAGCCTCTCACATGGTCTGGAGCAAGCACCGCGTTTAGAAATAAACTTGGAATTTAGCTTAATTGCAGTTTACGGATTTAGGAGGGGCAGAGTTTCCTTCTTTATTTTCTTGCAAAAATAGGGTGTAAGTGCAGGCCAAAGACATGAGGTTTTGAAGCCACAAAAGAAGTTTCAAAAAACGTCAGGGGACACTCTGAGACTCAGAATTTTAGAAATGGTCTCATTTGAAAAATGAGGTTTGACCCCCTTTTATCTCTCAGAATTTATGTAATGTCTTGTGGATGAAACTGTATGCCAGCCCCACAATCAAGATGGAGTAAACGTAGCTGGTTAATAACTGGCAAAGTCGTAAGTCTCCACTGTGGTATAACCCCCATGCCTGTCCTGAAAGGCAAAGACATGAGTCCAGTGATGGCTCCTGTTGTTGTGTAGTAGCCTTTTTTTTTCTTTTGATCATTCTAAATAAAGATTACAGTAAAATTGGACAATGCGGAACTGCAATGCGATACAGAATTATCATATTTCATTTAGAAAGAAAGAAAAAAGAAAAAGAAAGAAAGAAAGAAAGACAGAAAGAAAGAAAGAAAGAAAGAAAGAAAGAAAGACAGAAAGAAAGAAAGAATGAGTCAATGAGTAACAGGTTAGTAGATGCCAGCAATAGTGAGTTTACGCAACTGAAGGATGTGTTTTTGAATCTCATATAATGAAAATGGGTATCAACACCATTTGCTCTATAATTGCAGCTATTATTTATTACTGCTGTTTGAATAGATGCCATTTTTGATCATTTGTAGTGTAAGAGGATTTGTTCGTGTTCCAATATTAGCAGCAGTATCTGCAGGTGATGTTTTCATACTCCACCCAGTTAGCATGCCTGTACTGGTTGTGATGGGTTGTTAGGAGGCTATCAAACTAGCAAACTGGGCAATGTTGTGATTTTTCCGCTCGTAAATATGTGGAAGTTGGCAATTCTGCCACCATTCATGTATTTTTATGCTCACACCAAATTTTAAGACTCTCCAAGTTCCCAGTATGCACAAAAATGCATAAAGTACCAAAATGAAACACAGTCTGACATCTTGTTCAGAATAAAGATCTATCTGATAAATCTTCTATTGGAAGAAGTGAAGGATGTTGTGATATTACCGTGACATCCCTTGTGTAGAGTCTTTTTATGAGCTCTTGATGACAAGGGGAAAAAAAAACAGAATAGCCCCTGATTAAGTGTGGTTGAGAAGTTTAATGTATGACATTTGAAAACACCATCACTGACTATGAGAAAAACTTGAAGAGTGTGACATAATGTAATGTATTGTGTGTCTTAGATATGGAAGTGTAGACTTTGACAGTGCATAGGAAGAGATTGGTATGTTTGCTACTCTTTGGCTTGGCTCTTAGCTCATGATGAAGACTATACCATCTTATACCATGAGTATACCATGTTATGTCAAGAGTATACCATGAGTCGTAGTATATTTTGCAGTCCAAGGCTCTCAACGTGCTGTAATACTCAATAAAATACGCCTTCAATTCTCATTCACACATACAATTACAATTGACGCAAATACAAAACAACAGCACTGCTATTTTCCAAGTGTTATCATGACCATGCTGCATGACAAGAATGCAGTTTAAATGTTATTTATGTCTATGTAACACAAAGCACCTAGTACCTCTTTCCCATTGATGTTAACATTGCAGAAACAGATAGGAACACAATATATCTTATATAATCACAGACTCCCATAATTTGGGATAAAGATGCCAAAACATAGTCTCTAATTCTCTTCGACAGTGTGTTTCTTTGACAGTGTGTTTCTAAGACTAGCTGGAGACAGATAAAATGAAAAATGTCGATTAATAAGCAGTGTCTTGTTCTGGACCTTTTTGTACCGTAATATGTCATGACTAGTTAGAGGGTGTCACTGGTTGCTCTCTTAGAAAACATACTTCAAAGCGAACCCCAAGATCAAACTTAAGACAACACACTATCCACTGGAGACATTGATCACTCTCTCAAGTGGCCAGTAAAGCTGATGGCACATGGGGTTTGAAGGAGGAGGATCACGGTGAGTGTAATTTAATGAAAGCTTAAGATGTTTCTGAGCATGCTGAAGTGGTCAAAAGTTCACGTTACTTCGAACGTGGAAATAGGACCCTCTCTGCAAAAGGCTTGTCACACCATTTGGTGTTTTGTGTTGGGCAAGGGTCCTATTGGGCAGAATGAGAAAAAATCTTGATTGATATCAGTGAAGCTAGCAGCTTCTGCATATCTGTGCCAAAACAGCTTAAGGACACAGACGATCCATAATGCGCTCCAGGCTACTACAAAGGTGAACATTTTTTTTCCCATATACTTACTTTCTTACTTCATGGTCTAACTCAACCACTTCAATCTGTTAAGGTCAAGAAAGGACATGCATGTTTAACTTAAAAGATTTAAACCCATTTCCCTGCCTTTTAAAATGACCGTTCTAGCTTCTTTGTTTACCTTTCTGTCAGCTTTGCTTTTCAAGTTTTGTTTTGTGTAGAGTGTGACATCTCGTTAGGCTTGGGGGCGAGAGTAGTGTTGAAAACGGATCAAGTCAGTGTGTAAAGAAGTTTTTTAGTGAGACACAAGCTGGGTGGGATATTTATCTTAATAATCCCTAACTCTTCTCGTAAACTAGTCTTTGTGGGTTACTGACAAGTCTGAGACCCCAGGGGGCTACTGAGAGGCTATAGCCAAGGTGGAGCCACAGTCATGAATGACAGCCCATTCTTAGTGCCTTCGCTGACAGTCGGATGATGTTATTAGTGCATTGTGGGTGTGGAGTCCCTCCCTCTTAATACAGATTGTACTGAGTGACAGTGCTGTTGGCTATTGGAGCCGTGAAATCGGGTATTCACCAAATAAAGCATCATTATCCTTTTCTTTTTCATCATGTTGCACATAAAAGCAAATGTAACGAGAGTGCTCGATAGTAAACGTTAAGGTTGAGTAATTCAAAAAAGTAATTTCCGGACATTTTATAAGGCATTCTGCCAGTTTTTGCTGAGGCAGTATTTTTTTTAAAAGCAGGCCAGCTTCCTTAGTTGTAGTTTTAAAAAAAACGTAATCTGACAATATGAGCCACTTCTCTAAACTGAAAAACAAGAAGAATATGTATGCTGTTGTAGTTTAAAATGGCAAAAATTTAATGAAAAACTTGATCACATAATCTAACACATCAGTCCTAACAGATCTATGCAAGCCCTCTATAATCACTGTATATCACTTTCCCTCTGCATCTTCTTCCATAATATTAGAGTAAGGAAACGTTTTTATAAATGAATGAATCATAATTAGTGATTCTTCAACGAGAGGCAAGAAATCAATATCGGCGTGACAGGGAATCAATAAAGTAACGAAATAAAGACATGAGGGGCGTGAGGTGTGTGGACAAAAAAAAAAATCCATCGGCACACGAGGATAATCTGTTGATGGCTTGTTCACATGCTCAATCTGCAGTTCAGTTTGCAAATGGCGTGTGGGAAAGGAGTCAAATTTATATGTAGATTTTAACTTAATGCTGATTTCCATTCACAAATCAGTCAAAGATAACTAAAAACTCATCCAAGCTAATCCCCAGCCTTCCAGCTGTGCGTGAAAATGGCAAATACCATCTGCATCCATTCTGAAACCCCTCAATCCCAGCTTTGTTTCGTTTTCCATCCCCAGTGAGACAGTTCGATGTAGATTCACTGGTCCCCTGAGGCCATACTCATTGTTTTGAGGGAGCTCCAAGGGCTACTTCTGGTGCAGTATATTTGTCATCACGTTTGTGCTAGTGCACTTTTTTTGAGCAAGAGTGCAAACACACAGTATAGCCTATATGCACGTGGAACAACTGTGTGGGAAGCCAAGTCGTGCTCTTCATTCATCACGTTCTAGAGGAAGTGTGTGCAGACACTGGAAAGCCGCAGACCAGAGATTTGTGAAGAGTTTGCATTTATCTGATCTCTCGGCGTTAGTCGTTAAGCCCTTCTGATGGAAGACTGCTTTTGCGCCCAGAAATTTCAGTTCAAATATTCAGTGGTGCTCTGAGTAAATGAGTGGTTGGTGATATTAAAATGAGTCTTACAATTCTGTGGACTCCAGAGCCCTTTTTTTTCCAGATGGTACAATTGTACAACAGTTTAATACCCCAAAAGAAGACTGTATTTTTGGTTTGCCATTGGTTTATAGGGATAATGACTATTTTGTAAGTGGAGCGGAGGCATTCCAGTTCAGATGATGACATTCAGAGAACAGTTTCCAATATATTACTGATACTTATGGACTTTTTTTGATGATTATACTTTTTATTGATGGGTATCATTTTTGTTCAAATAAGAACAAATTTCACATTTTATGCTTTTTGAAAAGCCAAAACCTCTGGTATTGCCTGTGTCTGGGAGCGATCTTTTGTTGTCGGTGACATTATATAACCAGCAAGCTCGACTGCGCTTAGGTTATAGGCATAGTCTACTGCCGTCATGTGAAACATATGGACGTATGCTTTTGATCGTCCATCTCCTCTGAACCCCCTGAAATTACACAGCCAGCAAAGATATTGTTGGCCTCATTCCGATGGTTATGGAATGTTACTCAACTGACCCATTGCATCTATGTACACAATGTGTCATGCTGTTATAGCTGTCGGTACACCATTACCTGCTTCAGAAGTGAGCAGCGTTCATGAACCCTTCTGGAGTACTGCAGGAAAGCTAGGGTTTTGCCAGTGAAGGACACATTACGCTCAAATAGCAGGAGAGCCTGCCCATCTCTACCTGGCGCTGACACTAAACCATATGATGTAGAGAGTTGTGAGATGATGTAAAGGCAGAGGGGTTGAAAAGAAAAGGAAACTAAGTGGTTGCTGAGGGCCTTAGATTAATTTTTTTAAAGGAGGTGATATCCCTCTGTACACTATTGTAAGTGTTTTGTGCAGCAATATCAGTGTTTACGGCCCTCGGAAAGGGCAGTGTGTGCGTGCGTGCGTGTGTGTGTGTGCGTGCGTGTGTGTGCGCGTGGGAGAGAGAGAGAGGGACAGAGAAGGAGAGAGAGAGAGTGAGAGAGAGAGAGAGAGAGAGAGAGAGAGAGAGACTTCACTGTTGTCGTCCACCTCAGTGGGAAAAGGTTGGCCTGGATCTCTTGTTTGGGATAATTGTATGTTGCCGTGGTCTGTGGTCCCTGCTCTGTCTCCTTGTGGCCACGGCAATAGGATCCACATTTAGGCTCAGTGTCCCTTCAGTCGCATCCTGCTCCTACTCTGCCCTCTCCCCTAACCTACAGGATCACCAGTGGAAAAACAGGGGCTAAAATATGCAGGTGCACATACAGGCCAGACAGTGGTCATCACCATTTTGTTTATGCTTGTTTTGATACATTATTGAGGAAAAGGGAATGTTTTTCTGTTTTTTTGAGGGGGGGGGGCAGTGTTATGCAACTTCCATATTTACTAAATACTGAGATTGCCTTTGTTTTATGCTTTATATTCTCCTTTTATTACATAGATTTAAAAATCCAGAAAAATAGACAGTAAATTTTTAAAAAAGACAAATACAAAAACATGAACAATAGTTACAATAATTCTAAGTAAATCATAATGTTTTTTTGTGATGTGTTTTACATGCTGTGACAAAGCCTAATGATATTAAATGATAATAATAATAATAATAATACTAATAATAGATTGTTCTAATGTGAAGTATTAGAGTTAAGTTTTGTCACTGCCATTCAGAATCATCTATCACTTTGATCAAAGACATAGATCTGCTTGAATGCTCTTTAATTGTGTCTGTCCAGATTAAACCATCATAATACAACTTTTATTGCATCCTTGAATCCCTCATTTGTTCTGTTGAATGCTGTTTTGTATTCTCCTGAAAGTCTGTAAGCATTTTAGACTGTTGTCTTTTGCTCTAAGTGAAGTCTCAGAGCAGAGTTCCCAGAGCCTCTGTTTGACTCCGATATGTCAACCAGTCTCGATTCAACTATCACTGGCCAACTTCTCTTTGAACATCAAGATCGATGGCAGTTTGTCTTCAATTAATAACTGAAAAAAGATACTAGCCATATGGGATTGCTTTATTTCATAGCCAAATGTTCTTGTATAAATGGAAGCAGATTTTCTTTTCCTTCTCTGTTCCTTCATTGTTCATTCTACATTCAAAAGAACACTAATTTTCATTGAATGGGCTCTGGACACATGACAGTACAGGCCGGTAACGAGCTACTGATTGGTCCCCTCCAGTCAGACCTGGGTCATATACTGCATTTGGACAACAGCCCGTGTGTTTAGATGTTGTCACACACTTACTTTCCTTATGTGCTAGATGGTTTGACCACAACACTAAATCCTGTGGAATCTATGTTTACAATTTAAATATAGCAACAACTTTACATAAAGGGATCAAAACTTTTTTTAATTATATATTGTAATAGGTAATATCGACTGCACCGGTTATTGAGTGAATAGTGTCCATTTTGGATAACATTTATATTAAGAGTCGGTCTCCGTGAACAGAGATGAAAACACATATCGTCAGACCCATTATGTTCACCCTGGCAGTAACAGGATGTTTGCAGGCCATTGAACTAGCATTCAGGGCAATTTCAAGATTTTTTGCCTGTCAATAGGTTCAAGCTAAGAATTCTGCCACTAATCACATAGGTTTACGCGAATATCAGGTTTTAAGATTCCTTAAATAGAGCCCTTTCTGGTCTTTCAAACACTTTTCACTTATGTAAGCATGTTGTAATTCAAACTGGCAGCTGTGTTTGACAGGCCACATTCTAGAAATGATATACAATGAAATGCGTCATGCCCGGTCTTACCCCACCTGGTTTGAGTTCCTAATTCGTGCATCCAGATGAGTCAATGCGGGGGACTGAGAGGTGAAGGTGGAATCGGCAGGGAGTTGGGGGGGTATGGAGCATTAATCAACTTATTAGCTATGTCTGGTCCCATTCGGAGCTGCAAGAGACCTGCAAAATCTCGAGTCTTGATTGTGAACATTGTAGGTGACTCATGCAGATTTTAGATAACAAAAAGATAGCGAAACCCTGCTGATGACGCACTTCATCCACATAACCTTACTTCCTTTGTTTGACGTTACACTGAAGAGGTTGTTCTTTCCTCGTTTTGAGGCCTGTTCTTTGTATTCTGTTGCTGTGTTGCTTGTCAGATCCCTTTGTTTTTGTATATGCAGTCTTGTGAGTTACAGTGTATTTTACTAGATTGGAGTGTGACTGTAGTACAGCCTTCAGTAAGCGCGTGTTCTGACTAGCCTCTCCGTCGCCTAAGGTAGCAGTGAAAGGGAGCAGGTGTGATTGAAAACAATGACCCGTGGGAGAACTCTCTCTGGATCTCATCTAAACCTTTACACAGATCTTATCTGCACGTGTCAATCATTGTCGCTCATTTACAGTATGCAGTCCACAGTAATTCCCTCCGTTGAATGAGTGTACATAGAGTCCTAAAATAGTGAGCAACACAGTGTGTCCTGTCCCTGTCTAGGATGACGGGTTCTGTGATACCCATGGTGACGATGGCCTTAGAGTATTTGTGGATAAGTATTTAAAAGATGAAAGGTACACCAAATCAGGTCCTCAGCTGTCTTTGGTAGGCTGGATAATGCTGCTCTCTGTTTTTAATTACTGATTGTGGCAACATGCAAAGGCAGGGGGGGCAGTTCTGAGTGGTGAACTATACAGGAAAACCTCACACGAAGAAACACTTCAAAGGGCTTTGTAAACAAAATAAGGTCCATCTTATGCTTGACTATGAACCTCAGCATTCTCTGAAAGCTTTTACATGACTGAGCACACTGTTTTTGATTGAGGCCCAAATGCACAGACAGTCATACACAAGTTCCTCTTATTCTTCGAAGTGGGTTTTTTTCCCCCCTACCAAATTAATCAGAGGTTACTCATTCACTTCATACATTGTGAAATAATAAATTGTTTACTTTTCTGTATCACTGCATTATTAAATTAAACTGAGGTCCCACTCTCTCACCCTTTGGAAAAGTTGTTGTCTTGGCAGACAATGATGAATGGCAAATGGAAGAATCTGTCTCTGTGAGTCATTTCGAATATTTTTGGTTTATTTATTTATTTATTTATTTTATTTATTTCATTTTTTTGCTATGCTCATGAACATGAAATGATCATTAGTAGATGTGGAAAATGCAAAATAACGGTCAATCTTAAAACCACATAATGGTTGAAGTGGAGTACACACAACTTTCACTGAGTAGTCTAAATGTTGGCGTGACCTTGCAAATTCTGTGACACATGCAAGATTGTTTAGCCGATTTTTGATTTGGTGAAGTAAACAAAAATGATGTATCACATCTTTTCCAACATTTGTTCAGTTTACCGGAATGACTCAAGCCTCAAAGACCTCTGGGCTATCCATACACAGACTATATCTTATAATTAGAAAAGTGTGTTTGCTTCAGTGTTGGAGTAGTGTTTGGCTTTTGACATACTCTTGCTCCTGTGATGTGAGGCAGATATACTTTCTTTCGACACAAAAAATAGAAGAGAAGAGAGAGAGAGAGAGAGAGAGAGAGAGAGAGAGAGATGGAGAGACAGATGAAGACAAACAAGGTTAGAAAGGCTGATTCTTCAGACATGGAGGATGATGCTGATTTGGCCGAAGATCCGTTGCAGGATTCCCAGACGGAATTATGGTCACGATACAATTTCACAATCCTGGCTATGGGGCACTACAGCATCTGTTCAATTGTTTATCAGGTCTACGTCATGTTTGCTTTCCCTTTGCAGATCCGTATCATCCGTTCCATAAAATAATTGAATTCATTTTAAGTTCCGGATGGCAGTTCATGAAAAATTCAGATATGTGTCCGAAACGTTTACCCTTTGAGAGACTTTGCACTAGCATGATTTGAACTTGGCTGTGACATTTTCTATATTGCTATGCTATGATGAATTTGTCATGGGGAAACACACCTTAAGGCTGACAAGACCCGCAATAATTTACAATGCATTGATGAACATTTTGATCATGATTAAACTTGTTGTATTAGCACAAGTGTGACACTGCCTTGCAAATGGAGTCTTTAGTCCCATTGAAATTTGCAGTACTTACTTGGCTTTCAGCTGTCCTGAATGTAAAGCCATGACCCCCAAGGAAATCCCAGCGGGACAAACTTTTAACTCATTACCCAATCAGCACATTGCATTCCCCACATTTTGCAAGTCTGTCAAGGTTGTAAAAACCTTAGTGAGACATGTCTGCTGCAGCTGGTAAGCTTAGTTACGCAACGACACGAGCTAAGATGCTATTTCAGACTGTAACATCAGAATGAAGTACTTTTATGCTATATATTTTTTTTATTATAAAACTTTTCTAACTGTTTGAAGCATTATTTCAACACTTTTTTCAACACTTGTACCTTGTAACATCTGCAACTTGGTGAAATTTGAAATGTTTTGCAGTGGGGCGTGTGTCCTTTAAGTTTTTGTTCTTGAGAGACATTGATTTCCTGTGATCATTTATTGGGTTCTTGGTTTGTTTACTCCAGTAATGAACCATTGCCAAGTGGATTTTGGGAGGAAAAGGGAGGGGGAGAAGAAAAACTCCAGTAACCTCTATTCTAGAATCATCGTGTTTTTCAGTAAGAGTCAGACAGGTGTGTAACAGCTGCACAAGGTGGGGGGAGAGAGAGCGGAAGAGAGAGAGAGAGAGAGAGAGAGAAAGAGAGAGAGAGAGAAAGAGAGAAAGAGAGAGGTGAGAGGTAGTGCACAAATAACGAAGAGGAGGAGAGAGGACTGTTTCATACTTTGACAACAGCCTGAATGAAAGAATTGAATTCGTTTACAAAGAATCAGGTGCAATCGGGCAGCGTTATTGTAGATAATGACCCTGACAGATTTAATAAAAATATTGGAGAGCAGCAAGAGTCTTTTACCTCCTGAGAGGTTTTTTTTTTTTTTTTTTTTTTGTGAGTCTCCCTCATCAGTCTGGGCAGGGCTCTGCTCACCCCTCCTTCCCCCTTACTCTCTGCACTGGAGTGTAACAGGAGCCACGCGATAACTAGAGATGAGAGGAGTGAATAGGAAAGAGGAGGAAAGACAGACAACGGCACAGTCACGTTGGAGCTTGGAGTAACTAATCAGCTTGGAAAGGTGAGGAGAACCTCTGTTGCTACTTGCTCTCCCGTGTGTTTTTGTCTTCATGTGAGTGTGTATGAGAGGGAGAAAATGATTGCATGAAAGTTGCAAAGTGCATAACCTCATTTAATGAGTGTGTGAAAGTGCTTGTCACATTGCATTCATGAATTGGGGTGGAATCCCATTTGTTTTTGGAGAACTCGACAGGTTTACCTTTCTAAGACTGAAGTTTGATTTGTATTGCGCGTGTGTCTACGCAGATATGCAGGACCTTGTCATATCTTGCAATAGAGGATTACCAGCAACTTTTTGTATGTCCTTTGATATGTTTTTTATTTTGTGTTTGTATGTTTAGACTTTACCTAAAAGATTGTGTCAGAAGGACAGAAAGGAGAGCTTAGTGTAGAGCTTAGTGTAGGAGGTGAAAATGAGACTCTCCTGAATTTTAACTCAGATAACTGGAACAAATGTGACTCACAAAATATGATTGTGCACTTCAATCTTGTTTTTTTTTCTGTTATGGTAAGATCTTTGAAATGAGTTATTGTCTGTGATTTGATACTGTTGGTGTTTAATTATATTTCAGATATATGGCTGAGAATGTACAAGTTAGTGATAATGATGTTGTCACACTTGTTTTTGTATTGTGTTTGATTTGTTTATATTAAGTAAGGCTGATTTCATTAGTGTAAATGTAGGATGTTAATAAAGAAAAGACTGCTGATGGTAGTTTTATGTTATTACAGATTCATTCATGCCATGATTCTCTTTCATGCAAGTGTATATATGTGTGTGTATGTGTGTGTGTCTGCATGGGAGTGTGTGTGTGTGTGAGTGAGTGTGTGTTTGTGTGTGTGTGTGTGTGAGACAGAGATAGGAAAAGGCAGTGAGACAGAGAAGAGAATGAAAGCAGCAGACATGTCTAATAAATCTAGCCTTGATACAGCAAACCCATAGATCTTCCCATGATCCCTAAAGCTGTGTCCGTCTCTGAGATTACCACAGCAGGTCTCTTGGTCTTCTGTGTCAGAGAGTGTCTCCCTCTAAACGACTCAGAGCAAAGTTTTGAGGGGTCTGATTTACTTGTTCCTAACCAGTAGTGAAGGGAGCCTCTCAGGTAAATCATGCTGGGAGGTCACTGACAGAGGTCGGGTGAGGTACTGGAATGTCAGATATTTGTCACTGCCCCCCACACCACACCTCCTCCTCTTCTGTTCCCCCCCTGAGGCTCTTTCCACTGGAGCATGCTTGGTCCTGCCACACACCCAGCCTGTGCCAGGGCACCAGCGTGTCTGTTTGAGTTTGGGAAAATAAACTTCTGGCAGCGCCGACCATGGTAATTCCCATTTCATAGGCAAACAGGATGCTTTACTGGGCAGGGCTACTGTGGATCAACTGTTACCAGATTTTACCCAGGGGGGGTCTTGCTTCTTCTTTGGGTCTCTGCGGTACATGTGGGTGTGTGTGAAGGAGAGAGTGAGTGTAAGTAAGTTTTTGTATATTCATAAATTGCAAGCGAAAATAAGTAAAGTGAGATTGAGATAGATTTCAAGGGCTTTTTGGCTATCCATGAAAGTATCAGACAAAAGCTTAAGTTTAATATGCTTGTTTAGGAGGTTCAGAAAACAATTACCTGACATGTTGGATTGGTTACAATGTATTAGGTTAGATTAGATTAGATGACTATCTTTACCTCTAAGGAAATTGTATGCACTATATACATCTCCGCTAATTTAAATACATGTATGAATGGTAGATTTTTTTTTTTTTTTTTTTGCATGCACTTGGAAACTGCACAGAGCGGGGGTGACAAAGTGGTATGATGCAAATAGAAGAATGTACTGATCTAGTAAACTGCATTTATTGTAGTGTGAAAAAAAAGCATCACCATAGCCAAAGAGCTTGATACAGGTGATTATCATTATTATTACTGTTGTTGTTGTTGTTATTATTACTATTATTATTATTGTTAGTGGTAGTAGTAGTAGTAGTATCTTAATGTCAAATATGCAAGTGTTCCAACATGGATATGACACATCTCTACACCTTTTTGCTATAATCAGAGCCTGAGGGTGATACTGAACTGTAGAGCTCCTCTAGACCTTAAAGAATGCAAACTCACAAGATCCTTTTCAAATGTGTCTCCAATGTGAACATATACTAACAAACTGACATATTCTATTTTGCATAGAATCTTGGGTTGTTGGCTAATGTTGTTATGGCCTAGCAGTTATTCTATCGTGACTAAAAAAACAAACAAAAAAACCAAAAAAAACCCCAAAACAAAACAAAAAAAAAAACAGCACCTGCATGTGGAGTGATGAACAATTAACAAATGCAAAGTCTTTTGTCATCGCATTATAAAGATGTTATGAACAGATATAAATTGCAAAATTTCCACTTAGCATTTTCTCATGTTTTTCTGTGGTGTTGTAAAGGACATGAATCACAGGAATTGTCTTTATTATGTATTTGTTTTTATTGCTCCTATACTCTGCTGTAGTCACTGCCGCATTTCACTGTGTATATAGCTTATTCATAATCCTAGCATTAAATGGGTAAGCAACATTAAACAGAATGTCCTGATTTAGAGCTTCTAGTGAACCACAGTTGTAGCTTCCCTGAATGCCTGAAAACTCCACAAAAACAATTTCCTGAAATCACGCAAATAAAGAATGTCCATCACATGGGCAAACAAGCCTGGGTGAGAACAGAGTGTCCAAAACTCTCGGAGGTTTGTACATTATCATTAATTTGTCATCAAGTGGGTTCCAGAGAACAACATATTTCTCTGTCAAGTTTCTACAGTACAGAGAACATGAGCACCTCTGAGCTGAACTAGATGTCTAGAGCCTATGTATCATGGCAGGTAGAGCATCCTCGTGTTTTAAATGTGGTCATACTTGTCTTGGTTTTGTCGTTTCTGCTGTCAGTATGGGGAAGCACTGAGAAGAGGGAAGGAAAGTGAAGGATGAAGAGAGAAAACGAGACGAGAGGATGATGAAGGAGTACAGTGTGTCTGAGCAGCTGTGTGACAGCAGGCGGAGAGCTTGGCCATGGTCAGATGAAGGCCCCAGTAAAACTGTGCTGGAATCAAAACCATAATCGGCAAAGATCCTTTTACCTCACGTTACCTCAGCTTCCCCTCTCCCTGCCCCTGCTCTGTCTCCTCCCTGTGGACTCACTGCACTGTGGCCCACAGCCCATATCGTTGTGAGCCCAGCAGTCCTGCTGTGTGTTTTCCATTATGCAAATGGCGGGTCTGGACCCAGCCTCTGTGCTGCCTGTCACCTGTACTCCCAGTCTCTCTCTCTCTCTCTCTCTCTTTCTCTGCTTTGGTCTTAGATTGATCTGACTGAGATGACAAGCTGAACATGTTAATGAACTGTGACAAAATAAAGTTCAAATTCTGAAAGTTGCAGGAAATGAGGGGATTAGAAAGAAGAGTCCACAAATCATTCTTTTCCCATCACATCAACACAGTCTCACATGGACTTGCTCTCAGCATTTCTCAGCAATTAGCGCACTGCGGTACGCATACATCTTCTGTAATGACAGAGACTCTTGAACAATGAGCCGTTTGTATGATTTATTTATTGTTGGACTGCTTCTGTGTTACAGGGTGGCGTTTTTTTTCCCCTCCCCATCCGTTTCCATGTGGAAAAATGACTCTGTATGTAAAATCTGCACAATATCAGCGAATCCATTTTGCCTTGATGTGGTTAATAAGTAATATTGCAGTGCTTTCTTTAGCTGACTTCATTTAAACCCAACACGAAAATAGTCAATCGTAAACCGTAGCATTAAACAGTCTTTTATTACTTCAGTCTTGAAGACTACATGAGAACTACTATATGGTTTTTCTTGATGCTATTTTTTGTGAACTAGCCACTGAGTGCTAGAAGAAAAAATTCCAACTTTTGCAACTCCAGATGTCAAAGCCTCTTGCACGTTAAAGTACATGAAGTTTTACTATCTGTATGCTACAAATTAGCATAATAGAAACTGTACTGTAAGTGTGCAACTGTCAGCCTGTAATGCAAACACAGACCAACTATGTGTGTGTGCATACATTCAATACAGCAATAGTCTCTTTCTTCTGACCCTGGGTTTTTGCTAAGTGCTATCATAATCCCAAAGTTACAATTTGTATCTCTGATTTCATAGTGCTGTCCAACTCTAGATCTGTAATCCATTACATTCAGTTTAAGATTCTGTTTGTGAACTTTGAAATTGAGAATTTAGAGTAGAGGCCCTGAAATGTAGTTTCCTTTTTTGTGCTATCACAGTGCAGGTGTTTAATTCTATGCCAGGAGTTTGGTAATAAATGACTGTCCCAGTAGAATTGTGTTCATAGTACATATTTTCTGTTGACACTGCTGTGTCATAATGTTAATCTGTTTTGTTCTTGCATAGTGGTAAGTCTGTTTCTACATACTTTATCAGACTGATTCCCTTGCTGAGGCATAGTAAGAAAGAGCTGATCAAAACAGATGTTAATGCCTTATAGTCCTACTGTCTTGGGAAACTAAAGCCGTACACACGGTAAGGTTAACTGTCCTAGAAATGAGATATGTCTCTCATTTAAATAGTATTCACATCAGTTGTTTTTGCCTGTGGGTCACTGAAATGTTTTGAATAGTTACTGTAACAGATGTTACTTAAAAACATCATTATGAAGATGGATTTTGAAATCAGAGTTAGAACACTAAACCATAAGATTTCATACCTCGACTGATTGTTGACTACAGTGGGAGACTTCACGAATACTTTGAGGGAAGTTTGGATGACTAGTGTATCTTTGTAGATGGACAACCTGACAATGGGTTAGCTATTTCACTAAGTAGCCTGCATGGAATTTACAGTCTTGTAATGGAGTTGCCTGTAGCTTGCAGTAATTGCCTGATGAAGCGGTGTGCTAGGCCAAATGCACTACTCTGCTTCTGTCCATGGAGAGCTCACTTAACTTAAATATTATCAGAACTGGGTGTTATTTAGACAGTAGTAACAAATGTTTTTGCATAGAATAGCTTTGACAAAGGGGGCATTGGAGTTATAACTGAAATAACACATACATTTTCTGAAAGTTTAAAAACTTAACATCATTAATATAAAAGATGTTCTTATATGCTCATACCATATCCTGATACATAAACAACAACACCAGGAAACACTGGAGCTGTCAAAACATTTCACAGGAAAAATACAAATTAACTTGTTTTCCTTCATTGCTTTAATATTACTATCTGTCCAGTATTAAGTTACAAAGGGGTGGAGATTTTACTTTTCAATTCCACCAATCACAAAACAGTAACATTTAGACCATCTTATTGATTGTGTAAACAACTGTGGTGCTCTGAGAAATGTATAACATAGAGGAAATAGCCTTTGGACTTCTAATATGGATTAACATTTACCTATTGTGGTACATTAAGAGTATGTGTAAGAAGGAAGGCATCATGAGTGACGGCCCTATACATTTCTGAGAAGAACTCATTGACTAATGGTCTCCAGTAAAGGGAGACTCTGACTCAACAGTGTCCAGCATTAGTTCTGACCCATGCATTATCTTATTTGGTAATGCCTATATCACACACATGGAAAATTGAGAGTATGCATGGCTGTATGCCAGAGAACACATAACTCACCAGAGAATGCATAATTTTTCTGAAATGCAAAAAAAAGTCACCAGAGATGTTTTGGCTGGTGATCATTTTTTTTTGAAGCATGTTGTTCAGATCTGATTATTTCTTATCATGCCAACCAACAGAAGCTTGAGACTTGAGACTAATTGGAATTAGATTACCTGAAATTGTGGGTTCATCAAACCATAGATGTTTGACTGTAAGGATTATACGTTTAAAATGTCTTGAAGAGTTTAGAAGACACTTACAATACAAGAAAAGTATGCGGAACATCACAATTAAACATTCCTTTAATGTTCACCAACAAACAACAAGAAGGAGTTTTTCTTACTTGATTTGTGTGTGTGTGTGTGTGTGACAGAGGATGTCTCATAAACGACATGCTCACACAAACACAGTCTGTGCTATAAAAGACTGTTTTTAATGTATGGGAGGTAAGAGGGCAAGGAAACAGCTGGAGTTTTTACTCACTTTGTAGGCACTTGACTTTATGAACCAAAATTCTTGCCTCAAGCACAGTCCTGCCCACCTCCTATATCAATTGTATGTTTGGTAATATGGCTGTAAAGTATATGAGCCACACCCAACACGGTGCAGAGTAGGGAATATGTAATTCTCCTCGAGGATTGGCTGCAGATAGCACAATCCTAAAAGGGGAGTGGCCCTCGATAGCGCAATTTTATATAGAGGCTAGCATCAGATGGCACCATCTGCCTCAGTCAAATGAGATATACTTTCTAGTGCAGTTGTAACACAGCCACATAGCACTCACATTTTCCAAGTTAGAGACCCCATCCAATAAGATGAGCTACTGCCCATTTCTTACCAGTCTCTGCTGTCAGGCTAACGAAAGGATGAATGAAATATTTCAGGGACTACAGCTCAATTTGTCAAGTTTACTCAGTTTTAGGCGCGATACTTTTGTAATTGTGTGTTATATGTTTGTCATTAAGGGGGCGGCACGGTGGCGCAGCGGGTAGCGCTGTCGCCTCACAGCAAGAAGGTCTCGGGTTTGGGTCTCGTGTTTGGTTCCCGGCCGGGCGGCCAGGGTCCTTTCTGTGTGGAGTTTGCATGTTCTCCACGTGTCTGCGTGGGTTTCCTCCAGGAGCTCCGGTTTCCTCCCGCCGTCCAGGTTAGGTGAATTGGAGACACTAAATTGCCCCTAGGTATGAATGTGAGAGTGTTTGTCTGTGTGTCTGCCTTGCAATGGACTTGCGGCCTGTCCAGGGTGTTTTCCTGCCTTTTGCCCTATGAGCGCTGGGATAGGCTCCAGCACCCCCTGCGACCCTAATCAGGATAAGCGGCTTAGATAATGGGTGAGTGAGTGTTTATCATTAATATCTGAATCCTTCTAAGCATGTGGCCCCGAGTTTCACCAGCAGCAGCGTGAGTACGGAGGACTTTATTTGCACTGTCCGTGAGTCAGGGATGGAAAATGAGATGTCATGTCTCTGCCTTTGTAATAGCAGCACTGGGAAAGAGCTTTAGTGTGTTACAAAGTAGGCTGTAAAGTTCCTCAGCTGTCGTTTGAATGTGTTCTTGTGGTCACCCAGGCCAGATGAGCAATCCACTGTATCACCCTGAGGTAACTTTGCATGGCAAGGAGCCTAGTGTGTCACCCAACCACACGGCCTTACATTCCTAGACGCTGAATTCGGAAACCTTTGGGAATTAAGAAGGGGAAATTGGCACATGAAACCAATGAATTTGTCTTTAGATGTTTGTGTGACTGACTGTGACCTACAAGCTTTCAAGTTTATCTTTAAACCACACTGTGTACTCTCTCGGTCCATTGCTCTGCCTAGATCTCAGTGTGCCGGCTGATGACAGATGACTTGCCTGGCTAAGTACTGGTGCAGTGGAAACATAGAGGGATGTAATGTCTCAAACTCTTGGTGATGCATTTTTCCCACCTCCGCCAGCAGATGTGAATCTCAAACATGAGGATAGTAAGGAGCCTCAAAATTAGGCCAGTGATGGGGTCAGCAGACTAGGCTCTGGTGTCTGTAAGAGTATTTGTGTGTCTATGCTCATTTGTGTGTGTTTGTCCATTCATCTCTGTGTGTGCAGACACTGATATGTCATGTTTAAGTTTTTAGCAAAGAAAAGAAAACAGAGCGAGTCAGTGCTCCTGATCCACAGAGACTTAGAAATGAAAGAAAAAGCACTGATTACAAAAACCATTGAAACAACTTTCCGGGTGGAGAATTGCTCCAATTTGGCCAACTTAGAATGTGTCAAACATGATTAGTACTTTGCCTGTATTTTAGTGATAGCCAGAATTGGGTTTGCTATCAGGGGACAGGGGGAGCTAAATTGAGTTAAGCAGCCTTAAAGTGGATGTATAGAATGTTTAAGGCCTCCTGATGTGTGTTAGGTCAGAGATACACAGTGTGTGCTTGATGATGTTATGTATGCAAAAAAGGATAGAGTCAAGTGTATCATGAAGAATGTTCAGTGAAGAATGTTCAGTGAAGAATGTTCAGTGCATACGATATTAAATCTATAGTTAAATGCCTGTACTCAGTACAGAGGATACCAGTTCTGTAGCTGAATGATTCTTCACAGTCCGGACAGTTTTAACAGGCACAGTTCAATGGTTATGCCAAATGCAGAGGGTGTTGACTCTGTAATTCTCAAGAGCTCAATTTAGAGATGATTTATTAAAAAAAAGGAATTGCAGGTTTCGTGCAGAGAGCACTGACAATGCAGTTTAGCAAACGCAAAGTATGTAAATGTGGCTTTGAAATACTACGTGCAGTGGTTGAGTTGTTGAGCGTAGAGTTGAATGGCTGTGTTCAATACAGATGATGTTGACGTAGAGTTCAGTTGCTGTTTTCAAGAGGAGAGCGTGTTGACTCTGCAGATGGATGGCTGTTTTCTTTGGTGCTGACTGTAGCGCGATTGTCTTCAGTGATGGGGATGTTGAGTGTGGATCTGAATGGCTGTGTTCAGTGGCAGAGAGTGTTGACTGTTGGCGCTGAATGGTGAAAGCTGAGTGATAAGTGTGCTGGATCAGGTTAGAGTGTGTGTGTGTGTGCGTTATGTTAATCCTGAGAGTGAATGATGTGTTTTTGTTGAGGGTGGGATGTAGAAGCAGTGCAGAATCAACAACGATATGCTGTGCAGCAGAAAAAGGGAAAAAAGAGAGAAAGAAGAAGGAGAAGAAGACGAAGAAGAAGAAGAAGAAGAAGAAGAAGAAGAAGAGCATGACGCCACCATCTGTTTGCCACATGCACGCCATACAGTACCATCATAAATCTCAGATGTGCTCAACAATGCAAGGTCGCATTCCATCAGGCTAAATGTGCACTGAATACCTCTACACAAATGTGGGACTCATACTTCTCACAGAGAACTGGACAGATTAGAATGAGCTGGATAAGCAGTATGTCCACCATGAAAGGTTTCAAACTGTCTTTAAATCAGTAAAAATGTGTTTATTTTACAATGGGCTGTACATTTGTGGGTTAAGCTGGTTAACTGAAGTAGAGTACGTACTTGTCCGAGCCCTTTTCTGGGGGGGGGGGTATGCTTTGAACTTGGTTTGGTTGTTATGGCAACCTTTACATTTACCCATACCCCCTTTGTTCCACTGCACTACTCTTCTGGCAGTGACCTGTTCCCCCCCTCCCATACCGACAGACAAAGGTCAAAGAGGTCACAGTGCAAACCAAGCCAGGGGTGTGTGGATGATTTGGGTTTTCCTGTACTGTAACAGATGTTTAGAGACTGTTGTTAGCTTCCTCCAACTCTTTGTTTTGACAGACCTGGAATAATGCTTATAGGGAGTTTTTTTTTTCCCATGACTTTTGCTGACGACTCAGATGTTCATGTCGGGCTGACACTTTCTTCCTGCTGGCATATGTTTATGTACATATGTGGCCATAATGATAACGTGTCAAAGCATTCCTGAATGTGTGTGTGTGTGTGTGTGTGTGTGCGTGTGTGCAAATCTGTGACCGCCCACACGCATGTAGTATTGAAGTCAAGAGATTAAGTTTGGGCTCCCCATATTTATTTAACTGGAATTTGTGTGCCTTTTTATACATGTTTTATTAAATGTGACACGCATAGTTCAGTCACAGGGACGATACATCTTCTGATCTTCATGCTTATGGTTTTGAATCCATCCTATTACCATCTCTCAGTCTTCTTGGCAATGACTGTCATAGTCAGTTACCGGAGATCAGATGAACACTTGAAATCAGACAACTCCTTGAGTGGGAGGACACAGGTGCTCAGATCTAAACAGTTAATGACCGTAATTAGAAATTCTTGTATCTATTCCGGGGAAAGCTCAAGATGTCCACGTGTACAAACTGTACATGTGTTCGCAATGGTCCTTTGACTTGAGTTATGATTATGTAACATGTTCAGTTTGTTATCCTGTTGCTCCAGAGATTGTCTTTGGCAGCTTTGTGCATGTATACACACCTAAATCAGGACCGCTGCCACTAGTATTGGCAGCAGCTCCGGTACTACATATTTTTTTTTTCCTTTTCGGTCACCCTTCCCTCAGTATGTGTTTTTGCTGGTTATATGAACATGTTCCTTCAGGATGTGTTTGTGTCGTGCCTTGACCTGGTTCCACATGACATTTTAGTTGACATCATCGCCTGTACAGTATAAAATATCCGTAATATAACCAAAACTGTGTCACATAAATAAAGGAGAGGTCTCTCCAAATTATTCAAGGTTTACAAACAGTTAGGAACATAAACTAGAGGGCATGCTGTTTCCCTGTTTTATAACCTAAAATCTGTCTGTAGAGCTAACAAAAGGAGTGACAGGATTGCTAGTTTCAACCAGTTTGTGAGAAGCTATCATGATATCAGTCCAGGTGCACAGCTGATGGTCTGCAAACAACCCAGTAAGACCAGAATTGGTGTGATGACTCAAGAGGAGGTGACATTTAAATATTGCTGATGGTGTGTTAGTTGAAAGTTAAATATTTTATTTCCATCCATTAAAAACTCTTTTTGGCATAAACAGTTTTGGACATGGGTAGCGGTTCCTACTGGATGGCTTTAATTGGAGAAGTGGGGCAGATATTCACATTTATAAGCTAAAAGTCAGCGACTCACTATTTATTTCACATAAATTCGTTCTTTCTTTCTCTAATAAGACATTGTTCGTCTGTCTTTTTTGGTGTCGTGAATGGAAATAAATGCTGTGCAATTGAAAAAATCCAAATTGTCCTCATTAATATTAAATGCTTATTTTAGTATTAGGAAGAAAAGGGCTTTCATATATTACTATTGTTATTATTATTAGTAGTAATAGTAGTAGTAGTATAGTAGTGGTAGTAGTAGTAGTAGTAGTATAGTAGTGGTAGTAGTATTATAGTACTAGTATAGTAGAGGTGTTTGACATGCAAACTCAGGCTGTGTTCCCCCAAATCCATCCACTCTCTTTTCTAGGAAGAATAGGTGATAATCTTCTGCTACATGTATGATCTTGCTGAAGTGGCAGGCTGAACAGCAGATGGACGACATGTTTTGTCAAGAAACCATTCTGGAAACCACTCTGTGATTTTTCAGGGAAAATACTGGCTGTTTTCATTGGTCCAACAAATTCACATCCTTCAGAGTCTTCAAACTCATTAATTCCCCGTAAACACACTTCTTTTACAGTGCTACCAGCAGATCTGATGCCTTCACTAAAGTGAAACCAGCAAACCTGACACTGTTCCAGTGAGATTCCCAGCTTTTTTTGCTATTATTCACTTTTATCCAGTGAAAATATGATACTATTTTGATAATGGAAAAAGCCTGTAAACACCCCATATATCATAGTGTGTTTCTGGATGTTCAGAACATTGTGTATTATTTGCTGGGATAAACATTTGACAAAAGGTTATTACTATACTGAGAAAGAAAAAAAAGTGGAATGATGCTTGATGGCAAAATAAGTATTTTGTTTTTAAGAGGGCATTTATTCTGTCTTTGGGTTTGATTTCATGGAAATTTAGATCGATTGAAATGATTTTGGTTAAAAAAAAAAAAATGTAATGGGAAGGTTACCAGAGATGATTCACCACTAATTTCATGTTCCCTTTAAAAGAGAAGGAGCGCTAGTGTTTTTTGTCCCATTTGAGAGCTGTGGGTGAAAGCTCCAGCCAATGACAGAGCCTGAGCGTGACATCACACGCATGCTATGTGGTAGATGAATGAGGGAAGGTTCCAGAGAAAACACAAAAAATCGGTACTGATGGGGGAACAGCAAACCGAAGGCAAAAAGAAAATCCCTATCTTATAATTCATTTATCATGGTTGACCGGTCTGAGGTCTGGCCTGGAACCATGCTGACTGAGCAGGATCATTGTGACACTCGCCAGTTACCTCAACGTCGGAGATCATAAAGCATCGCTCCCTCACAACAGGAATAAAGAGGGAAAATGAGCGTAACAATCAGCGGTGCTGACATCCATCAATGGAACCCTTTCAGTGTAGATCCAAAATGTTCGCCAGTTAGGTTTCACAGAAAGGGAGGAGAGGTGCCATGGAAAGTCATACAAGTTGGAAAGGCCGATCGCTCTTGTACAGTTGATCTTGCAGAACTCCTGCATAACATCATTGATCGATGTTACGCTGGAGAGCAGTGCTATTTGTGTATACCACACACACACACACACACACACACACACAGACACAGGCAGGCACCTGTGGCCACCAGTGAGCAGTGAAAGGGAGAGGGACCCTGGCTGACACACCAGTCCAGTGGATTGTGACTAGTTATGTTCCCTTGGCCCCTGGCCACAATCAAAAAGTGTGGTCCAGCTGGGATTCAAATCGGATTCAAGCTGTCTGCACTGTGAGACAGAGCATTAACCAGGTGCACTACTCATGTTCATGTTAGTTTAAGCAGGAGAAATGGATGGGTCTGTAATAACAAAGCTGTTAAGGAGAGGATACTACTTATTCACCAGATGACAGTAACTCACGATTGTCCTAAACTTTCTTTCATTCTCCATTATGTAAACAAGACAAGGGAGACTTTGGATCCAGTGTTTCAGTGCAGACACTCCTGCTCAGTTTTGCAGCATCTCCAACCTGTCATTCTTTGTCATAGTGTAGTGCAAACAAGGTGTTGACTATATGAGGACCTGCTGCGGTTTTCAGATGGTTGTTGAGTGGGGCGCAGATCCATTGAACATGTATGCTCTTGTTTATGGCAAAATCTCACTGAATTGCGCTGATGAGATAAGACATATTCAGATCAGGTCATGTCCTTAAGAGTCAGGAGAAATAAAAAATACTGTGCACGTAAAGCACAGAGGACATTAAGTTAACAGGGGATGAAATCACACGGCTTAACCCAGCCAAGGAATTCACTGGGCGTGCTTTTCTTTTAGACTTATCAAATAAGGTGTAAAAATGAAAATGAGTTTAAGCGGTTTAACTGCACTTAAAAAGCATTTGGTCCGGTGTCCCAGAATGCTAAGATATTAGCGGATTGTCTCTTGAGTGGTTTTAAAGTAGGCAGCGCAAATGGTAACACTGGCAGCGCGTTTCATAACCTTCAAACGTTCAGTGTTCATCTCAGTCAACCTCTCTCTCCTTCTCCCTTTCATCCCATGCCAAAGAAAGTCTTTGCACATGTAAGAAGAAGGGAAAAAGAGAGAAGGAGAGAAAGAGAGAGAGAGAGAGAGAGAGAGAGAGAGAGAGGGGGAATGAGAAGAAAGGGGGATAGTTCTGGAAGAATATGGCTCGTATTAATTTGGAAATATTGCTTTAGCTTCATCTGAACTAAATTATGGGGCTGAACTCGGTGTCCTTGGAGCTTGGGCGGACAGCCACACGGCCACAGGCGGCCCATATGGGTAAGGATCTGCTGTCCCAACATATCAGTCACCGCAGAAATGAGCCCATAAACCCCACGTTTGTGAGATTCTGTCGGATTATTCTATCCCCAAATGATAACCAAAAAAAAAAAAAAATCAAAAGTTGAAAATGATTTATGTTTTTTTTCTTTTTTTTTTTTTTTTTCTGGCCACACACAGAGGGTTCTGGGCCTGTGTCCATTGTTCATTTGTTGAATCCCTAGGTTTTTAGCCTGCGGCGTGTTGATATTACCTGTTGAACCTGGGAATCAACAGTAGTAGAAGGCGGCAGCACAAAATACAGACTCCCTTATCAAGACTGTTTTTTTTTTAATAGTAGCTGTGACAGAAGGTTTACACACTTTCCCCATAAATCTCTGCTTTTACTTCTGTTATATAACTGTGATATATTTCAAATGCTTACCTTTGAAAAAAAAAAACAAAAAAACACACACACGCACACACGCACACATAAATTTGCTGTCACATGTGATGGTCTGACAAAATCTTTGGAATCTGAGGTATGATTGCCTTGCTCAAAGTGGTTTAAAGCCAAGGGTTTTTTTTTTCTTTCTTTCTTTCTTTTTTTTTTTCTCCCCCTAGCCTATATGGATAACAGGCGGGTGGGTGTTCCGTTAGCGCTGACCTGTGATCCACTCTGTGTGTCTGTGGGAAAATGAAGCGTGCATGCATCATGAGGGGGCACATAAGGGCGGCTTTGAGTGGTTTATATGCAGACTGGCATTATCTGTTTCTCTTGTCCCAGTCAAAGAACAGGGCACTAAATATATACTTTGAGGCCTTCCCAGACTCCTTTGGGCTCCAGCAGTGCAGCCACTGCTTGGGCCTATAGCCAATGACTTTGCTGTCAACCTCTTTAGAAAGTATTTTTAAGGTCAATTATAGGGTGCTGTGACTTAAGATGGCCAACTGCTGCTTGAAAGCCCTCATATTAAAGGTTTAAGTGAAGGACCCGGACAGAGCTGCCTGCGCTTAACACACAGACTATTGTTACCACATACACCCACAAGTGTTGCGGTGTGCTTATGGACTTTAGGACATGTGAATTTAGGGTTCTTAGAGACAAAAGACAGCAAGAAAGATGAGATTACTTCGTCTTGGCCTTGTTATTAAGTGCTGTATTTTTGTCAGATATGTAATGTAGTTAGTCTTTACAGTATGAATCTTCTCCTTGAAATGCCTTGGCGTGCTGACTGTGAATTTTATTTTAGCTGAATGTGTTAGCATGTGCTGTCATGGATAAACACCGATTTCTGTCTCTCCTGTTTTTTCTCTTTTCTCTTTCTCTTTCTCTCTCTGTCTCTCTGTCTCTCTCTCTCTCTCTCTCTCTCTCTCTCACACACACACACACACAGTGCTAACACAGGCTCACATTCAGAATGCTCACATATGAAAGAATGTGATTTCTGTCTGTGTAATTCTGTCTATTTTGCCTTATCCACAGACACAAATAATAAACTGTGGTAACATTCTGTGGAATATTGAGACTAAAGTGGGTACAGTAGATACTATTCACCTCACTGTGTTCAGATGGGGGTTCACTTCTTGTGAGTTCCAACTATTTAGATGACAAAATGGGGGGTTGGTACTCAAAGAGTCATTTATATCCATGAGGGTGAGGAATGCCTATTTACCTTGGGCAGGAGTTTCAAATAAAGAATGAAGATCATGTTCATTTCTATTAGTTTTAATACCAGAGAACAGCGAATGGATGTATCCTTTCCCTCATATTTCTTTTTGTGTCACTGTTAAATGAAAAGACTGTGTGAGGATTTTATGAATACCGTGTCTTTAATTCTCGATTGGTGTCCAAAGGAGAATAGGCTGGTTCTGGTGTCACCAACCCCCCAACCCCCAAACCCCCCCTACCCCCATCCACTGCTTCACCGTGTTTTAGCCCACATGCAAAATCAGTTTATGGGACAGCTGTTATAAGGGGACAGCTGTAATGTCCTAACATAAACCCTAAAGTGCTGTAGGACACTCTGCTCTGTTTGAAGTAATTGTTTTGAACGTTCAGACATTAATGTTTGGAAGAAACTGAACATATCATCTGAATATCGGAAAGAGGCCAATTAGGTCAGGTATGAAGTGCTGTTGAGTAGAACAGTACAATAAAAACACATTGGAGACCGGGTCGGGTTGAAACAAGCTTGTGTACTGTTTCCTTAAGGCTCCACATGTCCTCAATGTTTTAATTTTTTCGCCCAGTGCTAGTATTTGCTTTTCCAACTCATCCAGAACTTGCCAATTAACTGCTCGGTCAATTCAGTTATGACAGGTTGAAATGGTGTAAAAATTAGAAAAAAAAAAAGCCTTTATTTAGGGTTTAGATGTAAAAAAAAATCAGAAGTATGAAGCTAACACTGTGAAAGCTTAACTGAAATAGATTTGAGCTGAAGTAGAATTTGACTGAAACAGTGCAAAAGATGGGCTGAGGCCGTCTAATCACTGAACTGAGGCCGGGTAAAAAAAAAACTTATCTGAAGTAGTGTGAAGTTTGGCAGAAAGAGCATAGGATAGAGTTATAGAAGTGGAGTTGGCTAAGCAGTGTAAAGGTTGACCGGAAACAACATGGTGGTGTCACTGAAACAGGAGAGGTTTAGCTGAAGCAGTGTAAAGGTTGAGCTGAGCTTGTCACATAGAGGATCACAAGGTTACAAGTAAATTACAGAAGAATGTAGTAGTCCCTGCTGAAAGGATACCCTTGATCAATAGTCTATTTAAGGGGGGTTATGTTTGCCCCCCCCCCCCCCCCCCTCCCTTTCTGTTTGTTTGCACTGTGTAATGATGGCAAAAAAAAAATGAGGAAATGTCATGTTCTATTTGAATGTATTTATATGACACAGACATACATTCAATCTATGTTCAGTGCCCCCAACCAGTTCATCCAAAGTCATTTTCTTGAACCCTCAAAAGTTCCAGAAATGTGATTTACAGATTCTAATCTCTTCCTCCTAAAGAGAGCATAGTTCAAATCCATTATAACTTTAAATTCTGTGTGAGTTTGCTTCAAATGTTAAACCATCTAGCAAGGTTCTAGTAATCTCTCTCTCTCTCTCCTTGTGTTTGGGTTACGACTATAGCAGGCCTTGCTTTAACTTTCTCCACATCCTGTATTAGTTATCGTGCCTCACAATTTGCTGTGTCCCTGCTGAGGGTTTTTTTTTTTTTTTGCGTGTTTTGGTGGCTCTGCACTTCTATTTTTGGTCAGAAAATACACCCATTTGAGTTTGTTAGAATCATGATCTTGGATCAGATGGTTATTCTTTTGATTACAAACCCTATTTACAAGTTCAGTAATAAGCACTAAATTCAATAAATATAGCAACCATAGTAATTTTCAATGTAGTTTAACCACTGGTGACTTAATGTCTTTGAACACCATACCTAATAACTTTGACAATGCTTCCATATAAACACCAAATCTGTAAACATGTTATGAATTTGTGTGTGTAATGTAGTGTCAGTCTTAAACACTTACTCTGCTAGATTAGCAAGAGCCTGCAGGGATACCTGTGCACATTACATGCAATGCTAAGACTGATAAGTGATGTCATAAGCTTCTGTCAGTATAGTGTACCACAAAGGTATCTATGGAATTAATAATACTTTTTCTGTCAGGTTTGAGGCCTATGCTGGTTATGATAACAGACGAGCCATAGCGCTTTACTGATTTTGGTCCTGCGTTTTAAGCACGCTATGGGTAGAGGGCGCACCTCAGCGTAAAGCCCTCCTTTCCTATTTTATCTGCTCCAGTTGCCCTGAGAAGATCCTCACTCTTACTCCTCACCGCTGGGCGAGTACACATCGCTCAGTCGCTATGTCCACAACAATTGGTCTGGCCCGTGTTTGCCCTGGTAAAAACTGCGTTGCCATCCTTTAGGTTCTAAAATGACACACCAGGGTGTGATAGACAGTTTCTTCCTCAGCCCTCTTCATAGCAGACATCTTATGTGTGAAATTCCAAATGGATGGGCCTGAGCTGTGATTGGCCAGATGTGCAGGACTTCTCCATTATCCACTGATTTACCTGTGCTGTTTGCAGAGGTCAGTTGGACCACTCCTCTGTCCACTGCTGTATAATGTCTGATAGACGTGCTGTTGTCTGCCTGTCCTACTCCCTCCACAGCTGTCAGCACACAGTCCACTCAAACACACAATACTGAGTCACACACAAGTCTAACGGAATCCTGACCTTCGGCTCATCCTCGCTGTTGGCTGTTTATACAGACTCAGCCACTGCCAGATCATTACGTGCACGCATGCACACACACACACACACACACACACACACACACACACGCACACGCACACACACACACACACACAGGCAGACACACACAGACACACACACGCACGCACGCACGCACACACACACACACACACACACACACACACACACACACAGAGGCAGACACACACAGACACACATGCACACACACACACACAGGCAGACACACACAGACACACACGCACACACAGACACACACACACACACACACACACACACACACACACACGCACACACAGACACACACACACGCACACACACACACATACACATGCACAGACTATACACATGTGCGTGCACACACACACACACACACACACACACAAACATTCCGATTTTAGAAACACCGACCATCAGATAAAGCTCAATAAAACACTGTAATTTATACCCAGCAGGTTTTACTGGTGATCTTGGGTTGTGACTATTTGAGCGTGTTGCATATTTGCCTCACTGTACTGACATCTTTAATTTGGTGGGGGCTTTTTACTGTTGCACTCTGACTGCCAGCATCAACATGGCCTAGAATGACCTGATCTGCTCACACAACTGGCCACATTCAAACCAGTGTCAGCGGTTACCATGGTGACCCCACACATAAACCGCCCTCAGAAATGACCATTGCAAGAGTAAAATGTTTGATAAAATGAAACCTCATAATCAGAGAATTACTTTTATAATCAGAAAATTCCTTTTTTTTTTTTTTTATCACTGTCATCTAAGCACAGGTTTCCATGTATTTTTGGTCCATGGTCACACATGAAGCATTAAGAAACGTTTGATGTGAGAACCCCTGATAATTGTACCTATGGATTACAGACATAGTTTGAACAAATTCGGGGTAGACTGTACTTGTAACATGTACTTGCAGCTCGTACTTGTGACGGTTACCTGGAAATAGCGTAACAACTTGTGTGGATAGTTTGGACGCAGCTAAAGTGTTCTAATGGATCCAGTGTTACCCTCGCTTCATTTAACCAGTTAAGCGTTATTTTAGCTACAGCGAAATCTCCTTGGAGTTAAACAAGATTATAAGAGTAGCTGGAGGAATTTCTTTTGATCCCAGTTATGCAGCCCTTGGATTCTCCTTTACTTCTTCATGATGCACAGTTAACGTTAGTCATGCAATTAGTCATTTTGTCTTTTTTGTTCTATAATTTAAATGTTTATCTGGAGCATTTCCTTCATCTTATCCGCCAGACTCCAAGAACGTTGTCATCTTTTCACTCGAACAATTACCCCAATCAAGAGCTCAGACTCTTATTTTCCCTGTTTAATTGTACTTGAAAATGTTTTTCTTTTCTGACATTTCTGATGCTGAAGTTACGCTTCTAGATGTTAGAGGTGTTTGCATAACACGTGTAGGTCAAATGAGATACATAATGTTGTATTTTTAGGAACATTATGGTTGTTTTCAGTCTGAAAGGAAGAAATGTCTGAAGCGTTCTAGAAGTATAGCGGACCATGTACTTTGCATTTATGATATGTTTTTATAGCACTGAGAGGCTGCATACTTTGTGTGCTTTCCCTTCAAAATGCAGTTAGACCACTTGTTCTGAATAGTTTGGAAACATAATATTTGCATCTTTATGTTTATGTAATAGAATTACCTCCACTGGAAGCTGAAGTGGTCTAAAAGTTATGTTGTGAAAAGATTGCTTTACAAAACTAAATATTCCAAAGTTATTATAATGACTGAGATTGGCTGTCTGAAAAAATGAGGTTCTAGGTACTGTATAATGAGCACGTGGTGCGACAGGTCCCCTCGTGGTGAAGTGGAATATATTTTTCTTTTCACTTCTAAACCCTCACAGCTCCTCTGCAGCACTGTATCTGGATCTCTGGCAATTCCTTTTTTATTGCCCTCGTTGTCTCGGCTCTTTAGTTTGTTTTTCGGCCTCATGGTAATGATGCAAGCGTTATTCCTTGCCAAGTTTTGGCCAATGCTCAGTTAAAAGACGGAACCATGTCCGCTCACAGATTAGCTACCTTCAGTAAATGTTGCACGTACAACACAGAGGAGAATCTGTTCACAAGTCTGTTACTTCGGTACGGATATCAAATAAACATGAAAGGGGAAGTAAACAACCACAACAATAACACCAACCACAACAACACCAACACCACCACCAACACCACCACCAACAGCAGCAACAGCAACAACTTCACAAACAGTAAGGAGAACAGAGGCCAGTGAGACAATATGTTACCCATACAAGTATAAGTACAGTAGTGCTCTGATATTTACTTCAGCAAAAGTTAACTTCAGTAAATGCCTTTAGTGAAGTAAATTATTGTCTTGAAAATATTTTGACATTGACTCCTCAATATAAACACTGCATGCTTAACCAAATTTGAGTAGGACTTCTGTGTAAAAAGCACTCATTCCAGTTCCACGTATACGAGCTGTTATGAATGTTAACACTCGTAAATTGTTAATGTCATAATAATAGGATATGACAGTACCTATACAAACAGTAGGCAAAGCAGAATGCTCTTATAAAATGTTTAACTCGACGGTCAACAATGTTCTTGCGTATGGGATTTCGGGATTTCGGTCTCCTGGGCGTTGTGACCTCTCTCTGTAAGGCACAGTGCACCGTGCAAATGGCTGTAGAAACATCTGTCTGACTCCCTGGCTCCTTCTTTTCATAATGTGCACTTCCAAAAAAGGGTATATTATGGTTGTAAGGACAAAATGTGATTACACATCAGACAGCAAATAAACCCCATGCTGGATTAATCCTAAATCTGCTTCTGAAGTTTGAAATGAAATCAAAAGACGGCTCTTTTAAAACAGCGCGAGTTGCATTGATTTGAGAAGATTAGCATTCCTAAGTGGTAATCTCGGCAGAAATGAGACTTCTCCTCATCTGTCCGTCGCACGGTAAACCGGGCATGTGTCATGTTAGCCGGGATGATGGCGGGCTTTAAGTTTAAATGCCGTTTTGCAGAGAGCTGTGTAAATTTGACATCCTTATGCCGTGGACAGAGGGACAGAGATCTCCGTCCGCTCAGGTGCTGGTGTCTCAGCGGAGGGGTCTCGGGAGAACCATATCCACTTTTTTTTTTTATTTCCCTCTGTGCCCTATTCACAGTTCCACTTTTCTTCATCTCACAAGCTCTCATTGTTTTGTTTTTTTTCTTCTCTCCCTTATGCCTCTCTACTTTCAGAGTGTCTTCTTCATTTTTTTTTTTTTTTTGATTATCTTGTTTCGTTTTTCTGTTTTGTAGAATCAGTGACTCCAAAATAACCAGCACCTTTGATTATTAGTAAGACATTAGTGATGGTTATAGTGTACTTGAATGGTGAAGGATGCACTTTTATTGCCCTGACAACACGCAGTGAAGGAGGTAAAGGACCTCACTTGAGAGCTACATAAACTTAGTTACATCTTTGGCCAACTTAGGCTCCAAAGTTACCGTTATACTTCAGCTCCATTCCAGGAGAAGGTTACAGAGAAGGTTTTCCTGGAAAAAAAAAAAAAAAAGAAAACGCCTTTTTTGAGAGCAAGCAGCACAAGTGTTGACCAGAGCCACGCACACATGTGTATAGTGAAAAGAAACTTGTGTATAGTGAGAGGAACCTTACACTCATTCTAATAGTTTTTGGTGCTGGGGCTTTACTGAGGTAAGCTGTATGATGAATTTTTACCGCTGACTATTGATAGTGTATTAAAATCCGCAAAAAAAAAAAAAGATTCATAGACCACACAAATCAACATTGGCCGTGGTCGTTTCAGTCGCTGGGCCCGAACTCCACTGAGAGCCGAAAAGGACTGTACATCATTGCCACCTTTGAATATGCAAGACATGGACTTCAAGAGTATGATCTAAGATCTCTCCTGATGTGTTCTCCAGAATCATAAAATATTATAGAAAAAGGCTTGGCGCCATTATTCTTGCGAGGAATTATCTTAATTGTGATATTGTATTGTTTTGGAAAGTACATTATAATTTGAACGAGGCGTAATTTTTGTTGATTCCACTCAGTCGTTCTTAAAATACATTTTTACGCGTTGGAAAAAATGCAGCGCTGCTCGGTTCTGGTATCATTTATTTTATATGATCGTTTTTGTTCATCTTTATCTAGGGTGCCAATAATTGTGGAGTTGGTAAAGTGCCTGTGTAGTAGTTTATTTGTATATTTATTTGTTTTTGGTTCATGCTTTCTTTAACAGCTCCCATTTTGTCTCTGACTCTGACAGTCTCCTTCAACTCTATAATGTAATTATCTCAGCATTTATAGGTATTCTTAAAATGAGCAAAACCTGACCTCATTAATCAACCCTCGTATCATCATAGCAACCGAGCAAACAAGAAATCATGCGTTGAACGGTCGAAAGCAGACATGATTATTTCGGCGTGGCCACTGTACTGACATGCTGCGGTGGCAGTACCTTCTAATCTGGGATTTTAATTTACATATGGCGCGCTGGAAGAAGACCTCTTCAGTTTTAGGCTTAAGTCATAAACTTAGTTGTAAACTGAAACTCAATATAAAACCTAATGAAAAGTGTCTTTGAAGCAAGATTGAATGATAGAAAGAGAAATATTTAAATATGCAAGCTTTAATACCATAATTTCTGGTGAAGCACTGTGTAATTGTATCTTTTTCAAGGGACACATCATTTTCCCCATAGGATTTTAAAAAAAAAGAAGAAGAAGAAGAAAAAAAAAATCAAAGACTGAGTGTCTCTCTCTCTCTCTCTCTCTCTCTCTCTCTCTCTGAATCAGTGTGCTTTCTGTGCCATAGTTTGGTTTGGCCTTGTTCTCTCTCTCTCTCTCTCTCTCTCTCTCTCTCCCCTGTATATGTGTGTCTGTGCGCATGTGTGTGTGTGTGTGTGTGCATGTGTTGCGTGTGTATTTGTGCGTATATATGTGTGTTTGTGTGTGTGTGCTTAAGCAATGGGGGCAGGGCTCTGAGCCACTTTCCCAACCTTATGCCCAACCCCATTCATAATTACAGATGGTATACAGCAGGGCTTTAAAGGCAATTTTCTCCTCTGACAGGGACAGCAGTGGCTTTGGCAGGGAAGAAAGCGCAGAAATTCAGGGGAAGGCACAGCATGCTGGCATCGAATGAAAAATATTTTCTTCATTTGCTGATGAAATTGCAATCCTGTAATGAAATAGTGACCCACACAGATACACATACGCTTATTCTCACTTCCATTTAAATCTGTATGATTCATCTGATGCCTTCTATAGCAGTCTGAAACAGCACTGATTAAGCTTTGACAAGACTGATTAAAAGTATTTTTTTTTTCTCTACACTTTTCTTCTCCATCTGTTTTTCTCTACAGCTGTCATCTCTCACTCCCTCTTTCTCTCTCTCTCTCTCTCCCTCTCTCTCTCTTGCTCTCCCTTTCTCTCTCTCTTTCTCTCTCTCTCTCTCTCTCTCTCTCTCTCCCTGTGTGTGTGCTCTGCTGCACTGTGCTGGCAAGCCGTTAGGCTGGAGGTTTTCTTTGGCAGATTGCTGGCTTTCTGTTGGCTGGCCTGGGCCCTGGAGCGTGCTACTGGCTGAGAGTGTCGAGGGGAGGGGGGAGCAGTAGGGCTGGGGGTGTGGTCTGCTGGTAATGAAGACTTCTCTTTTCATCCTCAGAGTGCAGAGTTAGAGTGGACGGGCCCAGGGGCTGTAGAGCATGCTCTCTCTCTCACTAAATGTGCAGTGCGCTTCACCACAATGGAACTGCAGCTCCAGATATGAGGCTAGCCTCAGCACTGATTTCACTGCTACAGAGGTAAGGCCCGCTGCTGTCAGTGAATGTTTTCTCAAATCCAAGTGTGCTGTCTGTTTCTGACTGACTGTCAATTTCTCTGTCTGCCTGAATTACAGTTTGTCTAACTGTCTGTAGAACTTCCTGTCATTCTGTTTGTAAGTGTGGGTAGTGTGTTTCCTAACGCATGCGCAGTCATTTTAATACTGACAGAGTTTCTTACGTGTGTCACTTTCAAGATTTCTGAAAGAGATGGTTCAGTGGCAATAAGATGTTATTCTCTTACAGACTGAATGTGTGTCATGTGTGTGTGAAAAGCAGAGAACTATGCAGTTTGTGTGTGTGTGTGTATGTGGTGGGTGGGTGTGTCTGTTTGTGTGCGCGTGTTTATGCGCGCATATGCGCGTGCTTGTGTGTGTGTGTGTGTGTGTGTGTGTGTGTGTATGTATGTGTATGTGTGTGTGTTTATGTTGGTTTGTGTGTGTGTGTGTGTGTGTGTGTGTATGGATGTTGATTTGTGTGTGTGTGTGTGTATGTGTTTTGTTTAAGTGTAACTTTTTGGTCAGTCAGGGTGTCATTGTGTGTGAGTTGAACTAGATTGTCCCGTCATCCTGCTGTTGTTTATTTGCTCTTCTGATTGAGCTGCGTGGCCAGGGGATGCTCCAGGCTGTTTGTGCTCATCTGTGTAAATATGAGTGAGGGACAGTGCTGCTCATCTGCAACTCAGTCACTTTGGCTTTGATGTGATTTTCGCTGGATCTGTCCCCTTCCCTGCGGGCCACGGGAGATCCGGACCGGTCTTCTTTCATCCACATTCTCAGGGAAATCCATCCATCTGCACTGGTCACCTCCCCCATCCTCCACTCTGCCCATCACCGACCGTCTACCTTTTCGCCCCGACGTCCAGGAATTAACCTCTCACCTCCTATCAGCGCCCGGCCTCTTATATATTTACTGGTTTTATTCGACTCAAATGCTACTGCGTGAAGCATGAGAGCCGTCAGACCTTTGGGTAATGGGTCTTTCCGAGACCTCTTTCGGAAAAATTTTAAGTGACTTTCCATTACTTTCTGCTGGGCCATGAGAATTATGGTTTCCCAAATGTTCTCCTGAATAGTGTACAGGAGCCTGGGTTAATTGAAAAAACACAAGCGTGGTCTGCCATGGAGGAGATTGTCCTTGTGTCACTGTGAACCGTGTGAATGGACTTTCCAGAGCGGCTGGAGACCAGGCAAAAGGAGACAAGGGGGAGCATGCTTAGGCTGAAGTTTGACTGAAATGATGTATTGATAAATGAAATAGGAGAATGAGATGGACCGAGAGAGACACAAAGAAGAGAGGCGGGGGAGAGATGAGGGAGAGAGAAAGAGAGAGAGAGAGAGAGAGAGAGAGAGAGAGAGAGAGAGAGAGGGAGATTTATTATTATTAAATCTGTACATAGTGTATCTGACAGCAGTCATTAGGTAACCGGGAAACACAGACAAACATACAACTTTCCTCTGTCTGACCACCTCTACCAGAACACAACCCTCCCATTTCTCTTTCCCCACAGACTATCAGTATACTCCTTAGTACCTCAGTTTCACAGACATTTAACAGCACTCCTACCTCTCAGCATGTTAGTGCTTGAGGAGCTTCCTACAGAACTTGAGACTGCAGACTAAAACATATAATCCCAGATAAGCTTTATGTAGAAATAAAACGGGAGAACATTGTGACATTGAAGTGAAGCGTGAGCGGTCTGCAGAACTGGACTGCGGGATGTGTAAAGTGTGAGTAGTTTATGTTGTCAAACCATAAAATGTCCAAAATGTGTAACATGCCAGCAGAAGGGTTTAAGTCATTGCATCATATGAACAGGAGCTGGTCATTAAAGCCCAGAAAGTAACAGTAAAAGTTCCAGTAAAACCAACTTTACTGCAGTCCACCCTACAGCAAGACTGTCTATACTGTAATCTTCCTAGTGGAAGAATCCAGTGAACCACAATCTCCTTGACCACAGAACTGAATGCAGTGTAATCTTCTCAAATGGTTTGTTTTTATGGTAGTGTACTCAGCTTGATGTAATTGCATGGTGGCCAAAAACGTTACCTTTTCAGTGCGTAACATGCAACCTGCTGTCAACTCAGAAGAACTGGACATTTTTATATTAGAACTGGAACTGTCCAGTGGAATTTTGTTACAGTGGAACTTGACATAGTTGGGCTTATTTTATTGATTTTCCTAATAAAGGAAGACGTTTCTAGAAGGGTTCCCATCTCAAAGGACAGGACCCAGACGCAAACATCAGTTATGCCCCTTTTTTCCTCAGCTTCGCTGTTTTGTTTTTTTTTTTTCCCCTCTTCCTCATAAATAAGTGTGACACAATCTCACGTGATGACAGCGATAATGATGTAAAGCCGCGGCGATGGCGCGTATTTGTTTAACACGCTCTTTGTCAATCGTGTCACCGGAGGCGTTTGCCCCTGGACCGCGCCTGTGTTTATAAGTGCCTAATGCAGCTTGACCTCTTGACTACCTCCTGTCACTCTCTCTGTCAGCGTGTAACATAAGACTGCTCTCGGTAGGGGATTCCCTCAGGCCATCTCTTGCCTCCAGCAGAGTCAAGTATGGGAATAGGAGCAGAGCTATCACCACTCATCCAAACTTTCATGACTCACGAAGTCAGTCTCATTAGCTGGGCCCCCCCCCCCCCCCCCCCCCCCAGTGCACACACTGACCTCATAGCAACTCCACACTGACTACTGTGAGGACCACAGAGAAAGGGAAAGTTGGGCTCCCTCACCGATTGCTACGGGATATTCTCTTTTCGAACTTTTAAAAGCTTTGACATCAGTTCTTCATCAAAACTCTCCTTCTCTCTTTGAGTGTTGCTTGTTCTGTGGCTTTCAAGAATTTTGAATCCAGACCAAGGTGGCTTAATTTTTTTTTTCACCCTGCTCTTGGTTAGTGTGGAAAAGAATAGAGACTAGTCACCCTTACCCAGTTAACTCTTTTCTCCTCGGTGGCAGAATAAACAGGATGTTTGCAAGAATGTGACCACCCAGTGTTCAATAACATTTGAGAGGCTGTGTGTTTAAACCAAATAAACCTTAATGGTGTAATGCTCTTTGTTTAGTTGAAGGTGACAATCTTTGATATAAAGTAAGGGTTACTTCAGACAGTAAGACCTCCTTAAATATAAATAATATGGTAATTTTACGTAGATTTATGAAAGAATTTTTTTTTTATTGTGTATTTATTTGACATGTCACCTCAGAGATGCTGTAAGTGGAACTATACCCCCTTCCAGATTCTTTCGCTTTGGCTGTGTGTCAAAGGCTCCACTCACTGTAGTATGTTGCTGAATTTACTTTCTTTTTTTTTTCATTTTTTTGTAGCCATGCCAAAGTTTACCATCAGTGCCGTACACACAGATACGCACACACGCGCTTACACATAATAAACAAGACCTCCGAAGAAAAAAAAAAAACAAAAACAAAAAACCCTGCCAAACACATACCCACTCATCCACACCTGCATGCAAATATCCATAAAGCAAACAAACGCATATGCATACACAGACGTCGTGAGCGGGGCATTCCCCTAGCGCTTGCAGAAGGTCTGTGGATAATGTGTAATAAATAGGATTTGGAGACCGAGTCTGCCCCTTGAAGCCTAGCAGACTCAGCATACTACTAATGCAAGACATATGGAGAGGTTAGGGGGAGGAGTCCCCAAGGTTCAGGCCCTCTCCTCTGCTTTTTCCTCTCTGCACAGTTTTTTCCATCCTACTGTGTGTCAGGTTGCACCTTCCATGTGAGGTGCTACCTCCGCAAGCCGTGCTGCTTTTTGTGATAAATAAGGTGAAGTGGAGATATGTATGTGTAGGGGGTTGTGGTCAAGGCTTTACTCTGTCTAACCTCTCTCTGTGAGATCCCTGCCAATACCTCACGCTGTGTGTGTGTGTGTGTGTGTGTGTGTGTGTGTGTCCACGTGTGTGTGTGTGTGTGTGTGTGTGTGTGAGAGAGAGAGAGAGAGAGAGAGAAATAAAAAAAGATTCAGACTTATTCAGTGAGTCTCTGTTTTGAGAGAAACAGTGCCCAGTCCTTCTGGAATAGTCAGATAATTAGTCTGAATATGTGATCTGTTCTTCTTGTTCTTTTTCCTCCGTTGTATAACTGCAGACCCCGCAGTGCTCTTATTACATTTGACAGTGACAACAGCAGCCCGGTGCCAAGGCTAGGCCGCAGAGAGAGAGGATCAGACAGCCTAAAGAAGCTTCTAGAGACCGTCTTCAGCCAGACTGTCCACACTGAGGCATTCAAACAGACAGACAATAACCAAATTATGCAACTTTTGAAACTTTTTAGCTATGCTGTCAAAGGCATATACGTGCATTGTGGATCGTTGTACAGTGTGCCAATTTAATAATTTTCTACTTTTATTTTTTCTTCTTCTTTTTTTTTTAAATTTAGCTTTGCTGTTTTTGGAGCCGTTTAGAAGAGTAGTGATGTTTCTGATAGACCGCAGGGGGTTTCTAGGTGGCTCACAGACCTCCACCATAAGGTTTAAGTCATGGACCAAGTAAGTCTGTGTGTGATAAGTTATGAAACAAAAGAGAAGACTGTCAAGTACACTGTGTTCCAGTTCATTTGAGAGTTGAGAGTAGTTTACAACAGCTCATTAAGGGAGTTCTTGTCTGACGTTAGGGGAGTCGGAATAGCGCGGAGCAGAGGGGCTATTGTATGAGCCTAGGCCATTGTAGACCCCCCCCCTCCCTCTATAATTTGAGATAGTTTGGGTTGGAACTGTCAGGTCAGTTATGGAAAAAAAAAAAAAACACAAGGCAGGGGAATCTCCAGTAAATTAGAGCACCGCGCATCTCCAGACACTTTGGCTCTCGTCCAAAACAGCTGGCTATTTCCCCTGTTTCATCTCCCCTCTTCCGTTACATTCCTCCTCTCCCACTCGTCTTCTTACTGGTGTCGTACTCCAGATGTGGCATTGTTTAGACACATTTGTTTTTCTGTGGTCACCAGCAGAACTGCCCAGAGCTGATGTCATGCTCTATTTCAGGGAGTATATCTGTGAGTCTAAAGAATGGAGCGCTCTGTAACTACGTAGAAAGCTCTTTTCAAGTTGTAATATCTACAGATGTAAGAATACTGTTAGATTTCCACGGACATGGGACATTGTGCCCTTTGCTGATGGTCTGTGTGGAAAGTAAACTGAGATGATTGTGTTTCCAAACATTAATTAATCCTCTGTGCACACTTAGCCTGTGGGAAAAAAAAGTTCTCTAAATTTAGTTTGATTTGCATCATTGTGGGAACTCTGTCATAACAGTGTTTTTATTTGCACTGTCATTCAAAGGCTTATATTGTTTAGGCAGCCTGTGGATAGGGGGAGAGGGGGTTGTCTTTTTTTGACTAGGCTGTTCCTCGATGACTGAAGCAATTGTGCCACTTTATTTAACTTGTCAGCGCTGCGGAGAGCCAACAGCCTCCGATTGTCAGGCACCGTTGTCAGATTCCCCATGTGAGCGTCCAGGTGGTGAGTGTTTGTGCCTCAAACACTCATGTTTGCCGGGTCGCTGGGAGTGCTTAGGGTTCAAACAGATGGTTTGGAGTATCCCCTGTGAATGTTTCCGGTTCAAACGGGCATGTTTGCCAGCCACCCTTTGCCTCTTTTCGCTTCTGCACACTGGTATGTTTGCTTTAGGAATACTTAGGCCCCTGACCTGCTGAGGGTTATGGAGGGAAAAAAAAAAAGTCAAGAGCTTTGTGAGCCTGGACGACCCTCAACTCCCCAGCTCTCAGAAAAAAAGAAAAACGGGGCAGAGTGGTACCAGTGAAACTGGGTAATCGGCAATTCAGCTGATGTCATGTTGACCTTGCCTTGACCTTTCCGCTCAAGTCTCTGTGAACGAGTGACCTCTTCGTGCAAGTCTCTGTGAATGGCCACGTACAGAACAGAACTCAGAGATTTTTTCGTGTCATCTGTCTTAGGCCTCCTAACGCAATGTTTCAGAAATGCGTTGAAACTTGACAGGAATACAAGGAATCACATCGTGTGAACCAGCATGCAGGTTTGGTTTGCTTTGTGTATGTCATTGTCAGGGCCAAATGGAGCATCTCTAAGTTGGTTTATACAACTCCTAAGTAAGACTTGTTTATCCTGTGCAGATAAGTGCAGATAGAGGTGACACAGAAAAAATGCACGTTTTCTTCTTGGAGTGGAATGTAGAGTCACTCCCAACTCACTGCGATTAACATGAAAGGCTGGAACACCCTAACCAGCCACCCACACACACACACACACACCTACAATCACATACACAAGTACTGGCCTCTGCCCAATATTGCGTCTAGTTTCCTTTTCTCAAACATTACACATGGCGAAAGAATAACAACACCGTCCACAAGATTATGAGGTCAAGCACATCTAGGCGATGGCTGCTTCCGCTCCAGATTCTGTTTATGAGGAAGTGTAAACAGAGCCCATATCCAGTTTGGGGATATACAGTCTCAGTACAGCCATTTTGGAGAGCCCATACAGCTGCTATCCACAAACATTTGTAGGGTCAGTGTGAGGGAAACGGGGGGAGAGTGTGTGTGATCTCACTTATCTGAGAGAGACGTTAGGCACACCGAAGCTCAACCACAAACAGACACACACACACACACATACACACACGTACACGTGCGTGCATGCGTGCGTGCGCGTGCACACACACACACACACACACACACACACACACACAGACACAGACACAGACACAGACACACACAAACACACACACACACACACACACATTCACAAACATTCATTCATAAATGTAGGCTGATTCATCTGTCTATGACTTGGGTGACAAATTCAGGAGCTTGGTGTAGCATGCTTCATATAACTGTGCCAGTGATTCTGTGGGAATGAGTCAGGCGATGCCCCTTAAAACCTCCTCTCAATGTTCCTTCCCCGACATCCAAACCCAAACCCAAACACACACAGACACAAACACACATGCACATCCACATATACACCAGCACATACTCATACGCCTGCACTCTTGATCCTTAACGTTATATATTTTTTTTCTCAATTTAAGTGAATATAATACCTTTGAGTTGTTTGTCCAGAGAAAGTAAACATGTCTAGAGTGAAAATCACTTTAAGTGGGTGACACAGATGGTACAGGTGTATGCCAGCTGCCAGTGTTGTGGGGAGGGAAAAGATGGATTTTATAGACTCGAGTTTAAGGCTTGTGCAGGTGGAAAACTGAAACAGGTGGTTGGTTGACAGGAGTCTAATGGGTGGTCAGAGGGTGGAGGAATGGGACAGGGAGAGGCAGGACAGTAAAACGGAAAGTTAAGAGCTGGAGAAGGAGGGGACCTTTCTGGGCCCGTATCCAGTGTAACTTTCATCTGGCATCTTTTAAATGCTTCTCACAGGCTTATTATACCTCATGTCGCACAGTTTTGGTACAAATTTGTCACAGCTCAAATGGTATTTTAAACAAAAAGCCTTTTGTTTTTAAAGCATTTTGAGAACACATAGACATTTGTATGACAAGCACAAACAGTTTTTTTTTTCCCTTCCCCCCACCAAAAGTAAGTCCCCATAAAAAAAAAAAAAACCTCCATATGTGTGTAACCTTGTGGAGGCCTGGCCGGATCATTACGGGTCGTAGAGTGTGTGGTTTTTTCCCCTTTCCCCCTTTTTTGTTGCTCTCAGTAGCCTACTTAACCTAAAACAAATGTTGCCTACAAACACACAGACAAATACTGAGATGAGTTCAACATACAACTTTGCAATAGATGTGCACGTCAGAACATCTATACTGCTTGACTTACTCTGATGACCCTCTGTCCTCACTGCAAACTCAGGATAAGTTGCCCATGAACTGCTTTCTTAACCCTTTTCTTCATGGGCCAAATGCCAAAATGGACACCAGGAAGGCTCATTACGGAAGGGGTCAAGCTTAGCATCTCAATGCGCTTGGAGCAGAGAATTCATCCAATAGACCTTTAAGATTCAGCCATCGTACGGTCAGACGACTCTCATTTCCTCTTTTACGTGTAGCTTTAAACAGACAAGGATATGAGAAGAAAGGGAACCGTTATATGAACCATGTGCGACTGCCAATGCAGATGGAGAAGGATCCACGGCTCTGAGACTTCAGAAGGCACATGTGTGTTTTCAGATGCCGTTTTGATGTTGCTAAGAAATATATGCTTAAGGGAAGGTAACAAGACAAGCTTCTCTTGTTCTTTTTGACTCCAAGGTTCGAATGTGATACTTAAGTATGTTTCCAAAGATCTGTTCGCTTTTGCTTTCTTGTCATCAATCCAAAAATGGGACGACATGTGATAGTTATAAGAGTTTCACACCCAGTCTCTCCTTTCCCCCTGTCTGTTTTGGCCTACAGCAGGATCCAGTCACTGATAATGCTGAACTTGGTGAACAGTCAGGAGATAGTCAGAGATGCACAGTAGGATGCCCTTTTAAGGTTGTTAGTTTGGGATATGCCGTGTTTGTGTAGCCGAGGGAAGCCAGACCTGAGAGATGTTAACACACTATTAAATCATCCGATGTCGACAGCATTATCATAAAATTGTTGATCCTGGAATCATCAGGTTCAAATTCTTCAAAGTCCTATGCGGCCATGGAGCCACAGCTTCAAAACATTGTCCTTACTCTATGTATTGAATACACTATATAACGGGTCTGCTCTGTTATTTTTGCATTTTTGATTTAGTCTGAAAACAGTTCGACCGTACACTAAAACTTAATGAAAGAACTCCTGTCTCAAAGATTTATCTGTGTGACCAGAGAATATTGTCACGTATTCACAAAGCCGTTCATAAAATTATTACTCAAGCAGGAATGTGAAAATTACCTGTGACGTTTCTTTAATATTTGGCTTCAGAGTGTTATTTGGTGATAGCTGTAACAACTAGCAGCTATTCTTGAATGGTAGTAACTTCACCAGAGGTTTTTTTTTTCTGTACTAGAGGCCCAAAATACTGAATTATCATTGTAGTGGAGATTGTTGGACTCAAAGTTAACCAGATGGACTTTTAATGACCAGTTGATGGGAATGGGGATGCACATCAGCAAGTTTCATTGACTGTGTGGTCGCAGGCCTTATTTACACAGGTCTTTCTGAATGGAAATGCTTTCTGTGTGAGGCAAGGCTCCGTGTATGCTAATAGTAACACTGCAGAGGCATGCATTGTAAAAGGCTTGCCCTGCATGTGCTCTCAGGCTCATACGAATATAAGTTCGTTGGATTACATTGAAATATATAAATATGCTAAAATCAAACTTGTTAAGAGTGGACTGGTTTCTACTGAATTTCACCAGTACAGTGAGCTGGGCCAGAGCCAGTACTGTCTTGCTATTTTCCATGTCAAAAACTTCTACATGTATTCTGATTTTTTGATTTTACTTGTATTCTGATTTTCTGATTTGACTTATATACTGATTTTTAAATAACATGCTTGCTGGACTCAGTTCCTTTATACCCTGTTATTATGGCCAATTCTGGCCATTATTGCTGATGTGGTGCTTTCCACTACTCCCCACAGAGTGAGTTCTAGTGTTTTGGAAGAGCCATCTGCAAATATTGTGCCCAAACTTAATTCTTCCATAATTGCAACAGGGAAAATTAATGACGACATATGTTTTCCCTTAAAAAATGAAAAGCTCTGGTATTTGGTTGTGATTTATTATGGTAAATGGCTTACCATTCACAGTCAAAAAAATCTCAAATCTGGCACTGAGAAGGAAACTGACTCTTTTGTGATTTTGTAACACTGCGCAGAAACTAAAACAGGGCCGACTTTAGTGTAAATGGCCAACGCTGGAAAGAGAAACAGTAGCAGCAGCCTTCAGTGGAGACACCAGCACGGGTCATGTAGTGTGATCCTAGTAAAAACTACCACACTGTGCTTTCATTCTCTCTCTCTCTCTCTCTCTCTCTGTCTTTCTGTCTCTTTCTCTCTCCCTGTGTGTCATGTGTGTTAAGCCAGTGTTTAGGCAGGTGAAGTGGTTCCTAGTCAGGCTCTGGGGAATTGCTGAAGTGAGTTCCAAAATTACTTCTCAAAATGCATTTTCTCCAAAACACACAGGCCAAACTCCTGCCACTGAGCTGACTTGATTTATTTAACTTCCGACACTCCTTCAAATCGTCGCGTAGTTTACTGCTGCCACTTTGGCGAGGGTGTCATTCATTCACTTGTACCAGGAAGAGGTTGTGGGGAAAAAAAAACTTTGGAGAAGTAATAATGAATTAGTCTTGTTTTCGCGTGGCTTCCATTTCTGACAACTTCATTTTCCTCTCTTGACATGTTACACCGAAGCATAAAGAATGATCTTATACTATATAGACGCTGCAATGAGGCATATGTAACCCAGCTTATTTGTCACTAAATCAAATTTAAAGAGACTGACTGAAGAGTGGACTAAAAGAGAGAGAAAAAAGAGAGAAATGTGAGAACCCCCGCAGAGTCCCTGATCTCCATCACAGGCAGCTGGAGAGGGACACACACAAGCACACTTTACGAGGATGAGAAAAGAGGCTTCACTTTTAATCTGTGTGCAATCTAAAAATAACCTGCCTTTCTGCTGGCTGCCCACTGGGGCATACTTGTTAAAGGAGTCTGGTCTCTGCTGAGAGTATGTGTGTCAAAGAGAAAGAAAGAGCAAGGGAGAGTTCATGGAGTATCATTTCCAGCGCTGTCTGCTCCAGAGATCAGACACCCAGTGCTGTCAACTGGTCTTTTGTATGAACCAGTCAGCTGCGAGAGAAAAGGAGGTTAGGGAAAGGACTTGTGCTGAGCAACTCCATTACACACCTTTTGGCCCACAGGCGTTTTTGAGTCCTACTGTGGCAATAAAAGCACCTAGTGCTTAGAAACGGGCAATAACAGACTGTGGTTTACTGGGCCTGATGGCCCATGTCTGTCTGTCTCTCTCTCTTTCTCTCTCTCTCTCTCTCTCTCCCGCTCTCTCTCCCTCCCTCCCTCTCTCTCTCTCTCTCTCTCTCTCTCTCTTTCCGTCTCTGAGGTTCACCACATGAGCTGTGAATACCATGTCATAGAATTACCCCATTCTTAAAGTCTACCCTTTCCCAAAGACTGACTCACATTTACTGCCAGCCATGCATCCATCCTTTTGCCTTTTAGCTTATGTCTTGTCCTGATGGGCGGATTATAAATGGAACAGAGACTTGTGTCGCTGTTTGTTTTCAGGGAGGGTGGAGTGCCTTTTTGTGCGAGAGACATGTGAAAAGGAACAAACTCCGAAGTCGGCCGAGGCTGTCCCGGGGATGTGCACGTACATCTCTGGAATCCATAACAACCCCTCCCTTTGCCACTCACCCTCAAAGCTGTCAGAGAGGGCCGAGAGCTGCGTGCGTGTGCATATGTGCGTGTGTGCGCGCGCGCGTGTGTGTGTGTGTGTGTGTGTGTGTGTGTGTGTGTGTGTGTGGCCATGGGTTCACAAAGGCAGTTCCATCCCTCACAGCACACAGGCACACAGCTGTTTGGGCTTACACTCATTGTGGGCTGAGCTCTCAGAGCATACATCACTCCTAAAATGACCTGCAGTACAGAGGTGGTGTGCAGACCACTAGAAAAGAGGGTTTTTAAAAAAGCCTATTACTTAAAAGTGTACGAAAGCAGGACCTAAATGCAGGCTTAAGCATGCAAGACACATCTCTCAGTACATTTAAATGCCATACAGGAGAATAAAAAGGTACTCATCAGAAAATATACTGAATCAAATGCCTAAAAACCTTGAGACACTGAGAGCATTTTTCCATACGTCATGAGTTTATAGACACAGCTGAGTTTCCGCTGTCATAACAGAACCTCAATGTGAGTGACGGAAGACAACTAACTTTTTCTACTGCTCAATTCTTCAGTTTCCCTAAGCTGCACTCCGTCAGATTGCCAGCAATTACTTTTTACGCAGACTTTTGCTCAGACAACTTAAAGAGCAACACATCGTCTGCCAAGGACACGATTACAGAGCCACAATTACCAGGCATTTCTGATAAATGAGTTTGGGGGCTTTTAATGTCAGAGCAGAATCATGAAACTATGCAGTCTGGAACCAGTTCCAGTATGAGAAGTCACACACACACACACACACACACATCAACACATACACACACACACACACACACACACACACAAACACACACACACACACACACACACACACACTCACACACACGCGGCGCGGTCAGGGAGTTCCGTTTTACTGTTGTGACGTATTTCTTCCTACTCAGACCAGAGGCTCTGCTTTTTTACAATGGAATATCAACTGGCACATATGAAGCATGGGATTGCATCATTGATCGGCAGAAATTATGTAACCCTATGAAGCTATGACTGGCAGCAAAGGGTTTATTTATTTATTTATTTATTTATTTTTGCTCAGATGTGATTCACAAATTCCTCAGCAGGGAGACAGAGCATGCACGAGATCCGGTGAGCCAAAGAAAGTTAGCATTGTACCGTTCATGACCACCAGAGAGACGGAGATCTCAGACTGTCTACCATTTCAGAAGATGGTTTAACGCGTATCCTACAGTAAACAAAAGCTTTTTTTTTTTTTTTTTTTTTTTTTTTAAACCTAAGCAGATACTTGAGAGGATTTTTCCATCTCTGACCTTTTAAAGGCCATGGGAGAGATGTAAGTTTTACGTCTTCTGAGGTGGGCCAACCCTTTTAACGTTTCAGAACCTCTCAAAACTTTTACGAGCATGTATTTCATTTTAATTACTCTTTCCTTTGGAGTCAGAGTGGTTGATAGAAAAATGAGCAGAAGGATTAGGAGACTCCATCTCCAGGGATTTCTTCATTCTTATTTATTTATTTATTTATTTATTTAATTATTCATTTATCTTAAAGGAAAATAGATGGAAGCTTTCTGCCTAGAGGAGCACATTTTATAGCGTTTGTGATCAGCTCAAAGATATAGCAACTATTGTGAAAAGCCAACAAAGTTAATTCATTTAGAAGTTTGTTCTTTATTTGAGCCAACAAAACATTACTGTATGGTAAGCAGTTCAGTATTAAAGCTGTTAACACTGCAGAGTAGACACCGCATAGTCTTTTAATATATTTGTGTATTTGTTTGTTTGGTTTTTTTTTTTTGTTTCTGCTGTTTATCTGAATTTGTATATATGTGTTTTTTAAATGCTCTGAAAACTAGGTCATTGCCTGAGAGTGTCTGGGTATTAGTCACTAGTGACACTGTCCTCAAACTCAAAAAGTAGCAGATCTCAGCCTAATGGCATGCCTTATGACTGTGAAAGTCAGAGGGTGCCAACACAAATGTATGAGTACACAACAACCCAGACCCAGTAGGGAGCATTGGCTCAGGCTGGGACTGAGACGGGGGTGATTTCCTGGCCGCAGCAGGGAGCTCTACGGGGGGAGGCACAAACCCTGGCTTGTCCCTGTGCCTTGGCCCTCTAATGGCCTGTGACAGGGCTTCCGATCCCAGCAGCCTTGGCCAAATGGTTTATTCATCAGAAGCGTTCAAGGGTGCTACTGTAGCAGATTTCTCTCACAGCCGTCGCGGTGACACTTAAATTAGAGACAGCATTCCGCATTCCATGTTTTTCTTTTTCCAGGGTGTTTTAAATAGGTGACGTGAATTTACGATCTTTAGATTGTCTGCTTGATTATCTTTGAGTTCAAGAATGTTGAACAAATATTGGAAACATTTTTTTTTTTTTTCCTTTGTCCTTTTAAGTGTTTAAAGATATGCACAGAATCCCAGCAGTGAGTCCAATACCGACGATAAAAGCAAAACGATTTTCAGGATTCTGTATTCGGAGGTACAGAATTCTAATGTTCTCTAAACTATGTTTTTTGTCCTCCTCTGATCGTTCATCTAAATATTTATTTGTTTTTGTTTCTTTCTATATTTTTTTTAAAAAGATTTTCCCCCTTTTGACTTCTCACTGTCCTCTGCTGTTTCTTGTCTTTCTCCTTCTCTCTTTTGTCCTTATTCCTTACTGCACCCCTCTCTCTCTCTTTTTCTTTCTGTTCTTGTTACACTTTAGATGGGGAGATTGGAGAGGAATGCAGGGATAGTATTCCTTTATTTTCAACAAGTCTCTCTCTCTCTCTCTCTCTCTCTCTCTCTCATGCCCTGAAGTTACCTTAAGTGTAGCATTTGCTTGTTTGATGGTCGTCTTACATAAGGGTACACAATTGTTTTGATTTCAGTATATGAGAATTATATTCCTAATGAAGGGTTTTTTTTTCTCAAAAGTTGCTGTTTTTGTTACTATGTACGCAAGAGTTTTAAAGTGCGTCATAGAGTTCTGTGCGTGTAAGATTGTAGTAAGATTTTATTCACATACTTGTGCTTTGTAAGAAATATTAGATACTGAGCTAGTCAGGAACTATGGGGGAGATTTGGGGCTCCTTGGTCTTTTCCAGCTGTCCAAAAGAAAAGTGGTTACACAGATCCAGTCTTGTCCAGCTGTAAAAATAGAATAAAGAGAAGGAAAGTATGATTCATGTGTGGAAGGACAGGGTACTAACCTGCTGCTTAGATCTCTTGGATGTGGAAGGGATCAATCTGGTGTCGCCTAAATCCCATGTGCTCTTATCACTAGAGAAACAGGTTCAGCCTCCTCACTGTATTGGATCAGGAAAGCTATATCTAAATTACAGCTGTTTTGCATGAGGAGCCTCTACACTATGTCTGAAAAGACTAGAATCGACCATATTTGGTGGGTAGTGTCATTTCCTGTAAATGAATGCCGTTCATTTTGTATCGAAGCACTTCATTAGCATTCCCTTTGAATATTTACTGGAAACAACTGGGAACACCCGCGGTGTAGGGTGGAATAAAACGAACTGCTGCTTTTGGAAAACGTGTCATCATTTAGTGATATTTCAGATTTGTGTTGTGTCTCGCTTTATTCGAGATTCTTACCCCCAAGCATGCTCTTCACTGATGTTAGTCCAAACTGCTAAAGTAGTCATTCATCATTTAAAATCTCCGTTTAGATTCTGTTGATTCACTGTGGGAAATGGAAGGTTTAAAAATAATTACAGAAATCCAGTATTAAGTGGATTTGAAAGGATACATTTTGTAGAAGACTGGGATAAGAAAATGAAGTCTTCCAAAGTACACAGTTCTCTCCCTCTTGGTCAGCCTTTGGTTTGGCCAGGTTGCTCACCTCAAACACATACTACAGATACCTGTCAGGCCAGGTCCAATGAACAGAGGGCACTTTCTCCAGTAGGGCATCAGGTCCACACACGCTGTAGCCAAATAGAACTGACCGAACAGTGACCAAGCTCCCCAGACCGTGTCTAGACCCGTCTTTATAACGCTGAATCCAATCTCAAACAGCCTCTGCGGTCTACAGAAAACTGGGAGAATTTTGAAGGCTGAGTATTGCATAGGATTGTATTAAATTTTAGCTTTATTTGTGCAGACTTTGATAAAACCTGAACATAAAAAGAACGTAAAATGATGCAGCTCTATCACAATACATAATATCTCCATTGCATGGCTTATTCATCATAGGCTCCCGCTCAGTCCTACGTATGAATTCTGTTGCCGAGCCAGCGATGCAAGTCACCACTGATTCCGTGTGTGCCTGTCTGAATCAGTCCTAAGCCTGTCTGTCCTGGAGAGGATCAATACCAGTTCTGTCTAGAGTGTGACTAGATCAGTGCCGATGCTGTTCTTCCAGCCCTGGGCCAGTCCCACACGCTCTCTGTGGAAGGGCTGTCGGCTATGAATGGCTCCTTGCAGCCACCGTACAGAGAGTGTTATTCTTCTCTTACTGATCTGGGGTTGACATCCAAAGGGAAGCCTTGGGAGCTGGCGGGCAGTGTTTTTCTGTGCCCTCAGTAGGAATTGACGTATCAGGTGCTTTTTTTTTAATGCATTTAAAGAAGAAAAAACAGCGTCTTATCCAATGAGAGAAGGAGGGAACGCTACGGACAGTCGTGAAAACACGATTTCAGGTAAAAGTGTTATTTTTTCCCCCAGATGAGCTGGGAGAGAAGGAAAAACATCCAGCCCAACGCTAGCCCCATCATTAATGCCCCAGGGTTTGTTTGTGTTAAGAGTTATTCATCCACTTTGCCATTTCCCCAGGAATCTAAAATACCCCGGCTCCCTGTCCCACGTGGAGCAGGGCCTCTGCATAAATAGTGCCCTGAGTGGAACCTCACCATCACAGGCCTTGTGTCTACGCTGCTGTGGTTAGACCCAGATGGAGCTTGAAAATTCCATGAATAGCACTCTTAATACTTTTCTCTTTTATACCTGCCTTGTTAATCTAATCTATAACCCATCTCATCGCACCTCATCACTCACTGACTGACTCCTAAAACGACAAGAGACTGATCTTTACAATTTTATTATTCTATTACTTGAAATTTGTCCACAAGTCTGCGTTTGATCTGCGCTGTGCCAGATGTTGGAAGAACGACAGCTAGAAACACCTGATAGAGGCAGATCATTAAGTTTCTTAGGATCTCAATACAGCCAAAGACTGCACACAGTGAGGGCCCCGAACATGAATGAGACGCCTGAGATCTCCTGCATGATGGCAAAATAAGCAGTAGCCCTCATTGATCTCTGGGGCTTTCATGGGGAATATTTGTGAATTTTTGAAAAGAAAGTCTTCCTGAAGCAGGAGAGGAAGATGAATGGGGTCCTGTACTCGATGCTGGGGTGGACTGAACCCCTCTGTTTGCATTTTTTTGGTGGCGTGGGCACACAAGGCTGCCTGTGCGAAGTGGGACGGAAGCAGGAAGTTACCCTGTAAGGTGATCTGCGGTGCAGCACAGAGACTCTTTTCAGCACGCTCCTCAGTTGAGTACAGCGACACATCAGGCAGTCCTCCGTCTGCATAAACAGCAGCCCTCGCGGCCAGCACACACCAGGGACATCCCGGCATGGCCTGCACCCTACCAGGCAGCTCAAGGATAAGTCAGCAGTGAGGGAGAGAGAGAGAGAGAGAGAGAGAGCGAGAGAGATTCACTGATAGCTTGCCACTCAACACAGATATTATAGTAAGCTTGGGAAAAAGGCCAATATTTTCAAAAATAGAACAGTACTGGTAGCACAGATGGATGATGTATTAAATTATATAATAATTTGTCACCCCAGAGTGTGAAGGAACTGCAGAGATTGATTCTTAGTTGCTTTGGTCATATCTCGCTGGTTGACAGCTCTTTCCTCTCCTCAAGGCTTCCTTAACCTCCCCCTTCATCAGGTTTCAGAGTGTGAGAGTGCCCAGGGTCATTATTCCCCCTGGCTGGTATTTATAGTGAGGTCGTGCAGCTGCAAATATAAAAAAGTGTTCTCTCTGAAAGGTGGCCAACGGCAAAGCACTAAGTTTAAGCGCCACACTGGAATGCAAAGCACCCCAACCAATCCATCAGTTTCCCTTCATTTTCCTTTAATTGCTTTGGGTATTTCGAAACCATTACCATAAAGTGGTTTTGAACAGGACGCATACCACTTCGTCTCCCCTAGCACAAAATAAACAAAGACAAAAAAAGGTTATGGTTAGAATCCCAGAGAAACGTGTCCCAACAACAGGGTAACTGCAATGGTAGTCCATGAGTGAGCCCTTTGTTTTAGTCAAACTCATTATTATTGTTTCCAGCGGTAGCTGAAGGTACTGGTCAGTAGTGCCATTTGACTGTGGTTCTGTCCACCGCTCTGTGGGTGTGAGCGCTGGTGTATGTTTGTGTTGATGGACAATACAGAGATTGTTTGAAACACGCTCGAATGACAGGGAGCGCAAAAAAATTCGGACGTCAACGTTTCAGGGTTTTCGACCAATCAAGGTTTAAAGCCGTGAGAAGTCCCATAATAAAGAGATTGCTATAAAGATCCATGTACTGATCTCTCGTGACCAAATTAATTTTAAAAATAAATAACACGAAAAGGGAGCAAAGCAGCCACTTTATTGCCTCTTTTGAAATACCACGTCACGCACTGGTATACTTAGAAAAGGCTGAGTTGTAATTAGGTCATTTGGACATTTCCTTGGTCTATTTAAAGGCAACATGCTCTTAAGAAAATGCTGGGACAAAATGACTCACGCATTCAGTGCCCGGAATTCCCTTCTACTGCTGGCTGGGCAACTACTGTTTTTGGCAATGAAAGACAATTTTTAAATAGACTCTGACAAATAAATGGAATAATAATGGGTGACTGCGTTGCACCACTCACTCGGCATAGAGACGCCCATCTTTTATTAGAGTCTCAGAGCTTTGACTTGTGGAAAGTGATTAATTTGTCTATGAGTGAGAAAGCTTGTTTCCTCAGGAGATCTTTATTCCCTTGCCTTAACATGCTCTTAACAGCAGCTCCTGCCTTTTCCTTTAACTCTGCTTTCATGCCCTTGCCGTTTGACCTTGAACGCTTGGTCAAATCAATAAACTATAGCTTTAAACATGGCCTTGTCCTCTGAGTACCTCTTCTCGTTGGACTCACTGTTACCTGATGGAGGCTCTCACCCTCTGTATAACCCCACTCCACCCACTGCGATACTATCTCAGCAGTGGAAATACAGAGACCCACTGAGGATACGGGAAAAATCCAGACCAACAGAACAAAGATCATATACAATTAAGTAAAGTAGGTGTACCCCAAAGCACTGAGGAATGGGTAATAATAATAATCATCATCATAATAATAATAATAATAATAATAATAATAATAATAATAATAATTGTCATCATCATTATCATCTTTAATTTGAATAGTGGATGCACATGCAGGGAGTTCCGTTCAGTGCCTTAGTTAATGTGTGTTCTTCACTGTCTAATTAGGAGAAACTACATCTTAAACCTCATATATGTTCTATTGTACCTAGAGATGCTAGACTGAATCTGTAACAATCCTCCATTTTTTTTCTTTTTAAATTTGCTCAGTTTTTTTTATTGACTCATTCTTCCCATATTTTGACATGCTTTGTTCTGCCCCTTTCATTCATTCGTTCATCATTTCTGGAAATCTATTTACAGTCATCAATACCTGGATGGGAAAGGTGATTATTAAATATGTCTATTTAGTTCCCTAGATTTTTTATTTATTTATTTTTTTTGCTACGACATAAGGGGTTTATTTTTGCTGTAGACATAATCACTGTGGATACTGCCGCATTGAAAGGAAATGCTTACTTGCTTTGCCAACAATAAGCCACCTGTCCTCACTGGACATAACAGAACTTGCCTGTGTTTGCTTTATTTGCTGCTCTGTATATCTTCAGCCTCTGTAACAGTTATTTTTGTGAGGCACATGCACTAGCATGTATACTGAGTTTTGACTAGATTTATTTACCTGATTCATTTATATATAGCCTCTCTCTCTCTCTCTCTCTCTCTCTCCACCCCCCCCCTCTTTTTCATTTTTCAGCTTTTTCTAACTTTGCACATAAATACATTCAGAATACATGGTATGTGGCCCACTTTTTTTTTTTTTTTTTTTTTGATGTGTTTTCTTGTTTCAGAGTCATATGCTTCAGAAACTGAGGTCAAGGGTCATTAGCCTGTGGCCAGGGAGACACCATCTGTGTTCCTCAGCCCATATTTCCCATTGCTTTGTTCTATACCTGAGGATGAAGCCAGATCATGGTGTTAGAGACAAGAGAGCAATTCATATCCCTGTATGCCCATGAACACCTCTGTATTTTTGGTGCCCCAGCTGTGTTTCTGTGTCCAGCAGCTCCGTCTGCCTCGGTCTGCATTTATTAGATTAATAATTCATTGCCGTCGAATACACCTGTAGCATATAAACAGGTACGGGTCAGTGAACAAGCTCATAAAAATGTTTATGACTGTTTATCACCTCATAAATTGAAACATGATAGTTAAAAAAATTGAAGCTAATTATAATCGCTTTTACCTCTCCCCTTTCTTCACGACCGATGGATCCATCAAATCCGCTTGTAACTGTTAATTCATTTTGTTCGTTCACAGTTGTGTATGTGCATTTCTGTGGACAAAGACACACACTGAAGAACATTCCTAAGGTGAATTAAAGCATTGGGGTTGTGTGTGTCTCCTTTTGCGTAATTATCATTCCCACTCTCTCTCTCTCTCTCTTGTGATCTCCAAGATTAGATGTTGTGTAAACACTCATATTTCTGAGTGACATTGTTGTCAGTAGCTACCTGTCTATACAGGTTAGTTAGGGAGTGTGCTTTTGCTGTGAAAGTGGAGGTGATACCCAGAGGCGTAAAGACACAGGATGGCCCTAACTGAACTTGGACCTTAACTACAGTTCACAGCCACGAGCCTGCTATGTGGTTTAAACCTGCCAATCTCCCCTCAGCATATATCTTCCTTTAATTGGAAACTGTGTTAGTCAGAGCGGACTGTCAATCATGGTGAACTCAAATATTTGCAGATACACTAAGCATCAGTAAGCCCCTTCAAATACTACATTCATACACATGCCTCTCTTTTCTTTTTGTTTGTCCCCTGAATAAGCACACATTCAGTGCATACTGACATTTTTGAAACATAATTCAAAAGCAAGTTTAAAGCGATTTTGATTTCTTTTGTTAACTGCTCATTTGTTGGATGTTTATCACGCATTGATTGAAATCATTACACCATCATGTATGTGTGTGTGTGTGTGTGTGTGTGAGTGTGTTGTGTATACTGAATTTTAAACAGGCGCAGAATGAAAAGTTCTAGACTTTTTCTCAGAAACAGTTAGGTTAATGTTAAAAAAAATTGCTGTCATCTGTCTTGGGAGGCTGTAGAAAGGACTTTAAAGAAATTAAAGTAAACACTGACCTGTGCCAAGCTTCTAGAACTTATCAGTGGCTGAATCCCTCTCTGGATCTCACTTACTGTTTGCTAGAGCCAAGCCTCTAGAATTCAGTTCTTTTTAACGAATAATTGGTAACATTTCTGGACCTCACTTAGAGGGTTCAGCCACAATTATTCCTCAAAAAAATATATTATTTGGAGTTTCGTTGCAATTGATGTTTTTCTCAGATATTTCTCCAGAATTTGCTGTAAGTGTTCAATTGGTTTGAGATTTAATGACTGAGATGGCAATTTCATGTGGTTTACATCATTTTCATTCTCATCAAACCATTCAGTGAACACTCGTGCACTGTGGATGGGGCTGTTGTCATCCTGGAAGACAAAACTCCCATCAAGATGGGAATGCATCATCAAAGGATAGCAGTGATCACTCAGTTTGTATTTATTGGCTCTTATCTGGCCTTCTAATGGGGTTCAGTCCTAAACCATGCCAGAGAATGGGACGGTATGGAAAATGCAAATAAATAAATGCAAATAAAAAAAAGAAAGCAGTGATTTCTAAATTTTCCGTTGCAGACAGTATGAACACAAGATATTTTGTCTGATCAACTTCGTTTCATTTGTAAATATTCATCCATTCCTGCCATTCAGGCCTGCAACACATTCCAAAAACAAAAAAAGTTGGAACGGGGCAATTGAGGGCTGGTAATGAGGTAAAATAATTAAATCGTGATGTGATTTGAAACAGGTGATGTCAACAGGTGATTGTAATCATGATTTGGTACAAAATCAGCGTCCAGGAAAGGCCCTAATCCTTTAGGAGCGAAGATGGGCCGAGGATGGCCGGTTTGCCAACAAATGCGTGAGAAAATTATTGGAATGTTTCAAAACAATGTTCTTCAAAGAAAAAATAGGAAGGGATTTGGATATTTCACCCTCTACAGTGCATAACGTAATTAAAAGATTCGAGGGATCTGGAGGAATTTCAGCGCCTAAAGGACAAGGGCGTAAGCCTAAGCCGAATAACTGTGCTCTCCGATCCCTCAGACGGCGCTGCATCCTCAGATGGCACTAGATGCATCAAGAACCGTCATTCATCTATAAGCGATATAACCACATGGGCTTAGGATTACTTTGGCAAACCTTTGTCAAGCACTACAATACGTAGTTACATCCACAAATGCCAGTTAAAACTCTACTATGCCAAAAGGAAGCCTTATGTTAACCGTGTCCAGAAGTTGACTTCTCTGGGCATGGAGGCATCTGGGATGGACCATCTCACAGTGGAAACGTGTGTTGTGGTCAGACGAATCAGTATTTCAGGTCTTTTTTGGGAAAAATGGACACCGTGTGCTCCGGACCTAAGAAGAAGAGGACCATCCAGACTGTTAAGAGCAACAAGTCCAAAAGCCAGTGTCTGTCATGGTATGGGGTCAAAGGCCAGGAACTGTCATGGTATGGGGTGGTGTCAGTGCCATTGACAAAGGTAACCTACACTTCTGTGATGGCACCATCAATGCCAAAAAGTACGTAGAGATTTTGAAGCAACACATGCTGCCTTCAAGACGACATCTTTTCCAGGGACGTCCCATGCATATATCAACAAGACAATGCAAAACCTTATTCTGCCCACATTACAGAGGCATGGCTGTGGAAGAAGAGGGTGCAAGTGCTGGACTGGCCTGTCTGCGGTCCTGACCTGTCCCCAGCAGAGAATGTGTGGCACATTGTGAAACACAAAAGGCGACAATGAAGACCCTGTACTGTTGCACACTATAAGATTTGTTTGCTGGAAGAATGGGACAAAGTTACACCTGAAACGCTTCATCGCTTGATGTCTTCAGTCCCTAAACGTCTTTTAAGTGTTGTGAAAAGGAATGGCGACATTACAAAGTGGTAAATGCTTCACTGCCCCAACTTTTTTTTGAAATATGTTCCAAGAATCAAATTTGAGAAAAAGTATTTATTTTGAAAAAAAAAAAAAAAAAAAAAGCAATACAATTCATAAAGTAAAACATCAAATAATGTGTTGTATGTATTGTTTACAATGTAGTGCAGGTCAAAGATAATTTACAAATCACTGTTTTCAGTTTTAATTTTAATTTAACATACTGTCCCAACTTTTCCTGATTAGGAGGGTTGTATAACAGAGCCACCGGAACAATTCACAGCTTTAAACAACACTCCAGGCTGTAAATTTCTTTTGGAGTGTGCCACACACATGTAGTCATTTGTTTTTTGAAGACAGAGTGAAGGATGACTCATTTGCCCATATGACTTTTTCCACTGCTTAACAGAACAGTGCCTGCTGTTTTTTTTTTCGCTACTTTATACTCACAAACGTAATTTTTTTTTAACACTGATACTCAGCTATAGTATAGCTGTCTGTAAAACTGAAGATAACCAATTCAGAGGTGTTTTGCCTTGCTTGCCTTGCATCTTAAACCGGTCCAGACATCACGGTTGAGCAGTATGCTCTTTCAATCACAGTTAAGCCCAGTTGATAATAATCTTCTCTTCAGACCTCCATCAGCTTAAACTTTTTCTTCATCAGCAAGCTGAGTTACCTTTGACATTCCCGCTAAACGTGCCCCCACAATCTGCCCCCTTCAAATTCAGTGAGATCTTTTTCTCTTGTCAGATTACCCCACAGAGTGTCCAACAGTGCATGCCCACTATTTTTATGACCCAAGAGTTGGGGGTCGCTATGTGGTTAATGCACTGGCTTTCAATATATGTTCTATGCCTTTTTTTTTTACTTATGTCTTTCCTTATTTTGACATTTATCTGTACTGCCAGTCTTGACAAGGTTATGAGCCTGTTTTTAATTTGGTGAAGGCTGAATAATTAATAAACTATTCAGTCTGGATTATCCATTTATAATGTGGCTAGTCAAAGGAGAAGGAGAAAAAATCACTTGCGTCTGAAGCACATTATTGTAGCACTGAATATGTCACACAAAGGGGCTCAGTCTGAAGTCATTTGAGAACATTTTTTGAAGTGAGAAATGTTAAAATCTATCTCTCAGTTTCCCCCTTTCTTTCTTGTTTTTGTCAGAATTCAAATAATAAATATTTGGACCCATTTCATCCATTGAATAGAAAATACCGATTTGCAGTAGAGGAGGGACATTTGAAACTGATATTTTCAATTATTTTTTTAATCTTAGGTGACATTATTCCATTTTACTGATCTAGTCCTCTTCTGGTGCTGTATTTCATTTCCTCACATTTCAGTTTCACACGTAGAAATACACTAGATAAGTTCCATTACCTTGTAAGAAGTGAAATTGTGTCAAAACTGGGAAAAGTCTCTTTTTTTTAATTCCCTGAAGCAACAGTTCCATCATGTTTGTGGAATGTTGTGGTTAGCAATATGGAAACAGGCTGAGACAGAAATGTAGCTGTAATAAAAATTGCCTGAAAGAGGGGAAAAAGGGAAACGTGGAAGGTGATGAGGGGAGCTTCTGGAATTACACACTGAAGCAACCCCCCTACCACACACCCCTCCTCTGTCCTGAACACCCCTTTGCATGGCTAACCACATTTTTGTCAGGGAGGGGTGTGAGAAGACAAGTCTCCAGTGTTGTTCACGGTAGTGTTTGGATCACCGTCTGGGGTTCTTAGATTGCATCTTGAAATATGCTTATGACTTCTGATAAAAACCTATCCCACAGTGAGTCAGAAAGTGAAATGTACCATCTGATGTTTATTTTTCATTCATTTATTGGACGAAAAGACTCTAAAAATAGATTGATAGACCACTGCAGCAGGGCTGACATGCGCAAATGTAATTGCTTGTATATTAAACATAGCAGCGAAGCTTACGGAATGTTCCTTTTAAGTGACAGCCAAGAGTCTTTTTTTTTTTTTTTGTCTTGTCCCCAGCGGTAAGCACGTACAGCACAGCCTAGTCCCAGTCCCTGGCATTTCTTAAGTCAAACGCTCCTTAAAGGCAAATTTCTTGGATAATGTGTTTTTGTTTTTTTTTTAAATGCAAAGAGAAGATATTCTCTTCTGAGGGTTAATTTAGCCAATGTTCTCTTGATTGGCTGAGTGCCAGGTATTTTCAGCAAACACTACCCTCCCTTAGTCCTTTTCTCTACCTGGAGTGTGAGGATAGAAGTCTTAGAGCATTTTTGCTGCTACTTGATCCGTTTCACCCCCCCTGAGCTAAAAGAGTTGAGGCACAGTTGACCGGCTCTGCAAGCTACTGCTTCCCCCTCCTCCTCTTACCTTTTCCCCAGAGAGTCTAACATAATCTTCTCATCTCTTTTCCATCTCTCTCTCTCTCACTCTCTCTCTCTCTTTGTCTGTCTTCTGGGAGGCTACCATGAAGTGGTATTTCACAACAGCAAACATCTGGAAAAGCTGACAGGTTGGCCTTTCCAGCTGACTGGCTTATTGATTTACACTGAAATGTAGATACTTATTGTGTGTAATTTTTAATCTGAAGGATTTAATATTCCACCTTTTGCTGTATCATCTAAATAGACAGTGTTTTGTTAGCAGTTTCATTTGGGACAGCTACTGGTCAGTCCTCTTACGCGTTTATAGGCATGGCTTTTTGGTCCATCCTGCTGGCACTGAGAAAGACATACGTATATGCATAGTTGTGTATCAGTTTGATCAATTTGAGTGCATGTCTTTTTGTGTGTCTGGATGTGTGAGTGTGACAGAGTGAGCCTGACTGAGATTACATGTACACATATCTATGGGCTATAATGCAAAACCAGAAAATTATTATTCAGGAGCGGAGTGAAAAGGTTCAGATAGTGAATTCTTTGTGACTTTCTCAATTTTCACAACATGCTACCGAGCCATTTTCACTCTAATTTACACCATATATGTTCCGCATGGAGATAATGATGAAAATAACCCTCAGGAACATTTTACTCCTCTAATTATTTCCAAGGGAACACACATACACACACACACACACACACACAGTCAAGCCCACTCTGAGCTCTCACACTGAAATGTGTGTCTTGGTGGTGTGTGGTAGCATTTCCATACTGATGCCTGTTGTGCGCAGACAGGGTTGCCTTAATTGACTTGTAAAACTGCCTAAAACACTGCTTTACTGAAATTATTTTCAGTGTAGGTGCACAGATTTTCATATTGTCATGCTATGAGGCCAGATATGTCACTAATGTCCCAGACACCCTTTTGTTTCGGTCTAAAATTTCATCAAGCATAATCTATTGTTTTTAATGAGAAAAAATGTCCATATCAAAAGCCTGACCTAATTTGTCATTTAATTCTTAAGACTTATATATGTAGAAAGCTTGGGTTGAGGATGAATGAATGGAAAGTCCATGCAAGAGGCATCAGAGAGCCCCTGACAGCATTCTGACTTGACTAGGCTTGAGAGTTAACGTGGCAGTTGCGAAAAATATAAATGATCCCATAGTCTTTGTGAAATGACAGGTCTGGCTTTGGTGCTACTTCTGTTAGGGTCCTGTGATCCTTGCACTGCACTCTTTGTTGTCAGGGGCTCAGTTCCCTGCCAGGCCTGTTCTTTTGAGGCAACCTGGGCAAACACAGTTAGGGATGTGATGTATGACCCATCCCGGATCAAGCACTGCTTTTCCAGAGAGCTCCCGCTGGTGGATTCGCACCCCTCTGGCTGTCTGCTGGTGGGGAGAAGCGGCAGGGACAGACACTTTAGCATTCAGAGAGACTGGAGCTGGTGAGGTTGTGTGACTTTTCACAGCCAGGTCTAAACCTAGTCAGGGCTCAGCCTCCCTACCAACCTGCTAAATACCACTATAAGGTTGCAGAGAGACCGAAGGAGACTGGTGATATGGGAAATACGACCTGTCGGTTTTGAGGCGTGGAGGAGGTGGCTTCAAATGTTTAGTTGTAAGACTTCATCCTTCGCTTCAGCCCAGGAATCTTTGTGTTGTCTTTGTGGTGCTCTCTAGCAATTCTGATATTTTGCATTTTTAGCTTAAAGGACATTGGGATTCTAGCATGTTTTGAGAGGTAATGTTTTGTCCAAATTCATACCACACCTTTTGGAATCTGTACTCATGAGTGCTGGGTACATTTTTTTTTCTGACAGAATTGGAATCAGAGGGACACAGCCTCTGGTTCAAACACTTAGACCTATAATCAAATATCCAGATTCCCAAAGAAACGGATGTTTTAGTTACATTTAGATTCATACACACACACACACACACACACACACACACACACACACACAAAGTTGATTTCAAGCCCAATATGTTCTCAGATTCATACATTTCTATTTGACTGTAGATTTAGACTTTATCTTTTGTTTTTTTTGTTTAGTGAATTTTATTTGAACGCTTGAATCTAAGATTCCTAATGAGAACTGCTTTGAGCATACAGAGAAAGTTTATAATTCAACTGTACTTTCAAGTACTACTTTTAAGTCTCAACCATGCACTATAATCATAACAGTGGAGCCATACTGCACAGTAGATATGGTTCATGGCAAGCACAGCATTGCCACTATACTAACAAGCTGAATATTTTTCTATTAACATTTGACCAGTTGTATTGCAGTTCAAGTTTTTAAGAACTCCACTCTCAAAATCAGTACTGTGAACTTTGTAAGTCACTGGTGTCAAGAGCACATACAGGTAGAACGGACTTAAGAACTTATCTTGCCTGATGTGCAAGCTCAAGATCAGATCAGATTTGTTTGGTTGGAATGTCTTTCTCCCTGCATTTTTTTTAAAGTTCAACTATGATAATCATATAAGTAGGTTTTGTGGTGAATTGCTTTAAGATGACTATAAATGAAGGTATTATATTCAAAAGCTGAAAGTTTCTTGTGTTCAAGTAGCCTGGAATAAGTTCCAACTGTTCTTGTTCATAACATTGGTGGATAATCTCATCAAAAATTCAAACACACACATACTGCAGCTCTTTTCACTGAATGACTGCCTTTTGATAGGCAGATGATCACTTTGTATGGACATGAGTATATGCTCATAAATGTATCAATCATTACTAAGCCTCATCTCAAAGAGAGAGATACAGAGGTAGACAGATTTATATGGTCTCTGTTTGCCAGGCTTCACCTCTTCCAGTGTACTTCTATATTGAACCTTTGCACTATGCCTGAAGGTTTAGAGCTCTGTCCAAGTTCAGAGTGTTTCTTCACCTGCAGTTTCTATCATCTTTATTTATGATCTATCATATCATACATAAGCACTGATGTTTTCGTTTTGAATTGATTATACATCTGATGTTTTCATTTTGAAATGATTACAAGTCTCCTGTGCCCAGTGTCCTGAAATTCCGTATGATATACTATCACTGACACCTGACGGTTTGGAACAAGTACCTGAAGTTGGATACTTTATCACAAATCCTGCTCTCCAACCCACCTTGCAGTCTCATAAAAGAAAGTTTTTCATGGAAATAGCTACTGGATTTCTTGTCCAGACTTGAGCTTTCTAGATGTGACTTTGAATAAAATTAAACAAATATGCTTCCTGGAAGACTAACCCTTGGTTAAGTTCTTGTGCATGTGTGTAAATTTTAGGTGATAGTCAAGATGTGACAACATTTCAGTATTTTAATGATTTAATAGTGTATCTTTAGCTTGTACCAGTCACCTTAGTCCTCCCTCAAGGTATTTAATACTGAAAATGTTTTAGAGATGTAGTTAAAGAGGGAGAGAAAAATTAGAGTGGTCAGGAGGTTTCTTTAAACCTGAGGACATATATTCCCAGTCATTGTGAGTGGTTTGTAATCAAAGTCCTATTCCATGCCAGAAAATGTGTATGAGTCATAGAATTGAAGGGGGACCTGTGGCCATGCTGCAGTTTTTGGCCAGAGTTTGTGGCTGTGGTTCCAATTGTATAGTCACAGTACAAACTTGGAAATATTTCAAGGAAAGTGCATGTAGAATAAAGCTGAATAGTGCATAAGGTTCTTTTTGTTAATGAGCTTTATCTCTATCCCTTTTTTTAATGCTTCCTCACTGAATAAAGTGGAAAATAAATTGAGGCATGAGCTTACAAACAACTTAATGGGACATTCATGTCTTTCACCACTGCTTATTTATTTATTTATTTTATATCTTAAGATGGTCTTTAGACATTGGTACAAAGTCTGCTTGCTCTCATCCAGAGTGTGTGACTTTTGGCTATTGTTTAACTGAAATCAAATGTTAGCTTGGTATGTGGGAATGGGAATAGGCTTTTTGCTTGCCAGTTCTGCTGTTACCATTAAGGTGCTTGTAGCCTGACCACAAACAAAAGAAGCTGTCACCTAAAACATGCACAGTTATTAACAGTGTCATGGATGCCTAGTAAAGCCAATAGCCAGACATCCTCATTCTCTATGCCTGAATTGTTATTGATTTTATTTACAGGGTAATTTTAGTTCCTAGGCAGCAAAATTGCTACAATGCTGCTCTCTTCTGGAGAAAGAGTGCAAAAGTTGCTTAGCTTGCTTCTCACTGTAATACAAAGTAACCGTAGCCTCTGTTAGATATTCTCTGTTCCTTGATCAAACGTTAGTTTTCTGTGTTGAAATATCTTTGTTGGTGAAGTGTTGGTGAGATATTTTTTATTGATGACTTTAGGATTATTGATATCGATACTGTTATTTTGGCATTCATGAAAATATTCTCACAAAATACAAATCAGTATTTTTGTTTTGCAAATAATCTAATTGTACAAGTCTGACAACTATTTTTGGTATCTTTTTTCCTCTTCTCTCCATAGCTCTAAGAAGATGATGGATGATTGTTTAGTCTTGGGAGAAATGTGGAGCTAAGACTGCCAAGAGAAACGCGGTCCTTTTTTGCTAGAGTTGCCAGAGACCAGTTGATCCAGCAGGTCTGTTTGTTCAGAGCACAATGTCACTGTGTCACAGATGAGCACAAGCCTGCTGAACTGATCAAGCAGGCATCATGGCAGGAGAAATGCAACAAACCTACGCCATTAGTGAGCTGGAGTCGAAGCAGCAGGATAAGGAGACTGCACAAGAGACGTTTGGTGAGAAAGCCTTAAAAGAGTCCAGTGAGCACTTTCAGCATGGGAGTCTTGAGGCGCAGGCTGTTAACAATGGTACTAAGCTGGTAGAGAAAGAGAGGGACAACGTTCAGCAGCGCGAGGCGGTCATTCGGCCGCAGCAGGCAGGAAAAATTGATTTCAAGTCACTGCAGAGCCACCCTAAGTTCACCAGTGATAGGTCATGGCCTAGTGGTAAGAGCAGCCCTCAGTCTCCTACTGGAAAAGGTCGTAATCGAGACAAGGGGAAAAAGTCTGGGAAAGCGGAACGTGGTAACCCACAGCAGCTGTATAGGCTGAGTATCACAAATCCACGCTCCAACCCCACAATTGGCATAGCTTATCCGCAGCAGAAAGTATCACCTCCCAAGAAGCTGGAGGCCAGCCGGGGTCCTGTCTCAGGCAGCTACAGGTTCCGTGTGCCAAGCATACCAGAACGAGAAGCAGAACTACAACAGGAGGAGCTCAATTATAACCGCTGCTTCCAAGACGGCTCCGCAAACCTCACCTCCCCAAGCTATACCTCACAGATGGGCTCTGCAGGGGAGAGCACTGCTCACCAGCATGTACCATCCACTCCACAGCAACAGCCATCAGGTCTTCTGGAGAACAGTAGCACACAACCTAGTAACCACATAGTCTTCCCTGACTTTCAGCTGAGTGGAGCTGATGTGTGGCAGTCTCCTGAGAGGACTTTTGGTAGTGGTAACTATGGGATTTCAGTGCAGAAACCCAACACTCTTGTTGAGCTAAACAAGACAAATGGCAGCTTTATGCCAGTTCCTTTTCAGTGTGGATATCCAATATTGGAGGACTCAACCACAGATACCTTCACCTGTGATCAGCCCCCTCAGTCCCAGGATTATGCTGACTCTTCTTTAGCACCAAACCAGGCTACTCAAAGCACATTTTCCTTTCAGTCCTCTGAGGAAGGGCATGATGCAATGCAAAACAGCACTCAGCTCAATAAGGAGCAAAAAGAAGAGAGACCATCATATCCTCTACAGTCAAAGCAACCACAGTATCTACAAGCTCCAAATGGGGTGCAGTCCTCTATGCATTGCTCCAGGAACATAAGTGAGGACACAGGAAATGGAGAGGGCTCTTTAGCAAGCTTGCACCAATCAGAGCAGAACAAGAGTGTTGCAACAGAAAAGTCTGACACTTATTGTCAGGTAGATAACAGAGATGCAGTGTTAAATGCTGGGAACAAGCGAGGTTGCCACCCTAAAAATGGTACTGCCAGTCAGAGAGTTCTTATTCAAGGCAGTGTTCAGCACATTAGAAATATTTCACAGAACCAGAGTTCCCAAATGCACTTTTCAAACAAGGTTTATAGCAGCCCTCCACTGAGTACTATCCACATGGGCCCAGTTTCTCATGAAAAAAGCCTCAACAAAAGCAGGGTAACGCAGTCATGGGAAGGACCCAACAAGGCCTTCCCATCAACAATGGACCAGAACTCTACTCCATACTCAAATGTATCAGAAAAGTATCCATTTCAGTGCCAACCAGTTCAAAACACAGGTAATAGCAGTCGCATGCCATGGCAACAAATACGCCTCACACCAGCCATGCCAAGCCAAAATAGGATTGAGTTGACAAAGCAACTGAGCAACCAGCAACTCACATTTTTGTTAGCGCAGTCAGAGTGGCAAGAGGATGGCAAGTCACATAAGAGCAGCTCCCTAAAAGGCTCTAACACCTTTCCTAGTAAAAGACCTGGTGAAAGTTTCTCAAACCCAAGGCAAGATACTGGTAAGCATAGTTGCACCACAATACCAGCCTGTCAGTACAATAGTAAGGTTGAAGCAGGCCATGGACAGGTCAGTGATTCCAAAAATAAATCAGTGTACTTTGGAATGAATCAGTCAGTGCCTGGGGCTCCCTCAAGAACCTGTAGCTATACCCCATTACAGGTCCCACCGATGGGACTTATGCTTGTTTCTCCATATGAATCACCTTTGCCATCACCCATTCAAAATCCAGCCTCAAGCAGTACATGTTCCTCCCTCTCACCAGCTTCCACAAGCCCTGCCAATAGTAGTTCTGATGATAACCAGATCTCAAAAACTGGGCCTCCTTCCCTTCAGTTTTATCACCAGCATCAGGGTAAGACATTGACTTCCTCTGACCACTTAACTTCTAACCTGCATCATTTCCACACAGAGGCCTCCTGTAATCTACACTACACACAAGAGAGAACCAAAGAGGACATTTTGAATTTCTTACAAAATAACAGACAACCAAAGTCTGACACAGACAATGGAAAAGGCTGTATGGACAGTTTTGGGATGGAACATCATCCCCCTCCTCCTTACTCTGCACATCAGTTATTGGCCACATCTTTGGCTGCAGCTAACCTTGACCAACTGGATGTGCTTCTCACATGTAAACAATGTGATCAGAACTTTAACAACCTTGCCTCTTTTCTTGACCATAAACAGTACTGCTTACAACAAACATTTGCACAAAATGACTTCAAGCATGTGCCAAAAGCGGAGGACAATAGAAAGTATCAAACAGATCCCACAAAAGTCACAACTTCTGGGAGTAACTACTCTATGTCAAGGTGTTCATCTGACTTGCATCTGTCTTTGCTTGGACTTACAAAAAATGGGGAACTGATGTCTGACAGTGAAATAAAGGGAGAATCAAAAGATGACCCCTTGAAAATCAACTTGTACACTGGGGTTAACAATACCTCTACTTCTCTCCCTGAGTTGGAAATGGAGGATGCAAAATTAGATAGTCTCATCACAGAAGCCCTAAATGGCCTGGGTTATCAGTCAGACAATGCAGAAATTGACAGTAGCTTTATAGATGCCTTTGTGGACGATGACCTCACCACTACCAAATGCACATCAAGCAGACAGAATTTGAAATCCAAAGACTCGATGTTTGATGGTAGAAGTAAGCATGAGGGAGTATCCAGTGAGAGGTCTCAAACACAAGGAAATTTTTCCTTTGACTCTGACTTTGAAAGCTCAAGCACTGACAGAAAACACACAGACAGCCTCCACAAAAATTCTCTTTACAATTCAGAACAATATGAAGACACCTTCAAGGAGGAGACAGATCGTCCAGCAAGGGAGTCCTCAGAGAAGACGAGCTCTCAGAATGAATGGGTTAGAGAGAAGAAAAAGTCCGAAAAGGCAACAGAGGAAAATGACTGCAGCCCTAGGTTCCTTTTGACTAAAAAATTCTCAGAGAGATGTGGAATCAAAAGCTCACAGAGCAATTTGCTGACAGTTAAGTCAACGCTTCCTGAATTGACCTCTGCTAGCAGGAGCTCTACTACTCAACGCATTATTGCAAGGGAGAGTAAAAGAAAAAGGACCAGTGGAGGGAGTTGGAGCAAAGAGCTCATTCACAAAATTGTTCAGCAAAAAAACAAGCTGCATAAACTGCATGTAAAGGGCACAAAAAATATGCAGTTCTCACTTGTAATGGAGAGGCTAACACCTACCGTGCAGAACCCTACTTTCAGAGAGTATGACTATGTCTCTGACTCAGATGAGGACTGTGAGCCTGTCAAAATAGCCAGCCAGGGCCGTCTTAGTCAGAGCATCCGCTGCAAGTACACTTACACAAAAGAGTGCAAGGAGAGAGTCAGAGGGGATAGGAACAGGGACAGTCCATGGAAACAGGACAGAAATGAGTGTTTTGAGACCAAGACTGAGGCTACGTCTTCACCTCAGATGAAAGAAAGCTCCTGTCACCAGAGATTGCGAAGAAGAAGCAGTAGATCATCCTCCAGCAGTGAGCTTAGCACATCTCTGAGTATTTCCAGTGACAGCAGCCCCAAAAGTGCTGATCGCACTGACTCCGACAGCGAGAAAAAAGTGGAGATAAGACGAAAAGACAGTGATTCTTCTGAACAGAACGAGTATGAGAGGTCACCACAGAGGATAAGGAAAGAATCCACTACAGCATTAGCTCTGTCCTTCTCAAAGAACACAAAGAGATACAGTGCTGATAAGATTCTCCTTTCTGAACACAAATACAGTTATTCTACTTCGAAATGCTCAAAAATCAACATCAAAACTGAAAAAACTACAAAAGAGCACACTACAACTGCTGTCAGCCTTGCAATGTCAAAAACCACCAGAGTGCCTCAAGACGAAAAGGACCACTTAGGTTGTGACAAAAACACTGGGGCAAATATTGATGAGCCTGTTTCATATAAGAAAGAAATACAGAAAGACAACACTTTTTTGAAGGGAACTGATTCATCATCATATCTTGTGGAAGCAAGGAGCAGAAAGGAGTCAAGTCGTTGTAGTAAACTCAAAAAAGATGTCATTTCAAATGTGAACAGGTTACACAAGAGAGGAAATGAAAGAGGATGTCCGGCCTCACATTTAGATTCAGACTCTTCCTCCGGAGATTTTGATAAGTTCAGTGACAGTGCTTCTTCAATCAAAGAAACAAAGAGTTCTTCAAGTGATCTACTTACTCAGTCTCCAGCACTTTGCAGTTCCATCATGGATGAAGTGTGCCTATCTCCCACTAATCTTCATGACTCAACTACACAGAAGGAGAGGCAATGTCTGATGCCATATCCCTTAGAACAAGATCAAAATCTCATTAAATCGCCACTGTCATTTGACACATCATCAATGTTTGGAGACCTAACAGTAGGTGGATTTGACAACAACCTCTACTCTGACATTCAGCTAAATAAGGAGAGCTTCAGTCCTTTAGAGGCCACCTCTGACAAAAAGGAATTGTTTGAGTCATCCTTCTCTCCGTTCTTAGAACAGAGAGACTGGGGTCTTATGGTTGATGTAAGCCCTGTACTGCCAGATGATATCTCTCAGTATAAAGATGACTCTGACATTGTAAACGAGAAAAAGACCAATTTTAATCATGTGCCTTTCACACTACCTGAAAAAATCATGGACTACAATGCAAATACAAACAGTTGTGTGTCTGAGGATGAGCTTGAGATAAAGAGAATTGTGACAGAGCTGGAAAGTCAGCTCCAAACAGCTAAACTGAGTAACTCACCCCTTCTTGACAATGAGCTCCCAAAGCAGCTGACCATGAGCAAATTCTCTCCATTGCGTCTGGGCCATGAATCCGAAAATGAACAGAGTAACATAGATGTGGACTGTGCATCAGAAAGTTTAGCCCTTGCAGCACCAAGCTTGCCAACTGACTCACAGTCAGAGATTTTTTCTGAACCTGAACTACCTTGGTCCAGTCCACTCCAGTTTGGGATGATGGGAAGACAGCAGTGTCTCCACACACCAACACATTCAGATGCGAGTGCTCAAGACAGTTTGGGAGTAAAGGAGGATTCAGAACATACAGGTTCAGCTACAGCAAAACATCAAACAACAATGCAAAGTAGTAAAACTGAGAACAAGGATAACATTAAGAACCCAGATACAAACAAATCAGAGGAGATGGTTGAAAATGAAATATATGCCGAGAACCTAATGAAAAGCCTAGAGGTTATCTCAGATTCTATTTTCAAAAAATCTTTGTTGACATCTGAGTTACCTGAGTCTATCCATTCAAAGCCTTCAAAATCAGAGGTTCCACAAATTGAATACAAAGGCAATGAGAAAGAGCAAAAACAAGACAAAAACAAAGTAGCGTCTACAGATGCATCTCAAAACACAGAAACTAGAATATGTGAGGAACAGGTGTCATGTTTGAAGAGTACAGATCACTCATCAGATACTAAAGAAGAACCTAACAATAATCCAGGCGAGTCTATCACAAGTAAAATAAGAAGCCCTGATTTGAATAACATCTCTGACACTGAAAAAAATGAAAGCCATTCAGAAGCTATTCCTTTTGGCAAAGATTTACGGGAAAGTAATATTGAATTAATGGAGGACACCTGTGAAAGTCACTCACCTAACAAACTTGAAACTCAAGTGTCTCCAGAACTCAAGATTAAACTCGACATTGAGCACAAGAATGAACCCAACATATGCAAAACATCTGTTTGCCAAGAAAAACAAGGTGAGCCTGGCCTTGATTTAAAGCTTGAGACAAATTTAGACTCAAAGGAAATTCCCCAAGATCCAAAAGAATCTCATGTTTCACCATTCTTTGGTGAACTAAAGGGGGAGTCCGCAGTAAGCAAGGGAGAGGAGAGCAGCCAAGCAATACTAACTGCTAAAGAGTTGCATCATGATCCAAATCTAAAGGAAAGCTCTCAAAAGCAAGAAACAGCTAGTTCATTGGTAACTGGTGAGGACTTTGTTTCCCACAGTCCAAGATATTCATACTCAGAGGGACCTTGTGGTGAAGAGACTTTGCCAAGCCATTCAGAACATAGCTATATTCATGCAGTGACTCCTAATCAGCTGGAAATTAATCAAAAGGATCATGTTTTTAGAAATACCTTAGATCAGTACAACTCTGACACAAATGAATCTGTAACACGCAGAGGAAATACACAGGAAAGTCATGGGAAGAGCTCAAGTATGGAATATATGCCTCCTATGATTACCTCACTGTCAAGTTCCGTACATGAATATGTAAAGAGGTCTGCCATGCAGTCAAATCAGAGTCCATCAAGTGATGGTTGGAAGAACACCGACGTTCCTGCCTTGACACAAGAAGTACAACCAGTCAGGAGGATTAGCTCTGACAACTTGACTGTTAGCAAGACATCAGATAATTGTTCATCATTCATTGCATCAGAGATTAACCAAACTTCGGTCCCACATCTGAATCTGGAAATAAATGAAGCTAAAGTGTCCAGTCCCGGCACACTGTTAGCTATGAACACTATATCTGGTAATCTACCTTTCAGTGAAACAACTGAACATTGTGAAACACTGAAAGCCCCTCCAGCCAAAGAGATGCTGTATGAGTTCAAACTGAGCCCAAAGCATTTCAGTGAAATTTCTGATGACCCACATTTCAGTGACAAACACTTAGACTCAGCAACCTCAATTAATGGAATAGCTGAGGAGTGCAACATTAAGTCAAGCCCAAAGCATGACCTTAGTTCTTGTGCCCTTGCTCTCAACATGACATTATCATCCAGTGGTACGCTGAATCCAGCAAATGCAGGCACTGAAATTAAGTCAACAAACCCTGATAACTCTGGCAGACTGACTTTAAGAGACCTATCTTTGGAAGATAGTCATTGCCAAAATAATGTCAAATGTCCATGTCTTTCACTTAACTGCTCTCACTACAAAGAAGAAGTCTCTGCAGCCAACACTGGACAACTTTCAAAATCTCAAAGCAATCTAGAGACCTCTCATGCTCCTCTTGAAACAATTGATTATATGGACTTGCAAATCAACTTCCTAAAGAAAGATGTTGGCAATGCAGACTCACAGGTTTCCTCTTGTGAAGATCATCACCTTTCTTTTAACAAGTCTATGTCAGAGGATCAGGAAACTATCAAAGCTCAACTAGTCAGTGCAAATGAACTACCAGATGTTCCTATTAAATGTGCAAGCTTTTCCTTATCAAAAGGAGAACAATACACAAAGCAACCAGAGTTGAGAGCCTCTCCAAGAAAGGGTGGGGCACAGCATGCCGCCCCAGGGAAATTTCAATGTGAAATATGCTCAATGTATTTCCGCACTGTGCCTGGACTAAAGAGGCATAAGGCCTTAAAGCATTTAGCCAAGGCTGATGGAATTTCAACAGTTGAAAATTTGTCAGTGAACAATCAAGGGAATGTTTCCATTTATCCGGGGTCATATTGTTTAGACAAGGATCTGGAGAAAAAAAGGGAGCTAGATCCAATAATCTTATTGAAAACAGCAAGGGATTGCATGTCTGTGGGTAAAGGAGAACATGGAGAAACAGCATTAATGTTTGAAGGTATGGCAAGTGATTGTGGTTTGTCAAAGTCAACTGAAGGTAAAGACAAGGAAAAAGGTCTAATTGCCACAGAGAAAACTAAAAAGGTTTCCAAGGCAAGGAAAAACAAAAAAACAGATTTAAACAACGGATGTCTTGCTGCCAAACTAGTAAAATCTGATCCCTTTCCAGATGAACTTCTCAGTATTTTGAAAACAGATATATTACAGGCAATTTCTCCTGACTTCCCTTCTATGGTGCAGCAAGAAAGCTCCAAACCCTCTGAAAAACAAGAAGCAATTGCCGGCAACAGTGAACACAAAGGGAATGTTGCATTTGATAAAGGTGATTCAGTGAAAAAAGCAAAAGGCTTCCATCAGTCTGAGATATCAGACATTGGGGGACCAAATGATGCAATTTATGAAAAATATGAGGTGGCCAAAAATTGTTTAGACATGAAAAAAACTGGTGAAACACATACTATTGTGGACCAGGAAAAAAACAATGCAGAACAACTCAGGAATGCCGGAGTGGAAATCAAATATGAAAATAACAACTATCCCTCAGCTATTATCGAACCTCTCACACATTGCTTCAAGGATCCTCCATTGAGTCCCTCAGGGCTTGGAACCGACTTAAAGGCTCTTCTTGATGATGAAAACACATTCTCACAGCTTTTCCCAAGAAATGAGGAAATGAAAAGGAAAAAATGTACAAGAGTATATGGAAAATGCAATAGAAAGAACAAACCAGAGCCCACTATACCTGTGGTCCCAGACTATCCAGGCTCTCATATTTTTCTTGATAAGAATGAGGAGTATGAAGAAAATAAAAGAGACCACATGTTAATGAACAGTATGAATGGCCATTGTCAGTTTGAAACTGTATCCATTGATGATGCCATCATGCTTGATATGTGTCAAAAAAACACATTGAAGAGTTCTGTTGAGAAAATATGTCAGGTTAATGACGGGATGACAGGCAATCAAGGAAATAGCTGTGAGGAAACAGATGAGATTGGCATCAGAAATTTCCTTCATCAGAATGAAGACACCCTCAGAAGACCTTCAGTAACATTAGATGGGTCCAATATCTTGACCAGTATTGCTATAGAGTCCTCAATGCCTCCCAAAGCCCAAAGGGATACAAAAGTAGAAGTTCCCGAAGCACCTTGCCCACTGCAGTTGGTAACCTCATGTGTACCTTACACTGGAACAACCTGTGTCCAGGACAAAGCTTCTCACTTCCCCACTATTGATATCCAAAATCTTAACGCTACCTTTCAGCTCCCTGAAATACAGTTCTTTGAGCCAGGAAAGGACATTTCTTTGGTTGGAGCAATTGTTCCCAAAGATGCAGAGATTAGGGACTCAGCAGAATCCTGCAAGAAACCCACAGAGCGTAAAGTAAAGAAACGCATGGAGACTAGTCTAAAGCCTAAGGATAAACAGTACAAGTGCAAGGTGTGCTTCACATGGTTTCTCACTTTGGGTGAACTTGACTTTCACAAGCTCTCACACAATCCATCGCCTCCTCCCACTTGTTACATGTGTGTCCAGCGCAAGTTTAGTTCCCGGGAACAGCTCAGAGACCATTTACGGGAGAAGCATGCCAAAAATAAAGCTGTTGTTTGGACTTGTGGCATGTGCCTAAAGGAGATATCTGATGTTTGGATGTACAATGAACACCTCCGTGAGCATGCCACACAGTTTGCACGCAAAGGTCAATCTCAGAGCTCCCTCCTGGACATGCCTGGATGCTTCATGCAAGAGAATGCTGTGAAGAATTTTATCACCTCCATAATGCAGCACAGACCCAGCAAATCTGTTAAAGGTGAAACTCCCAAATCATCATTCAAAGATGAAAGAAAAACCTCTTTAGATGGTACTGTGCAAGAGCCCAAGACTGAGGGACAGGAACGTACAATTGTCAAGACCAAAGTGAGTACTGGTGGAAGCAAACATGGCGCATTCATGCCACTTGAGGTCCTACATAAAGTTGAGACTGCACCAAAAAATGCTGAGATGCACCCCAATTGCAAAGACCCTTCACGGGACTGTCACCACTGTGGCAAACAGTTTCCAAAGCCTTTTAAGCTTCAAAGACATTTGGTGGTCCACAGCCTGCAGAAGATTTTCCTCTGTCACAAATGTCCGGTTTCTTATCAGGAAGCTAAAGAGCTTAGGGATCACTTGAAAAATGAGCACGAGGAGGTGGATGAGCCTGACTCTAAGCACACTACGCTGTATACCTGTGAGTTGTGTGCTGATGTTATGCATGTAATTAAGAAGTCTTTTATCTGTAGCACTTGCAACTACACCTTTTCTAAGAAAGAGCAATTTGATCGTCATATGGAAAAACATCTGTCTGGTGGGAATAAAATCTTCAAGTTCAGAGGAGTTCTTCGGCCTTGCAAGCCCTCCAGTTCCAAGAATGATGAATTTGATATACCACCAAACAAGAAGAGGAAAATACTTACGGAAAACTTACAAGAGAACAGCTCTGACAGTGGCATTGCTAGCATAGCATCACTTCACTTAAACCAGAGTGCTGACAGTCAGGGACTGAAATCCATATTGCCCAACTTGGGTGATCAGTCACACAACAGCGTAGATGAACCATCTAATGAGACTAACAATGCCAGTGTGAAAATTGAGGATGTCACAGAGGACCTTTCAAACATACTGGAAGAGTTAGAACAGTGTCAACTGCAAATTAATACTGCTGAACAAACATGTGTGGCAAACAATGTACCCAAGGCAGAAAGTAGTATTGGCTCTCCTTTACATGAACTTCCAGAAAGGGACACCAAAGAAGTAGGTACAGATAATAGCAAAACACTGACTGTGGTATGTCATGTTAAAGAGGAGGATGATACACTCTGTGATGCGACACAGGCCATGCCATCAGTCTCATCCCCTAAAGAGAGTACTGCAACTGAAGACAAGATGAAAGACCACACATTTCAAGATTACAGTGAGAAAAGCTTTGCAGACACAGATGAAAAGATGGAGACAGAAGCCTCAGATCTATATAACATGCAAATTAATAATACTGATGAAAACATGAACAACTCAGATCCACAAGATATCCTACTTGGAGATAATCCTCACCTTTCAAAACAGCAGTTATCTCCAAATGTGACAATGCAGTTCGAACAGGAACAGGTGGGAGAAGATTCAACAACTATTAACAGTATTGAAAAGGAACAGGATCTTCAATTGACCAGTTTTGCAGAGCTGACACCCAGTGGTCTTGACAAGGATGAATTTCTTCCTAAGCTGGAGGAAACCAATAAACAAGCAGTAGGATTCAACCCAAAGCCTGGGTGCACTGGACCCATGGAGACAGCACCCTTACCAATTAGCTCCATTCAAAGTGAAGACAAAGAATCCATGAAACAACAGAAAAAAAGGAAAGATCTGAAGTCACCACACAACCTTCAGAGGGTAGCTACACGTGAGAACTTAGGCTGTGATGCAAGAGTCAAAAAGAAGTTCCGTTCCAGCAAGTGCGAAAGTATAACTGGGCAAAGGAAAGCTGATAATTCCAGTGACTATTCAGTTCTTGTGTCAGTAAAGGATGACACAGCCAGTAACAAAATTGTCCCCAAGAACAAAGCAGGAGCTCTGGGCCTGCAACCGAAGAGAGTCTCCCTTGATAATTGTCCACCAAAGAAAGCAGACATTGCACGCCATTTGCATGGTGATTGTAAAGTGAAAAAGGGTGGCAAACCCATCCATGCTCCCAATTCCAAGGTGTCAGTGTCCTCTATGAACAATTCCTTTAACAAACCTAGACCCAAGTCAGTCATTAAATCTGTAGAGACACATTCCTTCCGCACAGCAGAATCGCAGAATAACCTTCTGAGTCAGCTGTTTGGCCAAAGACTCACTAGTTTTAAGATTCCTTTAAGAAAGGACACCTCTGAATCCATTAATTGAGTATTTTTGTTGCGCAATGGAGAAAGCAGTGAGCAAGACTGAGATTGTATAATTCTCCTCTGTGAAGTGTTTTCACCCCTAATGTAGTCACTTTATTTCTTTTTACTTTGATGTAAATGTGTTTTCACACAAATGTGAGGACCATCTAAATATAAACTGAATTTGCTGGGGGGCAGCAAACATGTACAAAGAACTTTTCTCTATGCTGAAGTTGAGCATTATTTGTTACAGAGACTGTATATCATTAACAAAATAGAAAATATTAGAAAAAATGTTACTTGAAAATGGACAGATTTTTTTTTTTTTTTTTTTAATAATGCATGGCATTTTTTTCAGTCACATGTTCATAGATGTCTCTCAAGCAGTAAGACCAAAGGATATCCAAATTCTGGACCAGGTCAATGTGCCTACTTCATATTCACCACAGAATTACTTTTTTTCATTCCTTTACTTTACTGTATTGCGGTGATATTCATTGTATTAGCTTTTGTATAAACAGTAACTGGTGCTATATTATTTTAATGTAATGTGAACACAGTGTCCTTTAACTGAAGGGAACATGTAACGGTTACATTAATTAAACAATTCTTGCTGGTGCTTTTGTTTCTGAAGAAATGAGAAACTGTGCAAAAGGTATGACAACATGGAGATTGTTTTTTTTCCCAAGTCATGATTTTTCCAAGTGTTTATTTTGCCTTTTTAAGAAAAGTCCTTTTTTAAAAAAAATCCTTTTTCCCTAGACCAAAATGAATTTGATTTAATCTGTTATATTAACTCAGGTGCTACCAAGGACAGTTTTTGCTAATGTATCTCTTACTAGGAAATCATGAAACCATGCACTGATGTTACCACACCAAAGCCACACTTGGTCATCTATCTGTCCTCCAGCTGTTTAAGTATGACTATTATTTACTAGAACAAAAGGTGCTTTATCTTGTTTATATGTATCTTATATTGTATAATAATGTAGGTAGATTATTTCTGGTGCAATGCATAATGTCAAAGTTTTATTTTAATAATAAGCAAACAGATGAATGGAAAAAAGAAAGAATTGCTAAGCCTACTGTAGGCTTATAAGTGGTTCTAAAAGTGCCTCATATAAAGTTGATTATTAAAAGTCTTCATTTGTCTTACTTTCCTTTTTGTCCTGTGTCCTTCAGTTAGATGTGTGTACCTCTCAGCAGTTCTGAGAGGTATTCTGGAGCACAACAAAAATCTGTTCAGTTTCTTTCAATGTGGATTAAACAAGGGTTTAGTAATGATTCAGTCAAATTTAAAATCTCATCAATACACAAACCTTACCATGTTTAAGAATCTACAACAAATGTGGTTTGTTAATATATGCACAATGATGCATGTTTTTGCATGAAATTCAGTAAGAAGAAATAGAAATGATGCAGGCTTCAAACATATGATACCAGATATTGCCCAGATATTATAACCAATGTCTTATTGATTGAGGCAATGAGTTCTTTACATGTCTCATTAGTAAAACACCACCATATTTTACACCCAGCATATGTTCTATGATAATAACACTCGCTGTCTACAAAGACTTGTGGACTTATTTACATTTTTTCATTCCAACTACAAGTGATACAAATTAAAAATGCCTCCTTGACAGGATCATGCTACACATTTGTATGTTATCTTCTTTGAAGCATTTGAAACAGTTCATGAGTGGAGCGACTGGGAGGTAACACACTGTATTTGTAAATACTGCACAAGACCTCATAAACATGTAAATCGTTTAGGCGGATCATGTCTGCTTCCTTTGTGTAATATACTGAATAAATTTGTAGCTGTGCCTGAATTATCAGATTATTGTCAAGAGGTCTCCCTGATTTTACACATATAGTTTGTTTCTCATGTTATCCAGAACCATTGTACATTTGAAACTAGACTTGAGAAACCAGACAAAGATATTGCAAACAAACTGACACACGAAAGCGGCAAAACATAAGTGGCTGGTAAGTGGACACATGAATAGGATGGCTGAAATTTTGATTGCAGGCTCAATTGGACTGTATTCTCAAGTTGAGTTTTTACTATGTGTCTAGTGGCTTCTATCCCTACATGAGCCTAATTTACAATCACATAGGAATAAAAAGCCATAAGACACAGCAGCACCACACAAGGCACGCTACAGAGGAGAAAATGAGTTCCCTGATTGTCAACAACAGGTACATTCTATTTACCTGGCAGGAGAAAAGGAAAGAATGGAGTTAGTAGACTTAAGCACACATTAAAAAGAAATACACGTACAGGCAGGAGAAAATCACAACATGTTGCTGTCCTCTGCATAAGATATTTTTTAAATCATCTTCGACTAACCGTCACACGCAAGTACAATGAGATTTTTTTTCAGTCACGTATGATTGGTCAGTGAACAGAAATTGACTGCTGTGGATAAGCAGTGATTTTATTCCCATTGTTAATGCTCATTTCTTAACAGCACAATGTAGCACAGACTTATTATGGTATGTATATGATTTACGTTAATGATTTTCATTCTCTAAAAACAATAACAGACTGTCTCACACTTAAGCTGTGCAGAGCGGCAGCGCCAGTAATAATTGCATAGCTCCTTGTCAGTACTGATCTGATCATCTCATCTGTGAGGGAAATCTCCAGGGAAGGAGGACAGCCCTGCTCTTTGAAGTAGAGTGACATTATCGGTGTGTCTGGCCCTGAAATAGCATCGGTTTCCTTGGCTTCTGCCTGTACTGCCACTCAGGGAGGCTGGGAGATCAGGAGCAGATAGAAATGAACGACTGGTCAGTGGTAATGACATGGAGGCTGAGGGGAACAGAGGCTATCTCTAGTGGGAGTGAGGATCTCCTCCTCCCCCTCCTTCACCCCCCGCCCCCCCAGCCCCACACAATAGCACACCCCGGCTTTGTGGAGATGGAAAATTACTGAGCATTCCATCACAAAGCCCCAATGTCAGGGGAAAGTGTCAGTGAAGGGACGTGATGGATGCGGTTTCATTTGGTTCAGGGAGAGCTGTCAGCTCCCTATAACACAACATTGCTAAGACTAATATGCACTCCTATTTGGTCAAATCATGTTGCCACCTTCTAAAGATCCATTCAGCTGAGAATATGTGGTCCCATCTATTCACAGATGCAACAGTTGAAGATAACATAATGACATTTTTTTTCTTTCTGAGGGATGCATATACATATTACAACATATGGTAGTACATCTTATTCCAACAAACTTATACCTGAGTCCCCTTTCAGCATTAGTGCAGATCAAGTTTTTGCACTGCAATTTATCTTAATCAAGTCCGGCATGAACTAAAGTGTTGTTGTGCTCGACATTTTCATATAATTTTATGCAAACTGAGCTTGTGATATTCAGTGTTGATTTACCTGCCCATTGTCTCTGACGTGTCTCATATGGGGTGAAAATCAAACAGCTTTTGATTCCCTCCCCTAACTGTTTGATAAAAGAAACCATGATCAAAAGATTGCCATTCACTACCTGCCACCTCATCTATATGATGAAACCTACTTACTGTGTGTTGCACTTGCCCCTCAACAACATGGAGGAGTAACAGCAGTTATTATAGAAAGCAAGAAAAAACACATATGCTGAAATGATGACATGGTTCCTTTAGTATATTAGTATTTTAAGGCTGATCCCAAGTGTACTCTGCCAGAGATACTGCGTATGGTTCTTAGCACTTGGGAGACACATTTTAGTCTTAGGCTTCTCCTGTCTTACTATATTTTTTAACATGGAGGAAATGCACGATACATGTAGCTGTAACACAACATGATCTCAGTGCACTTATTAGAAGAGAAAAATAAAACCTTGATCATTAACAAGAAACACTTTACAGTCTCTTTTCTCGTCATTAGTGTCAGAGCATCGAAAGGGAGAGGCTCTGCAGTCAAGCTGAGTTCTTTGAAAGTTCTTTATTTGATGTTCCAGGTAGACTCAAATGATTGAGGTTTCTCTGGAGCAGAAATGTAAACAAACCAATAATTGCCTGTTAGGCTCCATGGCGTTTGTGTCCGAGGTAATTGAAACATGTCCTTTGAGCAGAATCACAGTAATGAGCTGTGGCCCCTGATGCCACGATCCAACATGTGTCTGTTCAGGTTGTAACATCTACTTAGGTCTATGTCTCTCCCCCACTCTCTCTCTCTCTTAATCCATCTACCTATCTCTATCTCTCATATCCCTTTACCCACCCACCACTACTGTCATTTTTTAAATGTGTCTACATGGCCAATTAATCAGTATTAAAGTGACTGTAAGAGTGTTAAGTCACTCACTAGAGTAAATACAGTTATGGGAACACTTGAAAAAAAAAATACAAACATCTTTTTGCAAAGTGATTGTAGCAGCATAAGTGTTAATAATATATAATAACTCTGTAATTATGTCTAAGGCAAGTCCAGCAAGAATTACACTTGAAGAACTGATGGCTGAAAATTCAATTTGTCTCCTGAATAATATCTAACTGTCACTTTAAAAAAGTTTAGAAAGGAATGCTCTGCCCATTCCCACAGAGAATGAACAAACTCGATCATTTTTTGTCATAAATGAAATGGTCGGAATCGGTTTCCTAGGGAAGACTCCTTCAGTGTAACTAACAAGCATCCATTTGGTCTGTACTTGCTTGGCAAGTTCAGTTATACGGAAATACATCCTCATAGGAAATACAGATATAAATGCCTCTATAGATATGTGGGCCACAGAGGAGACCAGCTGTTTACATTTCTGCACAGTCAATGTACTCACTGGCTGTCAGTGCTTTATAATTATCAGTATAAATAGCCATTATGTGCATTATATCTGAAAATGTGAGTTTTCTTTTATTTTTGAGCGACATGATGATAATTTTAGAGAAGAAATAACATGCGCGCCTATGTCGTTGTGATATGTTTGCCATTAGATGTCATCGCCTCTGGTAATGAGATATTTGTGACACATTTGATGTTGAAACAACAGATTTTTTTCTTTTCTGTGACAATCTGATCTTAGTGATCTGATCAAATGAAGACATCCCTGCGCAGTAGAGCAGTTTGCATGAGATTACATCAGTTGAAGATTGACAGCGTAGAGTGGCTCTGCTCTTAATTGAGCGTGTAACAATACAGATATCGCAATACATCATATGCAAAGACATAAAAACAAACAGATCTCTAACAGAAATTCAATCAGCTGCGAAGTGACAAATTCACCAACATAAATCAAAGCTCAGGAGCAGATCTTATTAAGATTTTTGTACCAAATGATATGTGAGCAACAGTAGCTCTTCGAGATCTGTTACAATTTGACAATAGCATGTCACGACAAAGACATGAAGTATATCTGGCAGCAAACTACGAGAACACCATGACCATTGGTGAAGATGTAAGCATTTGTATGGTAGTATAAATATATATATATGTGTGTGTATATATACATACACACACACACACACACACACACACACACACACACACACACACACACACACACACACACACACATATATGTATATGTATGCGTACATGTAAGTACATGCATAAAACATCTCATATTCAGGTCTATGTATTTTGGTAAATGAACGATATGTTCTGTCTAGTCTTGATTTTCAGAACGCCAGCTGGAAATATCACTGAAATTGAACGTCACATTGCGTATTCTCAGGTTGACAAAATCTTAGGGAGCCCAAGAGATGTATGGGGAAAATGACGCTGAGTGGCTCTGTTTATGGCATAAATGCTCATAAATTGATAATCTCATATAGTAGCTTATCATAGCTGGGCCTCTTGTGGTTCACAGGTATCCTGCCTGGTACAGCTCACTACACAGTTGAGCAGAGGTAAGCTAGCATTTTGACTATACCCAATCCACTACCTTCACAGACCGATCTGTCTAGTTTATTTGCTTTATGCCGAAATCATACAGTTACATTTGAAATGGTCAAATTAATACACTAACATTTTTAATCCCCCCTACAACCAAATTGTTTAAATTTATAAATAAAATTAAATTAGCTGACATTAACAAAAAAAACAAAAAAAAAAACAAAAACAGAAGTTTGGTAAAGATAAACTTGGTATACAAACCTGTAAATGTCCAGCATCTTTTCATTCCTCATCCCCACTATCTCTTCTCTTCTCTTCTCTTCTCTTCTCTTCTCTTCTCTTCTCTTCTCTTCTCTTCTCTTCTCTTCTCTCTGTGTCTCACTCTGTCTCTCTCTGCCTCTCACCCCCTCAGAGGACAGAGCTGAGTTAGTCAGTCCTCTGCTCAGTGAGTCTGGGATTGGGGCTCAGCTGCAGAGACTGACAT